>NC_088651.1:28202909-28535409 GCF_964019385.1 Sycon ciliatum | reverse complement strand
GTGCTGGCGTGCTGCAGTGTCTGCTTGGTGCTGACCAGCAAGTGAAATCTCGGCACGCCGTACAATCCCTTGCAGCTAGCTGTCCAGCGAGGAATCCGCGATGGTTGCGATTTGGGGATTTCCCGGTTTCGCGTCTGTCGCATCGCGTGTCGCATCGCAAAAAAGCTTCTGTGAATCCCGCTTAAAGCGGGATTCACAGAAGCTTTTTTGCGATGCGACACGCGATGCGACGCGATCTGCGATGGATGCGTGCGATGCGAACTCGCGAAATACCATTCACAGAAGAAGTCAGCGATGCGACAAAGTTTTGCTGATTTGGGTACGTCACCATGATATTCGCGCGGTTTGACACAACTTGTAAAAATTTATAGGCAACTCTTGCACCTTTGTACAACTTTGCTGTAGAAAAGGTCAAAATCGTACACCAAATCGCTTGTCGCATCGCATCGCATCGCAAAAGTTGAGCCAAGCGCGAAAGGCTAATAAAGGGACAAGCTTATCTATTTTTGCGGATTTTCTTTCATAAAAAATAAACGTCACAGGCTGCTCTTCGTAGGTGTACGTGTCCGCGTCCCATGGCCCAGCGGTCCGGGCAAGCGACCGAATCTCAGTGGGACACTTGGCCGTGGCCTTTGTACTGGAATCTGTGGGAGAGCCTTTCCAGGGACTACACACCTGGTACCCGGGTACCGGGTATGGCTCCTTTTTTGTTCCTTTCCTTTTTATTTGTTTTTGGTGAGAAAGAAACGTTGCTGGATGGAAAGCTTTCTGTTCCCGCCATGCGCCAGGGCCTTTGCTCTAGTAAAACCTTGCTGGCTGATAATGGTCATTGCTCGTGATGTCAACTTAGAAGGTGACGGGAAGCTGGGTTTCTTGCCATTTCCAACTTCCTGACTCTGAAAATGTAGCTTGAACTAAGAGCTCCAAATATTTCAGTTTTTCGATGTGCCAGACCTATTGTTACGACCTGCAGAGATGAGGAGCAAGTGAGGCGTTGGATTAATGCCAATAATGGTGTTTATGGCCCGGACGACGCCAGCGGTTTTCACTTGTCAGGAGGACAGCCAAGTTGGAGCAGGCAGATGACAGATTATTAACTTTGAGCATTTATAGCAGAGTGGGTGGCTTGCCAAAGAGAATCGTCTCAGTACCTCATGGTTACTAGTATCTGACAAATGTCTCTTATTGCTAGTCTGCACTAGAGCATTAGCAGAATTGATCATGTCACAAGTAGTGTCAAAACTTGATGTCCTACGATTATACTCAGATCATGTTGCTACTTCACAGGAATATTCGTCCTGCCACTGTACACTCTTCCAGAATTGCATGCAGAAGTCACATGCCTGTCACAGTGTGCAAGGGACAACGCGTTTGCACTGCTTACGGATTCAAGCGGATGGAGTGCAGACCAGATAAGAAGACATAATCCGGCTATTCAAATAGCTTGGGCTGCTATTAATTGGCTAGACTCCTGGAAACATGGACAAGAATCTAAACCAGTCCACGGAAACAATATCACGCCACACAGGAAGCTAAATGGCAAACCAATCAAGTTCTTTGGTAATGAAGCCGTTCACCAACATTGTCCGGTTGCATGGCTTGTGTCACTCAAACAAGACCAATGGACCTAAAAGATACGCTGTTGATCAACCACAACTCCAATACCACTGAGCAGTGTCTTCTATACAGATCCAATTAGATATTCAAGTATAATTATGAGTGGAAGTTGCTGGTATAGTCTCTCCTAATGACCGCATATTTGGCATAATGTTCTCTATACTGCACTCTAGAGCTACTTACCTTTTCCGGCATTGAACTCAGGCAGTGACCACTCACCCGCAGAATGAGCCAATTGACACAGAAGCTAAGTACCATGTGCATCCGTCGCAAGAGAAACATGCAAGTCTGCAAATGAAGTGGATGGACACCCACTGATTTTCTCTTATGCCGATATCAGACATGACCTGAGTGAAACGTATGAAGACTTGCGCCACATTACTGCACAATTCCATATAATTATTGCGAGGCCTTGTGAAATGATTCTCAATGCGCACCTGGTCTACGCCACACAGAATACATCGGATTATAATCGCCAATACAGCTGCCTATTTCTCTCTCTCTCTCTCTGTCTCTCGATCTTCCATCTATATCTCTCTATCTACCTATACCCAATCTGCGGACAGAACTGTTTCGTCCTTTGTGGACTCATCAGCGCAGCACAGAGAAAATGAGGCCGAACCTGATTGCAATGAAAAATAAAATTTCCAAAGCCAGATTTAATTCTCCACCTATCAACTCCCTTCTGTGTGTATGCGCGTGCATGGGTGCAGGGTATATGCGCACATATCTTTCTCTCTCTCTCTCTCTTTCTTCCTGTCTTTACCTGGTTTGTGAATCGGCTCTTTTAATCGTATTTTTTCGGCTCACTGTTTTATGAGTTCACCTCACTATATGTTTTTCTGCTGCTACCTACTTATATTATAGTAGTTGCCTGATGATCGTAGTAATATGTGAAACTCAAGAGTTGTGACACAGCTTCCAATCTCTCTTGTGTACTTCAGTATTAGAAACTCAAGGAACGAAATCTCTCGTATCTGTGTGTCTCGACATGCTTCTTTGTCTGTCTGTCTCTCTCTATTCTAGCAATCTCTCTCTCTCTCTCCCTCTCTCTATCTCTCTCTCTCTTTATCTCTCTTTATCTCTCTCTATCTCTCTATCTCTCTCTCTCTCTCTCTCTCTCTCTCTCTCTCTTTCTCTCTCTCTCCCTCTCTGTATATATCTGTCGGTCTGTCTATCTCTCGTCTGTCTGTCTTTCTCCTTCTGCCTGTCTTTGTTAGTCTGCCTGTCTGTGTGCCTTTCGTCTGTCTATCTGTCGTCTGTCTGTTTTTCTCCTTCTGCCTGTCTTTGTCAGTCTGCCTGTCTGTGTGCCTCTATGTTTCTCTCTCTCTTTCTCTCTCTCTTTCTCTCTGTCTGTCTCTGTCTGTCTCTCTCTCTCTTTTTCTGTGTGTGTCTATGTGTTTCTCTGAGTCTTCGTCTCGGTCGTTCTATCTGCCTGTCTGCGTAACTCTCCAACTGTTTCCCTGTCTCGGTCTGTCTGTTTGGCTGTCTCTGCTTGTCTCTTTATGTTTGTCTGTCTGCCTGTCCCTGTATTTATGTCTTTATTTCTCTCTCTCTCTCTGCTGCTATTCTTCTGTCTCTCTTTGTCCCTCTCTCAGTCTCTTTTTCTCTGTCTCTGTGTCTTCTTCTTGATCTGCCTCTCTCTTTCTCTATTTTTCTCTGAGTCTTTGTGTCTGTCTCTCCTTTTGTCATTCATTATGACTGTGTGTCTCTCTGTTTCTGTCTCTGACTTTCTATGTCTGATTGTCTGTCTCTGTCTGTTTTTCTCCTGAGTCTGTGTGTCTGTCTGTCTCTCCTGTTTTTCCTTAACGTTTGTCCCTCTCTTTCTGTCTCTGTCTTTCTGGATCTAATCGTCTGTCTGTTCGTCTTTGTCTGTCTGTCTTTGTCTCCTTCTCTTTGAGTCCGTGTCTCTGTTTGTCGCTCTTTATGCGCATCCCTCTGTTTCTGTCTTTCTGTGTCTGCCTGTCTCTATCTCTGTACCGGCCGCTGTTCTGCACATAATTTAATCGTGTGGCACCACATACGTGGCTGTATATTTACCTATGCGTGGGACATTCACACCCAAACACACACACGCACAAACACACACACACACACACATACATTGTCTTTGTCTGTTTTTCTCCTGATTCTGTGTGTCTGTCTCTCCTGTTTTTTTTCTTAATGTTTGCCCCTCTCTTCTTGTTTCTTCTTTCTGGGTCTGATCGTCTTTGTCTGTCTGTCTTTGTCTCTGTCTCTTTCTCTCTGAGTCCGTGTCTCTGTCTGTCGCTCTTTATGTGCATCCCTTTGTTTCTGTCTCTGTCTTCCTGTGTCTGTCTGTCTCTATCTCTGTACCGGCCGCTGTTCTGCGCATAATGAAATCGTTTGGCACCACGCACGTGGCTGTACATTTCTCTTTCTCGCTGAGTCCGTGTCTCTGTCTGTCGCTCTTTATGTGCATCCCTTTGTTTCTGTCTCTGTCTTTCTGTGTCTGTCTGTCTCTATCTCTGTACCGGCCGCTGTTCTGCGCATAATTAAATCGTTTGGCACCACGCACGTGGCTGTACATTTCTCTTTCTCTCTGAGTCCGTGTCTCTGTCTGTCGCTCTTTATGTGCATCCCTTTGTTTCTGTCTCTGTCTTTCTGTGTCTGTCTGTCTCTATCTCTGTACCGGCCGCTGTTCTGCGCATAATGAAATCGTGTGGCACCACACACGTGGCTGTACATTTACCTATGCGTGGGACATTCACACCCAAACACACGCACACACACATTATCTATCTCTGTCTGTTATTCTCCTGAGTCTGTGTGTCTGTCTGTCTCTCCTGTTTTTCTTAATGTTTTTCCTCTCTTACTGTCTTTCTGGGTCTGATCGTCTGTCCGTTCGTCTTTGTCTCTGTCTCTTTCTCTCTGAGTTCGTGTCTCTGTCTGTCGCTCTTTATGCGCATCCCTTTGTTTCTATCTCTGTGCCGGCCCACTGTTCTGCACATAATGGAATTGTGTGGCACCACAGACTTGGCTGTATATTTACCTATGCGTGGGACATTCATACACCCACACACGCACACACACACACACACACACACATACTCGTACGCTCGATCATACAAGTACATGTAGTACTGCAGAAGTCACATCAGAGATAATATTAAAACTCTCTCTCTCTCTCTCTCTCGGGTGCAGCGGCAGCTTCCTTGACACTGTCTCTCTCTCTCTCTCTCTCTCTCTCTCTCTCTCTCTCTCTCTCTCTCTCTCGCGCGCGCTATGCCTGCCGCTGTGCTGTCATACAGATAGTGAAATTGTGTGGCACAGAACACGTACATGACTGCATATTTACCCACGCGTGGGACATTCACACATGCACACACACTCACACACACACACACATGACCTGCAGCAAATAACATTTCATAGCTACAGGACCTTCAAAGAAAGTCATGGTGTCAAGAAGATATACAATGTCATGTAGAAGGATAATTGTAAAACAGCTTGCTGTTTAGAGCATTGGTAATATAAATTATAATATAATACATGTAGTAGGGAAACTCCTAGAGAGTCAAACTATCGGATAAATTAATGGCAAGCGAGAGTCTCTACTTTTTAGAGTAGAGTGGGTGGGTACGCAGACCAGCGTAAGTCATAACAAATATTGATTGATAATAAAGTGTAACCAATGCTGGTAATGGATCATGTGTGAGCGACCAAAGAGGCGTACATCACATGTCCTGTACCACTATAACCACACACAAACGGCCAGGAGAATTTCACGTACCGATGGATCTATCATGCTGCCGGGATCCCTCATATATCTCATACTGTGGTACATAACCATCGGAGAATTGCAAGGACCTAAATACGGCAAGCAAATCAGGGACATTAGGTGCAAGACCCGTTGTTCTAGTTGTCTAGACTGCACTGTGTTCTTGAAAATACTGAGCCTCCACGTTGTATCTGCATGTGGCATCCGTTGATCTCATTTGAGTAGTAGTAGTAGGCATGCACTGCATTACGTTTTGATGAAAGGTTCGATAGCTGCTGAATGGGTTTATCATTTGGCTTCCTGTGTGGGTATTGTTTCTGTGGATTGGTTCGGAGCAATGTTCAGATGGTCCAGGCATCTGGCCAATTAATTATGGCAGTCCAAGCTAGTTGAATATCCGGATCACTTTCTCTCATCTGGTCTACACTCCATCCGCTTGCATCCATAAGCAATGCAAAGGCGTTGTCCATTGCACACTGTGACAGGCATGTAACTTCTGCATGCAATTCTGGGAGAGCGCACAGTGGCAGGACGAATATTCCCGTGAAGTTGCTACATGATCTGAGCATAATCGTAGGACATCAAGTCTTGTAACTACTTGTGACATGATCAATTCTGCTATGCTCTAATGCAGACTAGCAATAAGAGGCATTTGTCACATACTAGTAACCATGAGGTGCTGAGACGATCTGCTATAAATACTCAAATAATCTGTCATCTGCCTGCTCCAACTTGGCTGTCCTCCTGACAAGTGAAAACCGCTGGCGTCTTCAGGGCCATAAACACCATTATTGGCATTAATCCAACGCCTCCCTAGGCTAGGCCCTTGCTCTTCATCTCTGCAGCTTCTAACAATAGGTCTGGCACAACGAAAAACTAAACTTGATACTTGGAGCTCTTAGTTCAAGCTACATTTTCAGAGTCAGGAAGTTTCAAATGGCAAGAAACCCAGCTTCTCTTCACCATTGGCATCACGAGCAATGACCATTATCAGCCAGCAATGTTACTAGAGAAAATGCCAAAGGCGCTGGCGTGAACAGAAAGCTTTTCATGCAGCAACGTTTCTTTCTCAGCAAAAACAAATAAAAAGGAAAGGAACAAAAAAGGAGCAACACCAGGGATTTGTCCATACCCGGTACCCAGGTGTGTACTAGTAGTCCCTGGAAAGGCTCTCGCACAGATTCCAGCACAAAGGTCACGGACAAGTGTCCCACTGAGATGCGGTCGCTTGCCCGGACCGCTGGGACGCGGACACCTCCGAAGAGCAGCCTGTGACGTTTATTTTTTATGAAAGAAAATCCGCAAAAATAGATAAGCTTGTCCCTTAAGCGGGATTCACAGAAGCTTTTTTGCGATGCGACACGCGATGCGACAGACGCGAAACCGGGAAAACCCCAAATCGCAGCCATGTCGCACCCCACGCAACTGCCGCAACTGGGCCATCGCAGGCCATCGCAGAAGTTGAGCTTGGCTCAACTTTTGCGATGCGATGCGATGCGACAAGCGATTTGGTGTACGATTTTGACCTTTTCTACAGCAAAGTTGTACAAAGGTGCAAGAGTTGCCTATAAACTTTTACAAGTTCTGTCAAACCGCGCGAATATCATGGTGACGTACCCAAATCAGCAAAACTTTGTCGCATCGTTGACTTCTTCTGTGAATGGTATTTCGCGAGTTCGCATCGCACGCATCCATCGCAGATCGCGTCGCATCGCGTGTCGCATCGCAAAAAAGCTTCTGTGAATCCCGCTTTAAGCGGGATTCACAGAAGCTTTTTTGCGATGCGACACGCGATGCGACAGCTGCGAAACCGGGAAATCCCCAAATCGCAACCATCGCGGACCCCACGCAACTGCCGCAACTGCGCCATCGCAGGCCATCGCAGAAGTTGAGCTTGGCTCAACTTTTGCGATGCGATGCGACAAGCGATTTGGTGTACGATTTTGACCTTTTCTACAGCAAAGTTGTACAAAGGTGCAAGAGTTGCCTAGAAATTTTTACAAGTTGTGTCAAACCGCGCGAATATCATGGTGACGTACCCAAATCAGCAAAACTTTGTCGCATCGCTGACTTCTTCTGTGAATGGTATTTCGCGAGTTCGCATCGCACGCATCCATCGCAGATCGCGTCGCATCGCGTGTCGCATCGCAAAAAAGCTTCTGTGAATCCCGCTTTAAGGCCGATTCACAATACAACTTTCTGCGACGCGACACGCGATTTGCGACAGTTGCGACAAGAAACTGCCTGTCGCGAGCTGTCGCAAGCTGTCGCAAGCTGTCGCAATGCACCTGTCGCAGAAGTTGAAGAAAGTTCAACTTTTGCGACATGCGACACGCGACATACACAAATGGAGTACAGTTTCGACCCTGGGTGCACGTGCAGTGTACGTGCAGTGCACGTGCATAGTACTACTTGTGCATGAGGATGTCGCAAACATGAAGAATATTGTGAACCGTGTGTCGCTGTCGCAGCTCGTCGCATGCGTCGCAAGTCGCATGTCGCGTCGCAGAAAGTTGTATTGTGAATCGGCCTTAAAGCGGGATTCACAGAAGCTTTTTTGCGATGCGACACGCGATGCGACAGGCGCGAAACCGGGAAAACCCCCAATCGCAGCCATGTCGCACCCCACGCAACTGCCGCAACTGGGCCATCGCAGAAGTTGAGCTTGGCTCAACTTTTGCGATGCGATGCGATGCGACAAGCGATTTGGCGTACGATTTTGACCTTTTCTACAGCAAAGTTGTACAAAGGTGCAAGAGTTGCCTATAAATTTGTACAGGTTGTACCAAACCGCGCAAATATCATGGTGACGTACTCAAATCAGCAAGACTTTGCAAAAATTTGTCGCATCGCTGACTTCTTCTGTGAATGGTATTTCGCGAGTTCGCATCGCACGCGTCCGTCGCAGATCGCGTCGCATCGCGTGTCGCATCGCAAAAAAGCTTCTGTGAATCCCGCTTTAGTCCTACCCGAGCCAAGCTCAACTTACTTCCGCGATGGCCCAGTTGCGGCAGTTGCGTGGGCCGCGACATGGCTGCGATTTGGGGTTTTCCCGGTTTCGCGCCTGTCGCATCGCGTGTCGCATCACAAAAAAAGCTTCTGTGAATCCCGCTTAAAGGGACCCTCACTTAATTTTTACCGACTTTCGCGGCAAAAAAACACATTTCGACAGGCGTGTGTGCTGGACGTCTGCGCGTGCACGACAAGACGTGTGAGCTGGCTGACAAGTGAGAGCCAGGGAGTCGTCAAGTACCGGCGTTTGACGACTCCCGGCCTGGTGAGAGCATGCATGCATGCATGTCCAGCTGGCGGGAATGGGAACCTATTTTGTAGATCGATGGGTTGAATGTGAAATAAGCCTTTTGCGCGTTATACAGATGCACGAAATCCCGTAGAATCCCGTAGAACCTAATGGGTGCTGAATGTGCAGGACCCTATTGTGTTTTCTGCTATTTCCCTTAGAAATGGGCCCTGAAGGCCGCATTTCAAACGAAAACCTTTTCTGACAAAGATCTAGCTAGTCATTAGTTCTAACCAAAGTGAAGAAGCTGGAAAAGGAATTGTTTGCCATTAATTATGAGGCGAAAATTGGTCAAATGCCCATGCATAGCACACAATGAACACCCAATCGGTTCTGTACACACCTACGCCCTAGTACTGAACTTCGTACATCTGTACAACGCGCAAAAGGCTTATTGTGGATCTACACGAGGTTTGTTTTGATGTTCTGATACTTGTTGTAATGGCTAGTGATCTTGCAAACTGTTAACTGTTACTGTGACTTTTCCAAGTCCTACTGATATACCTTGTCAAATCAGATGCCCTGTAGTAGTCTTGGTGGAGGCAGACTGGAATGCGTTGAATTCGTAGCTTCGGAAATTGAAATTTATTTTTTCTTGAGTGACACTGACAAGCGATGGCATTGGCGACAGGAGAACTTTGCTTCCTTCCAGGAGAGCTGCATCGCAGTCGGATCCTGTCCATGCACATGCGATCATCCTGTGTTGTAGACAGTGGAGAGCTAATTTTGACCCAAGAAAATAGTTTTGAACATTCATGAAGAGGATATTGTTGCTGTAGCTAGCTGACAGACATAGCCTGTGGCAGTGGTGTATGAAATCAGCTTGCAAGGTCTGTAGCAACTTGATCATTCAGAGAAGGAGCTGAACTGCACACGCACCCGCTACTGCTCTCGCAAGATGATTGGCTTCTCTCCAGTGATCCAGCCCCCTCAACGCATGGATCCACTGCGCTTTGTCGTCGAACACATCAACACGCCTGTTGACGTTCACTGGGAAAGGTATCACTTCACAATGAGGAGCACACAGCACTCGTGGAGGCTTGTGCCGGGTGAGTGGCTTCTCTCCAGTGATGCAGGCCACCTGGAGGCATCGTGGAGAGCTAATTTTGACCCAAGAAAATAGTTTTGAACATTCATGAAGAGGATATTGTTGCTGTAGCTAGCTGACAGACATAGCCTGTGGCAGTGGTGTATGAAATCAGCTTGCAAGGTCTGTAGCAACTTGATCATGCAGAGAAGGAGCTGAACTGCACACACACTCGCTACTGCTCTCGCAAGATGATTGGTTTCTCTCCAGTGATCTAGCCCCCTCAACGCATGGATCCACTGCGCTTTGTCGTCGAACACATCAACACGCCTGTTGACGTTCACTGGGAAAGGTATCACTTCACGATGAGGAGCACACAGCACTCGTGGAGGCTTGTGCCGGGTGAGTGGCTTCTCTCCAATGATGCAGGCCACCTGGAGGCATCGGGCCAGGTGCGTTCTTTGCCGCAAGGGCCATATCAAAACAGCAACACCAGCAATGCCACCACTTCCCGACTTCAAGACAACTGGACCACATCAGTCATTTGTAGGGCTGAAACGATATGCAAAAACTGCTTAACGAAAACACTTGTAGCTTAGCAATCGATATAACGATATAGCGATATTCGCGCTCACTGGGTCAGTGTACGCACTAACTCAACAGTAACTGTCTACCACCAGTGTATAATGTAGTAGTGGACATGTGCCATGCTAGTGCACAGCGCGGTTTGGACCCGGTACACACAGTAACACAGTGCACGCAGCACTCACCGCACTGTTACTCGCGTTCTGGCACCTCACACACGTGCATCTACATAGTTCAGTAGTATCGTTATATCGTTAGTGACAGCTAACGATAATCGATAATTTCCTTAGCGATTAGCAAACGGTTAATCGATCATATCGTTTCAGCCCTAGTCATTTGCCATAATTAGTGTCGGCTGTGTCATCCCCTTCTATGCACGCCAGGGTCGAGATCGGTCACAACTCAAAGAGATATGTATGTGTGTTTACATGCCTGCTGACTAGGGCTTGTCATTTCGAGGTTATCTCTGGACAACGACGGTTTTCTCCTGGCTCTTAGACCCCGATTCACCGTGCGACGTGGTGTGCCACAAGAGATGCAATCGGACAACGGTACCAATTTCCGTGTGGCTGATCAAGAGGTAAAAGCAGCTGTCAAGTTTCTCGACAACTTCAGACTAGCAGCAGAAAGGTCATACCGCGACATTACCTGGTACTTCAAGCCACCAAGTGCACCACACTTTGGTGGTGTGTTCTAGGTAATGGCCAAGGCAATGAAACTAGTGCTGCATGAAGACCTTCAGCTGCTATTGCCACAACACTTTCTCATTGGCCATGCTAGGGCAACTGTTGCTGCTGAAGCCAACACATCTACAATGCCTCAAGCTCACCCAAGAAAGCGCTGGGAGTTTGTGCAACGTATTGTAGATCAGGTATGGAAACGTTGGCTGAAAGAGATTGTTCCGAAGCTAAGCATCCAAGTGATGTGGTTGCTTCAACAGCATCACCCTAAGGAGATATCGTGCTTGTGATGGATAAGCACACCGCAACTGCACACTAGCCACTTGGACGTATGCTTATGACCTATCCAGGTAAGGATGGTGCTGTTCGGATAGTAGAAGTTTAAGTAGCTGGGAAGGTATACAAGCATGCAGTTCATCATCTTGAGCCACTGGAAGTTAAAGGTGCAAGTGCTGAGCGAACTGTGATTGTTTTCATATTCATAGTAAAGAAAAAAGACCAAAGAACTACAAGTTATGCTATACTGTCCACTAACACCACCAGTTACTTGACAATCAGCTCATGCAATAGCAATAATTATAACATTGCACCAAACTGACCGACAGTACTGACGTTCTACAACAAACTGGCTATCAGCTCTAGCACGTCTTGTAGGTCCTTGGTCCTTTTCTTCCATCCGAGTTTTCATATTCAAGTTTTCATATTCAATTGCCATTGTTTTTGTCATGTTTTTCTTCTTGTTGTCTTCGTCTTTTACTCACTCATGTGATATTTATCACTTTTCTTTCACGAGGGAGATATGTTAGGTTTAATCTCCTATTTCTGTGTAATTTACATGTACTACTGTGTTCAATGGTGGTGAACCACGATGCATTGATCATCATGAATGCATGTGAAATGCGTCACAGATCTGGTTTCTATTGCTGGCATCTATTACGCCTGACTGCTTTCCGCCTTGGATTTGCATTCACAACTAAATGTACAATTATTTCTGCATGGCTACATGCATGTACGGTGCGATGCTGTTAAAATTTATGTTGTTGCCTGTTCATACTGTCCTGGAGCTGGAAGGATGCTAGTCTTACTGACTTCTTTTAGTTGTTGCTATCTTGCCTAAATGGGCAGTTAATGTTTGCAGCAGTTGTGCTTCGGTTCATAGTTGTATCAAGGAAAGTTAGAACATATAGTTCTCTGTGCTTGTAAGACCACAGTGTAGCAAATGTAACACCTTGCATGCTGGAACTAGCTGGCCGCACACATGCACTCTTAGCCACAACAACAAATAGCACCCATGCACTCTTAGCCACAACAACAAATAGCACCCGAATATATACCCTCCAGTTGCATGAGAATAGTGTTGTACATCAGTAGTACTAGTAGTACAATATTCTATCACAACGAAACCCAAAAAAGCATGATGGGAATAAGTGATCAATGTTGAGAGAGTGTGTGTGTGTGCTAGTGTTCATGAGAAAGCAACAAAAAAAGAGAAACTGAAAGATAGAAAGAGCTTGTGCCGGTGTGTTAGAGAGAGAGAGAGAAACTGAGAGACACAGAGATAGACAAAGAGAGATACAGTGTACGTCAACAGAAAGTGAGAGAGACACACACACACAGAAAGAGAGATGGAGAGACAGACAGAAAAAGAGAGTAAGTATGTGAGAAAGCGAGCCAATACTTCGTGCCGAGCTTGATCAATACGCGATCAATAATCCAGTCAAATAAGGACAGAACTTCAAAAGAATTTATTACAGCAAAGTACATTGTAGATACACAGGTTGAGAGAAAAAGAGAAAGAGCGACACAGAAATCAAAAGACGCAGAGAGATACAGTGTATGTCAAGATGCGTGTTGAGATGTTCAACGACAAAGTGCAGTGGATCCATGCTTTGTGAGTGAGTGAGTGAGTGTGAGTGTGAGAGAGAGAGAGAGAGAGAGAGAGAGAGAGAGAGAGAGAGAGAGAGACACACACACACACACACACATACGCACAGAGACAGAGAGAGAGAGAGAGCGAGTGTACGTCAACATGCGTGTTGAGATGTTCAACGACAAAGTGCAGTGGATCCATGCTTTGTGAGTGTGTGTGTGAGAGAGAGAGAGAGAGAGAGAGAACGAGAGAGAGAGAGAAAGAGAGAGAGAGTGAGTGAGTGTACGTCAACATGCGTGTTGAGATGTTCAACGACAAAGTGCAGTGGATCCATGCTTTGTGAGTGTGTGTGTGAGAGAGAGAGAGAGAGAGAGAGAGAGAGAGAGTAAGTTACATTTATAAAGACAGGTAAGTCTAACAAATGAGGACTGAGACCTCTACAACAGGGTTTTTACGCCTGAAAGCAGGTGCATGATTTAACAAGCAGGTTGTCAGTCTAGATTTTATGCGCAGATGGAGAAAAAGCGCAGAATTTTTGTAATGAGATGAAAAGCAGAAATAATAAGAAATAATAGGAAAAGATGAAATGAAAGCCTGCTCACAACCCCGCCCAGCCTTGCGAACTGGGTATGGTGGATTAAGAACCCGGTTCAACGCTCGAGCAAGCGCTCTCCACTCAAGGTGTTCACAGCAACTGATAGGAACTCATATGGGGAAATTATAGAAAAAGAAATAATAAGTGAAAAGAATTCGGGTGGACACACCCATTCCCATAGCGCTGCATATCACATCCGAACCAGTTCCGTTATTTTACAACGTTTCGGCACTTGGCCATCATCAGGTAATAACAATGAATACCGTGGAAGCCACACAAGAGCAGTATATACGCAGAGTGTAGCGCCAAAAAAGATGCGAATTATGTCACCTAGTATGACAGAGAGAGAGAGAAAAAAGGCGCAACTAGCACATCACGGAGGAGAAGCAGCAAAAGGTAGCGCGCATTGTGCTCTGTGAATGGCGTTTTTCTCTCTCTCTCTGTCATACTAGGTGACATAATTCGCATCTTTTTTGGCGCTACACTCTGCGTATATACTGCTCTTGTGTGGCTTCCACGGTATTCATTGTTATTACCTGATGATGGCCAAGTGCCGAAACGTTGTAAAATAACGGAACTGGTTCGGATGTGATATGCAGCGCTATGGGAATGGGTGTGTCCACCCGAATTCTTTTCACAGATGAAGCTGCAGGAAGCCTCAGCCCTTCTTCAAACTAGAAATAATAAGATAAAGAGAATAAATTTCAACGCACCTCAATAAACGGAGCCCCACATACAGTACCTCAGAGAAGTGGATCTTCCGACCAGTGTTTTTGTTGACGCCGCAACCAGATGATGTAGCTGCTTCGCAGAGACGTCTTACTGCACAAATTACAAATAAATTTTATTCTTCGATTAGAAAATCCAAGCGCTTTCAGAGCCCTCCGAAGAGAGTCCGGGATGAAACCACGCACACCTACCTCAACCGAAAAAGAAACGACCTGCCACCCGTTTGCTCGGCATTGATCGGCCAGATCCGCATACCGCCTGTCCTTCCGCGAGTTACTGACACTGAATCTGTCCTCAGCACAAACTGTCAACTCCATCCAGAATACAATCCTACGACTCGTAGAGTACAGAACTATATCTGGTCTTAGGGTGGTAAGTGCAACACAGCTAGGGAAAGAAATCTTTGCACTAACTGAGTCGACAAGAAGTTTCCAGTCTGAGGCCGCTGACAGGAGATCAGTCGTAACCAACTTTCGTCTGGGCTGAACGCGAACTGGCTTCTCTCCCGCCTTGCAAAACGAGATGAAGTCAAGCTCATTTGAATTTTCGGTTTGTACGGTGTTTGCAGGAGTGCGGATTCGAATCTCCTCACGCATGTTCCTGACGATGACCCCGAGTACGTTGTCGTGCCTCCAGGTGTAACGTCCCTGGTCCAGCGCTACGCGACAAGCGCCAAGCACGTGGCGCGTAGTACAGACCCAGGTACGGCACAAACTACAGTACGGATCCACTACGGTGTTTCCCCAACGGCGTAGGTTCGTCGGAGAAGGTAGCACGTCGAGGGTTGATGCGAGAAGAAATTTCAAATCCTTACCAGTACCACCGTACAAAAGAGATTTCCACGAGAGGTCCTGCCACATCACCGATGTCCACTCCAACCACTTGCCTTGCACCTGAAGAGTCTTCAGCCTCAAAATCTGCTCCTGCGCGTTGATCTCCTCAAATGTTTGAAGGAGATCCTTCCTCGGGGGTTTGGAATGCTGCTTCGGAGCACGAGCACCCAACCCTGCACGATGACTTGAAGATGACGGTGGACGGAGAGTCCCTGAACCTACTGATGCCTCTGCACACTCCAGCTCTATTGGAGAGAGAGAGAAAGAGAGAGACAGAGAGAGAGACAGAGAGAGAGACACAGAGAGAGAGAGAGAGAGAGAGAGAGAGAGAGAGAGAGAGAGAGAGAGAGAGAGAGAGAGAGAGAGAGAGAGAGAGAGAGAGAGAGAGAGAGAGAGAGAGACACACACACACACACACGCACAGAGACAGAGAGAGAGAGAGAGAGAGAGAGTGTGAGTGAGTGTACGTCAACATGCGTGTTGAGATGTTCAACGACAAAGTGCAGTGGATCCATGCTTTGTGAGTGTGTGTGTGAGAGAGAGAAAGAGAGAGAGAGAGAGAGAAAGAGAGAGAGACAGAGAGAGAGAGAGACAGAGAGAGAGAGACACACACACAGAGAGAGAGAGAGAGAGAGAGAGAGAGAGAGAGAGAGAGAGAGAGAGAGAGAGAGAGAGAGAGAGAGAAGAGAGAGAGACAGAGAGAGAGACAGAGAGAGAGACACACACACACACACAGAGAGAGAGAGAGAGAGTAAGTTACATTTATAAAGACAGGTAAGTCTAACAAATGAGGACTGAGACCTCTACAACAGGGTTTTTACGCCTGAAAGCAGGTGCATGATTTAACAAGCAGGTTGTCAGTCTAGATTTTATGCGCAGATGGAGAAAAAGCGCAGAATTTGTGTAATGAGATGAAAAGCAGAAATAATAAGAAATAATAAGAAAAGATGAAATGAAAGCCTGCTCACAACCCCGCCCAGCCTTGCGAACTGGGTATGGTGGATTAAGAACCCGGTTCAACGCTCGAGCAAGCGCTCTCCACTCAAGGTGTTCACAGCAACTGATAGGAACTCATATGGGGAAATTATGGAAAAGAAATAATAAGATAAAGAGAATAAATTTCAATGCACCTCAATAAACGGAGCCCCACATACAGTACCTCAGAAAAGTGGATCTTCCGACCAGTGTTTTTGTTGACGCCGCAACCAGATGATGTAGCTGCTTCGCAGAGACGTCTTACTGCACAAATTACAAATAAATTTTATTCTTCGATTAGAAAATCCAAGCGCTTTCAGAGCCCTCCGAAGAGAGTCCGGGATGAAACCACGCACACCTACCTCAACCGAAAAAGAAACGACCTGCCACCCGTTTGCTCGGCATTGATCGGCCAGATCCGCATACCGCCTGTCCTTCCGCGAGTTACTGACACTGAATCTGTCCTGAGAGAGAGAGAGAGAGAGAGAGAGAGAGAGAGAGAGAAAGAGAGAGAGAGAGAGAGAGAGAGACAGAGAGAGAGAGAGAGAAGAGAGAGAGAGAAGAGAGAGAGAGAGTGTACGTCAACATGCGTGTGGATCCATGCTTTGTGAGTGAGTGAGTGTGTGTGTGTGTGTGTGTGTGCGTGAGAGAGAGAGAGAGAGAGAGAGAGAGAGAGAGAGAGAGAGAGAGAGAGAGAGAGAGAGAGAGACGCACACACCCACACACATACATACACAGAAAGAGAAAGACAGACAGAAAAAGAGAGTGGGTATCATCAAGAAGTAGAGACTATATCAGCAGCTTCGACTAATATACTTCAAGTTCTAGTTGGATGTGTATTGAAGACAATGGTAAGGGGGGGGGGGGGTGTTATTGGAGTTGTTTATGATCAACAGTGTATCTGCTAGGCACATGTTGCATCCATTGGTCCTGTTTGAGTGGCAGTAGGCGTGCAACCGGACAATGTTGGTGAAAGGCTGCATTACCAAAGAACGCCGGTACTTGACGACTCCCTGGCTCTCACTTGTCAGCCAGCTCACACGTCTTGTCGTGCACGCGCAGACGTCCAGCACACACGCGTGTCGAAATGTGTTTTTTGGCGGGTAGTCGGCAAAAAATTAAGTGAGGGTCCCTTTAGTCCTTCGCTTTTGATAACACACGTAAGGAGTTTTTGGTGGGTTGTCATGATGATCCGTATACGGGGTGAACACGGGAGCAGAGGAAACGGGAGACGTAGGCTGCGTTAACACGACAACGCACGGCCAGTTTTCCGTTTTGAGTCCCGCATTTCTTTTTTCGTTTTCGTACGTTTACACGATCAAAGCCGATCCGAGGTGGTCTCCGTTTGTATCGTTTTGAAGCGTCTACACGAGAGCAAAGAATCCGCCAAAGTTTGTCATGTGCCAAGTGTTGCCGTGGAAGCACCAATCACACTCAAGTAATGTTTGAAAACAGGCACACGACAACCCACGTCACATGACGAAAATTGTAAAAACATTTTTTTGGATTGTCAGATCCGTGTAAACGGCCGACAACGAAACAAACGTGACGGAAAACGAGGCCAGCACACCGTTTCGACTGCTACACACCCAAATTTATCCGGCACAACATTTCCGTTTTCAAATTCTTCCACCTTGGCCAGCGTTTTGGTTTTCTTCCGTTTTGGTGTACAACCTTTACGTTTTGCTCCGCGTACCGTGTAAATTTAGAAAAGCGATCCTGTCAGCTTTGCCGAATTCGCCTGACACCGTTGACAGTGCTGATGTCGAACCTGCCAGCCAAGTGTGTGAGCCAGCGGACGCGGAGCGCGCCACCGTGACCGTAGTGGACCTAGTCGACCTACCAGCGAGTGGGGACGTAGACCCACACGATGTCCGACTGCTAGCCACACTCAACATGTCCCAAGCAACAATGGACGTTGCTGATCCTGTTATCCCGGACCTGCCACCCCATCCTCCCCTGCGGGACCCCACACTCGGAATGGGAGATCTGGACGGTCCCACGTTCTCCAACCGGATATCCGAGGCGTACGAGAAGGTAGTTCATTTTGCCCCAAACCTGTTGGACGTACCAATGGGCAGCACGGGCCGAACCTTTATCCGTATGCTGAGTTCACACTTCCACGCCTTTGGTAACAACTCCTCAGGTGCAGCTGATTACGCCCTGAAAATGGCGATGGTGATGCAGCAGTTGCTCCTTCAGAAACCTGGCGGGACCGTAGCGGCAGCAGCTCACAAGCTTTGCATCGAGCGCCGCATTGCCTCGTGGGATTCCGGAGACGTACAGGTGCTACTCCAAGAATCCATGACTATCCAAGACCAGATCGTGAAGGCCCGCAGGTGAAACGCACGGCACGAGGGACACACGGTCGACCCGGCACGCAGATTTGCGTCTGACATTGAGCGTGGCAGGCTCTCGGCAGCCACTCGTCAACTCTCCCCCGACACGGGTGGTGGAGTTCTTGATCTTGACGACACCATTAGAGAGACGGCCGTGCTTGATGTGCTGCGCAGTAAGCACCCACAGGGCGAGGCAGTCACAGCAGCGGCTCTCCTCCCAGGGCAACCCCCAGCACAGCCCCACCCAGTGCTCTTCACCAAGCTGCACAGGACCGCAGTGCGCCAAGCTGCACTGCATGCCACCGGTTCTGCAGGGCCGTCTGGGATGGACGCAGATGGCTGGAGGCGTATGTGCACAGCGTTTGGGGACATTTCAGATGACCTATGTGATGCTCTCGCCAGCTGTGCACGGCGAATCGCCACTCAGTACGTCAACCCAGCATCGATGGAAGCATACACGGCATGCCGGCTTATCCCTCTAGATAAGAAACCGGGTGTGCGCCCAATAGGCATCGACGAAACCGTCCGTCGTATTATCGGCAAGGCTATTCTGAGCGTGGCGGGGGACTCTGTTCGTGAGGCGGCAGGGCGTGTGACTGCAGATGTGCGGAGGCCAGGAGTGTGGCATTGAGGCGGCCATTCACGCCATGCACGACACGTTCCACGAAGAAGGCGTAGACGCTGTGCTAATGGCGGATGCATCCAATGCGTTCAATCGCCTTAATAGAGAAGCATGTATGCGCAACGAAGCGCACCTCTGTCCAGTCATCACACCCGCTATCGTAAACTGCTACCGTCAGCCAGCCCGCCTATTCGTGGATGGTGAGTGCCTCCTATCGCGAGAAGCCACAACGCAGGGAGATCCTCTTGCTATGCCGATGTACGCTTTGGGGGTACTCCCCCTGGTGCGCAGAGTGGCAACCCCAGGAACACGCCAGAGCTGGTATGCGGATGACTCGAAGGCTGGAGGCCCCAGCCAACCCAAGAATTACCGACCAGTCTCCCTATTGCCGATAGTGTCGAAAGTGCTTGAACGTATTGTTCATAAGCAGCTTCTGCAGTACCTCAACACGAACAATTTCTTGCCTACTAGTCAGTTTGGTTACAGACACCAGCATTCCACAGAAGATGCCTTAGTGCTAGCTGTAGAGAACATCAATGAAGCACAAGCTGCTGGGCAGCACACAGGAGTAGCATTTGTCGACATGTCTAAAGCCTTCGACAAGGTAAAGCATAGCATTCTGGTTGAGGACCTCTTTGAACTGGGTCTCACTAGCACTGCTTTGCAATGGTTTTCAGACTACTTGATGTATCGCCGGCAATACGTGGAGACAGGAAAAACCAGAAGTACAACTTATGACAGCCAGTCAGGGGTTCTTCAAGGGTCAGTTCTCGGACCTTTGCTCTTCGTTCTGTATGTGCAGTAGGATCGCCAGATTCAAAAAAGCCGTCTAAAAGTTGCACTTTTATTTGCAGTCGCGGGAAATTTGAAGCCCTTCGTGGAGGAAAATTCTCAAGACAACAAAATGCCGACGAAAACAAAGACAGCCACTGCACCGAGAATACTCCACTTCGCTTCGATTCTTTGCGCTCTACACAATCCTACAGATACACACTCCCCTGAGATCTTTTCGCGACGGCCACAGATGAGAAACAGTGTCGTCCTCGTCGGCTTTCTGGATGGTAAATATATTCTTGGATTCAAAACGTCCCTCCGCAGATTTCGTGCCGCATTGTTTGGCACTAACCGATTGCAATTCTTTTTGCATGTGTGCACAGATATTGCTTAGATGTATCGGTGAGAGGATTCTTTTTAGTGCCAGTTATCGAGTTAGTCTGTTCTCGCCAGGTTTTCAGCAGTCATATTTTATTAGAAATTCGCGTCAGATAGTCATAATGATTATCATACTGGCGAGCTACTGCAACACAGCCGAAATCAGAAACAGTGGGTGGAGGCTGGAAACTATACCACCATGATACCACCATAACAAGGAATGAAAATAAACACTTATTTGGATAATAGAAATGGGACGAACACATGCGGCAATGTCAGCAATGTGGCCCGGAACGCGCAATATGTGAAGAGCCATACCAGTTTACGCATCCACAAACTGTACAAGACTGCGAAGCCAGAAAGCCGTCAACAGCATAATGAATGTATAAGCTGGCCTCGCATAAAGCCTGATAACGGTATAGCGAAATGGCCGGCAGCGAAGAGTAGCCGGCCAACCGGCGAAGCCACTGTGCAGTGCTGACGACTGTGAGGGTGACATGCACTGCCACGTATCCCAAATGCCAAAGCGCCATGCTAATTCTTAGTAGCTACATTATAGACTAGCATGTGGAATGCGTCAACAGCGATCACAAAACAGCCACGGCGGGACTCGCCAAACTTGTTCTCCGATACAGTAGTATCTGCAAGTCAACTTCCAGATAGAGGTGACACCAGAAGGTTGGTATTGCAGCACATGTTACAATGCCTAGCTGCACATCCTGACAGGCAACTTGTGGATAGGGTAGCGTGCACCAGCCAGCACAGACCACCAGGTACAGGCCATCATCACCGTCACTGATCAATCACGGCATCGTGCTTCACCGAAATGGGTCGGACATGCTGCAGTTCCTCTACAACTCAATCCTGGAGCAGCGATGGAATCTTCTGCGGCAGAGGCAAGAACCAGACACCCTGCACACAGCAACACAAAAAAGCATTAACTCCAGAATGGCACCAACTAAGGTAAGAAGTATCTACAATGGGCGCGTCCTACACAAAATCTCGTCGTTTCTAGAATTCAGAAATTACACACTCGACGTACACGCCATGCTAGGTACACTTGCGGGCGAGGGTGTACGGGATCCCACGTAATCCCCCTTTACGATTTCTACGTGTAGTTTGTTTACATAGCCGCAATCCGTTCATTCTGGTCATTCAAGGATTATAAAACCTGGGTCGAGAATGTGTAATCGAAAGAGCCCAATGTAATGTATGATACATGTATGTGATTGACGTGGTATGGCAACGTGAGCATAGAATTGGCGATTTGGCAAGTTTGGCTTATCGTATGCAAGCGAGAGATATGCCATTCGAACTGCTATCAAATTGTCTTAACCTCTGGAAGTCACTGTGGTGAATGTTTGAAGCAGAATATACACAATAGTATACAGTGCTAGAGGCCAAGCCACACAGTTACATGCAGAATCAAGCATGTACACACCTTCCTGATCGACGTGGTGGAAACATATAGACATTCGGCTGAGCTGATAAACATTGCTGCCATGCATACATTGCTATAATGTCAATGGTTGACCGACACATGTCTGTCGGGGTTCAGAAAGGTATGCTGCACACGTTCTCCATGACATCTGTAGATAACACACAAAATAACACGCAGTGGTAAAGAATCAACTGTGAAGACACCTGTCGTGGTTTCCACAGGACCGATATACCACACGTAGACATCGCGACAAATACATGTACCGCGGCAACATTTTCAACTCATGTAATGCCTAGTCATGGGTTTCTGTACTCAACAAGTAATGCTGTACAGATGCAAGAAATTTCATAGAATCTTGTAGAATCCTGTAGACTGTGTTGGGTGTTGAATGTACAGGAAAACGTGTTCACTGCTCTTTGCTTTATGAAACGTGCCCTGAAGGCATTTCATACGGAACCATTTTTCCAAAGAAGATCTAGCTAGTCTTGAGCTCTATCCAAAGTGATGAAGCTGGAAAAGCGATTGTCTTCCCATAATTATTGGTCTAAATTGGTCAAATGTGCATGTATGGCACACAACGAACACCCAAGCAGGAATACAAACAACTACGGGAATTCGTACATCTGTACAACGTGCACAAGGACCATTGATAAAGTGATCCAGATTCAAGACTGCAACGGCAAGTGTACAGACTCAATAACGATCACAGCAGCAACACGGGTCCCAGGAGGAGCGACAGCAGCAACAATGCTAAAAAAACCAACACCAGCGGTAGCGGTAATGCCAGTGGCAGCAGCAGCAACAATCGCAGCAGCAGCAGTACAACCCACTGAGGGCATGCTCACATTGCGACCAAAACCGGTGGCCATGCGCAAAAGCGGGTAAGTTGAATGGCAACAGCACACACATGAACTGAACGTCACAGTTACGTTACAAATCCTGATTGCGGCCTCAGTGGGGGGGGGGGGGGGGGGGGGGAGTATGTGCAGCGTGAGCGCACCTCAAGCACCAGCACAAACCTTGCAGCAAATCTGCACAACCCTTCAAAGCCCCACAATTTGTTGCTGCAAAATAACCCGTCGTAATAGCACAACTAGCTGTAGCACCAACCCCTGACAACAACCATTTGCAGCACCTATCGTCACATAATCAACCCAAATCTCCTCATTAGCAACAGCAGCAGCAGCATCATCATGTTCAGCTACGACAACCACAGTGGTACCAGCACAAACAGCTCCAACAGCAGGAACATGACGCGGCTTATGATGTGCATGGTATATTATAATTATGTATACTGCAGTGTACCAAGAATCTTTTCGAACTATCCCCTACTGCTATATTATGAAAAATCTAAAGATTTCCTGGCGTATTCACCTCCATTATTTGAGCAATACAAATCCATACTCAAGGAAATCTTTAGAGTACCACAGTACTCACTGGCTAAATGCTACTTTTTTCAAGTCCAAGCATTATGGAAGGCACGACATTACTTTACATCATTTGCTCTTTGTCAATAGATGCGTCACACATGCATTGCCCATGATTGCTATACTAAACAGAGACATATCGCCCCTGATATGTGCGAAAATATTACGTCGTGATTTTCACGTAATGGCAACACACCTCTGGGAATTTCGTGCCGCGTTGTGTGGCAAGCACCCACACTGCTTTCTTTTGTTGTTTGATAAACTAGAGTGTTGCGGCAACCTACCCACCAAGTGGCTTTAGTGCCAGTTATACAGTTTTCACTTACCAGCCAGTTCTTTCGAGCCCAATGATTGATGAATGCAAATGGAAATGACGACGTCCAACAAACATCAGCCCTGTAACTTCGCTTCACGCAGCTCATCCTCAAACTAATATCATATTGGGGTAGAAGGTATCCCTACGGAGCCGAAAACACCCTTTGATTGCCCTTGACCGGCCACTGAGACGACGAGGGCCAGGTAGAGTCCTCCACAAATTTCGGAATTTCGGCCATTCCTGAAGGCCTGAAAAGACGGCGTCATGGGGGCTTTGTTTCCCGCGGTTGCAAATAAAACTGGCCCTTGAGTAGGGCTTGGCGATTCTACTGTGTGAGGGATATTGCCGGCGACCTTGCCCCTCATGACGTCACCACTAATCAGTTTGCTGATGACACCTCGCTGCGTGCGAGCCGTCCACCCAGGTGCTAGTGCCTCTGTTCTGCTTAGCACATTGTAGTAAAATTATTTGCAACTGCCCACCACTGCACTCTTGGCTCACATTCACCACACCATAGCGAGGAAGTTTGTTCTTGGATAGATGTCTGGAGGGTGTAGAGCATCTATCCAAGAACGAACTTCCTCGCTATGGTGTGGTAAATGTGGGCCAAGAGCGCAGTGAGGAGAGGTGGACAGTTTCAAATTATTTAGCCCCATCCGATCCTTTCTCCGATAATTATGGACATGTTTTACTATACCGGTATATTGAATGGCCACTCATGCTTCTATTGAGAGGTAACACCACCCAGGAAACTGAGGAAAGCCAACCGGTGTTGCACAGGATTTGAGGTTGGGAAGAAAAGATGTTTCTGGTATTAGTTTTAGCCCAAATTTTGTTCACTTTATGGTACCTTATACCTTTTTTCCTTGGTGTGACGATGATTTCGGATGAATATCAAACGCAAACTTTCAAATCTTTTAAAATATTGTTACATTGTTCTCGTGGTGCGAGTGCACTCACTTTACTTTCATCGATACTGCTTCTTGGCTCTTGGCTCTCCATCCGAGTCAATATTGCTTCCTTTATCCATTTTCACGGCCACAAGGAGTACTAATTTAGATGTAAGTATTTGCTATTTGTAGATCTGCAAGAGCATAGTATAACAACGATGATTATAGAGCCCGTAACGAGAAAGAAGGAAAGGATTAGTTCCGAACTGTTCTCTTGTTACGATCATCAGTGAATCTATGTAACAATCATTGTTGTGATTTGCTTTCAAGCAATGTGCATAATCAGTAACTTGATGTTGCTGTTTTTTTTTTTTTTTTTTTTTTTGGTTTCCCGTTCTCGGGGCCTTCTATTCGGTACTCTTTGTAGTTGTACTTCTGTACTGTTGAGCTATCCGAATTCAAATAAACATTAAAAAAAAAAAAAAAAATTCAGGGCCCAACTTGAAAATCTTATAAATAGACAAATAAAAGTGAAATGAGGGGGAAAAATGGAGCCAAACCAAAATGGGTGACTATACTATATACATGTAGACATGTATACAGCCGGACAAATTGTTTCAGCAGCTACAGGCATGTATGAAAAAGAGGAAAATGCCTACAGCTCACTCAGTTTTCTTTACGGGTGCTGTCTCCAAAACGCTTGTTCCTTTGTCCATTTATAGCTAAACCAGTAACACATTGAGATAGAGTGGAGTCATGAAATCGGAGTTCCCCGTATTAATACCACACAGATTTAACACCTGGACATGTTACTGAATTCCGCGAAAGACACAAACCAAACTTCCCGCCACCTTGAAAATGATCTGAGACTACCGTGCGAAAGAAATCATTCATCAAACTTCACCAATTTCATAGTGGATCCGAGTTGACTAAGATATTGAGAATTATTCAGTTGTGATGTAACCTCATTAAAGCTGTCTTCGTTCCGAAGAACAATGTCTGGAAGGTCGCGGTTTGGGCTGTGGTGCATGCACGTTGAGCATCCGACCAGAATCCGCTGAGAGTTCAGATCACGCACTAAGGGATCTAGGCGTTTACTGTTACTCTCGTACCTCGAATGAACAAAAATAATAATCTGCTAGAACTACACTGCTGGTAAAAGTGTCAAGACTTCAACATTATCTTGTATGTATTACATGTATATGTATACATGGTATCCCACAAGGCCCTTCCTGGGTCTTTCAGTCAGCAACGAATTATGGAAAAATATGCGTCTTAGTCATTGCCTCCATGTATTATGTTAACGATCACACTTCTTGGCTTGATCCGCGAGTGGTAGCTTGCATACTTGTGGCATCCCGTGTTGCTTCATCTCCGGAACCATCTCCGATCTCCAGACTGCCTGCTCGTCTTCTCACTGCTCAGAGTTGGTTACATCAATGATGCCTTTTTGAATTTCAGGTGTTCATGCTCCAGATTACGGCACAAGCCAACCTGGTTGTCTGTGGCTCCCCGGCCATGGGCAATGTAGTCAAAGAGCTCTCGTCTAAGGCCGTGACTCGGGGTGCCGCCACTCGCAACGAAAAAATACTGTAATCGGATGAAGACGACGTCTCAAACAGGCCCGGGTGCACACGAACTTGTCTTGGAGGAAAAACATGCAAAACACAAATTTCGGGCGAACGGTCGCAATAATTTTCGCAACCCGGAACGCGAAAATCATTGCGAACTATCGCTTTGCAAAACCTCTCTAGTGATGATGCTGGTAGTTCCAATGATAAAAGCCTCTGGTACGGGCAAAGCAAATATGCTTATATATATAATATTATGACACAAAATCTCAATACAAAAAAATGAACGAAACGACAAGAATTTGAAGAAAAAACTAAATCCAATTCATTGTTGCCCAATCGGGAACTGAAACCCAACACAAATCTGAGAAGATGGCAGTTGGCGGTCTCGCGGCAAAAAAATCACAAAACGTAAGCACTATCAAGGTTGAAACATGGTTGCAGAAGACAAACTACAAGTAAGCAAGCAACGCATACAAAGAAATAATCAGACAGTTAAAACACATTTAATACCGTCTAGGCCACTGACCTGGACAGGCAGCGGTGCAAGAAGCCGTGGTCTCGCCAATGAGCAACACCCGCTTCCTGTGGAACTTGCAACTTGACTCACTCACGACTGCCACCCAGAGCATACGAGCAGCACGTTGCACGTACTCTTGTATTGCCTTTCACTCGGCAAACTTGAAAGAAAGCACCATTCCCTGCTCAATACAAAGTGTTTCGGAGAATTCACCCCTCGCCAGCTGAGCTTGAGCAGTTGAGTTGAGCTGAGGAAGATTGTGCCTGAAAATCACAACATACATGTAGTGCTCTCAAGCCAAACCATCACCTGGTGTACAGACTTACAGAGACTACGTTTCCAGCGCTACAAACACCTCGTGAGGCCCCAGGTATCAGCGTGAGTCAGAGTCGCTCATGGAGCTTTGCTAAACAGACGTTGAATGCCAGTGGTTATTCACAACGCTGTCACCTTAAACAACTGGTCGCACGTCCGCGTGAAGGACACCGATACAAACTTAGCCGTTGCGACTTCAGCGGTGTCAGTGAAACAGTTGGTTGTTCCATGGAGGATCACACCGTTCCTGTCGAACTTGACTGACTCACGACTGCCATCTGGGGCGGTCATGAGTGTTATTTTTGCACAATTTGGCGACAACATTGTAACAAATCACGTCAGACTAATGAGGCTACAGATGTCAGACCACTTGGAATCGCAGTTGTCTGGATTTATTCTTCCTGAAGATATTCCTGGCCCGAAAATTTGGATTTTATAAATTTGGAAGAATTTGTAGCCAGAGACCGTTTTTAAGCAGTGGTGTATAACTGTGGGAATTTTGGCAGCTTGACTCTCGTTAAGCTTGTGGATAGAATTCAGTTCTGCTCGATGCGGTCTTGTCATCACAAACAATTATTTTAAATTCCACAAATTCAAATCAGCATCATGCGTACGGTATTGTATTCAGGGCCACGCAAAGTGCCTGTGTGTGGTCTTCCTGTGCCACGCGAAACTCTAACCAGGCTCAACTTCCAATGTTCCACTTCCACTACGGAAGTAAGTTTTAACAAGTGTCTTCAACATTTTATTTGACCCACGTTGCCAGGGTTTTGCAAATGAAGCGAATAGCAAACCTCATTTATGCATGACTAAGCAATTGTACCAGATTAGGAGTGGAGACAATATCTGATCATTTTGATCAGTCAACAAGACAAAATACGAAAAAAGGAACTCGAGTATGGTGTGTTCCACAGCTCGAGTTAGCCTTGATACTAGACTGTAGACATCGGGCATGCGACGGAACTCTTCAGCAATGCCAGGAATTGACTTCACAACAGAAAACAAGCGAATTGACCGAAAGTCAGATAATCCAGTGCAGTGCTTATAGTAATTATAATGCAAGACGAGTTTCGCCCAACTATTCCTTGTTCCGTCGCTTCATCTTTTCCTTCCTCATTCTCCGTCGGATACGTCTGACATTCTGCTTCAACTGTGAACGTGGCGTCTTTTCAAGAAGAGGAAATAGGAACTGGGATAACATGAAAACCTTCTGTATGGAAATTTGTTTTTGTTTGGACACAATGCGCACGTTTAAATTGAGTGAGATTCTTGTCACACGGAAAAGTTGAAGGCCGGACTTACTTAGAGAATATTGGACAATATACAAGCCATACACGGGAGGTCTATTCATACATATACTACTTGGTAGTATACAGAACGTTTTCAAAGCGAAATGCAAATACCTACCCAAACACATGGAACGAATTAGAAACTTCCTGACCATAGTTGCTGCTTCGGCAGATCCTCTACTGCCGGGCAATGGCAGGATTTCTGACGACATTCTGAATCCTGGAAGCAGTTCAACCGCAGCTTTCACTACAACATCACTCTCGAATAACGGGGCACCCCAACAAAGTCTGCTATTATTGGGTTCTTTTCCGTCTAGAGACAAAACTGTCGCTGGATCTGCGAGATGAGTGGACTGACGCATAATATGGTAGTAGGATACTTCGCAGAATCGGCATAGCTCTGGAAATGTGAGTCGCTCCTCGCGAGCAGGTAAATCCATGACGAACGCAGACCAAGGATAGCCCAAACGTACCAGCACTTTCAACAGCTACACATCAATTTCGTCCATGGGAGATTGAATAACCAACAAACTGTGATGTGAAACAAATCCAGATTGATTAAGAATATCAATTTTGAAGTTGACTAGTCATTTTCCTGTATATATGCAGCAAAGAGGTACGAGTAATAGTGTCCCTTATAGTGATAATGAAGCAAAGAAGTACGAGTACTTGTGTAAATGATAGTGATAATGTAGCAAAGAGGTACGAGTACTAGTGTCCCTGATAGTGATAATGTAGCAGATTTGCTCAGCACTGGACACGTTAATCGGGCAGGTCCAGCATTGGGTGTAGTGTGGTAATTTGACCTATTCTGCTATATTCAAAAATAGGAGGAAAGAGAAAGTGTTTTTACTCCGCGTTTCACGCACTAAGCGATATTCTGCTGTATTCTATAGGGAAGTAAAATGGGAAAGGCGTGAATCCGTATTCATAAGTTATCGCCCATTTCACATTTTCTCTTATCCTCAGTTGAACTAATGCAACTAGTTCCACCCATTCCAGTGTAATCCCATCGATAGGCCGGGTTATTCACTGAATTCACATCCTATGCCTCCCGTGACGTCACAGTGAGAATCAGCCCTAGGGCAACATAGAGTGTGAAGCGTCTCATGTGGCAATGGATCTATGCTACCTAGACTAGTAGCGCAGTCCAAAACACAGGACGATGGATAGTGGCAACAAGTAGGGAGTTTTGTGAGGTTTTCCTGCAGCTGCTCACTGGTCAATAGTATGGATATAAATTAGGGCAGAAACGATCGCAACATTTTGCATACCGATTACTCGTTTGCTTAACGATCGATCTAACGATTATAACCTTTAACGAGCTGCAATATAATATTATCCAACACGCCAATTTTTCACATTTTTCAAGCACTTTTTCAAACGACCGGATATGGTGGCTGCTATATGTCAAGAGGATCAAGTTTGAAATGCGCGGTGCAGGCAGCAGCTGTGACGGTATAATGGGGCGAAGGGAGGAATGGAAGACGTAAAGAGAATTCTGAGAGACTGGCGGTAAGTGACTACAACTTCAAGCATATAATATACTCAAATAGTGTACTATTCAGTGTTCATAATTATACGTGTCACTCAGAGGCATCAGAATCAGAGTCAGTGCTGGTCCCAGATAGCTCTGAATCTGAGCCACTGACAACAAGCTGGCACTCCACGGCAGCCAAGTTAGGCAGCGCTGGCATTTCCTCCTCCTCCTCGGCTTGCTCTGGTGCAACTGTGATTTGGTTTTTCGCCAAGAAGATCATAGCGTCAATGGATGATGGTGCCAGGGACGAGCGAAGTTTGTTGACAAGAACGCCACAAGCAGAGAGCACACGCTCAGCCGGTACTGATGTAGCTGTGATAGAGAGATACCTCTGAGCCAGGACAGCAAGACCAGGAAACCTGGTGCAATTGCACTTCCACCAATCCAGAGGTTTGATCTCAATGCCCTCCATCCTCTCACTGCAGTACAGGTCCTCCCTCATTATAACGAGTCCGGTTAGTACATAAACCCCGTTAGTAAATAGAAATCTGAAATCCCCTGGCGAAACGTGGTCTATACAACTGTTTACAGGTCCGGTTACAACATAATCCGTTAGTACATAAGATCCGTAATAACGACCCTTTGCCCAGGTCCCTGGAGTGCCAAACCCTCAGTATAAGATAATATTGACCATGCAGGACCAAGGCCAAAACATGTAGGATGAAGCAGAACGAGGAAACGTATGATGTCTATGTATTCGTTAATATGGACGATCCTTTGAATCCAAGGAAGAGTTATGTTGGAGATTTTCAATTATCTTATAACGAGTTGAAGCATCGATAATTTATGTTGCATCGAGGGTAGCCACGGTAAGTACGAAGTAGTGCCTATTTCACCTTTAGCTGCAAGTCCTGCTACAAGATAAGTCTCGTTATAAGATAACTTTTTCGATGGCCCAGAGATTATCTACTAACGAGGGAGGACCTGTACCGTGCTACTTCCTGGGCAGGCGATTCATTCTCCACAGCTGTGGCATCGTACACAGCTCCATGCAGCAGAGCTTGAAGGCCTGTGTCCTCGGGCTTGCGCTTGGCTTGCGGTTCCTGCGCGACAACAGAAGGTGGTTGAGCGGTGTGCTTTTTCATCTCCTCAGCTAGTGCAGCCTTGATAGCATCCGGCTCACACAGGACATGGGACGTGAACTTTAGGCCACAGAACCTGGGATCCAAAGCTGCAGCGAGCACGAGGGGGGATGCCGATGTCACGTCTGACAGACGGAATTTAACCTGCAACTCTGACACAAGTGCAGCACGGATGTTCTCCACAGCACGAACACAGGTGTCCTTCACAGGCTCAGAGTACCTCTCGATAATACTGGCCACAACAGGCAGCACGAGAGAAGAGGTGACATACTTCTGGCCGCCGAATACTGTTGTAGTTGCTTTCAGTGGTTCCAGGGCTGCTGTCAGCTGCTCGGCTGGTGTCCACTGGGTATCCTTCAAGAGCAAGTTCCGATTTTGGCCTGTGGCAGTCAACAAAGTACAAAAACAGGACTTTAACCTGGCAAACCAGATAGGACGAAACAATTCTATTTCAAGCGCAAAGAACAAGTCACGACTCACGATGTAACAGCTCAATCCCACCAAACCCGTCACAGCAATAGCAAAGGTATAGCAACTAGGCATACAAATCATACCATGACACAATGCTGCTTACCTGGAGCAGTCAGTACAGCCATGACGGGCAGTCGTAGCTCAACCAGACGTTTCAGCATGTCATGTGCAGAGTTCCAACGCGTAGGTACATCCTGGGTCAGTTTTACAGGTGATGTGCTCCCCATCTGGACCTGCTTTGCAAGCAAAGCCTCTGTTGCTTGACCGCTATGGCGAAAGTGCCCAACCAACTTCCTGGCAGCACTCAACAATTTCTGTGCAGGAGCTGAATCTTCAAGCACATGTCGCACGCACGTTTGAAGGAGATGGGCAGAACAGGTCACTGACTCCCAGCCATGATCTTGGAGTAGGTGTCGACCAGCAAGCTCCGCATTTCTCGCTTCGTCGTGCACCACTGCAATTACCTGAGCAGGCTTGAGTCCCACTCTCTTCGTTGCATCCGATACCTTTTCCGCGATCCTCACGCCGGTGTGGGAGCCTGGAAAGAGAGCAGTCTCGACAACAGCGCTCTCCAATTCCCAAGTTTCGGTCACGAAGTGCACAGTTACAGTGTTGTACGACTGCGTGGCCTTCGATGTCCAGGCGTCCGTCGTTAGACAGCAGCCAGAGACGGACTTCAATCGACTCGTAAGGGCAGAGAGACCGGTGGTGTGGCGCTGCCCGATCAGCTTGGAGACGTGAGTCCTCGACGGAATCACGTAACCGGGCGATACCCGTCCCATCAGGTCACGGAACCCGACATCGTCGACGATCGACAACGGCCGTAGATCACGAACAAGCCAGTCAGTCAGACTGCCGGTGATTTCTTTGGCAGTCGACGCAGACATTTGCTTTGCCGCGGGCTTCACAGCAACGTGCTGCAGCATCGATGACTGCTTTGCCGACGACTTCTCACCGTCACATCTACCGAAAAGGAGCGGGTGAGCGCGCTTCATATGCTCGCGCATGGCTGTCGTTCCACCAGTGTAGACAAGTTTCTTCTCGCATTGCTTACACTCAACTTTTTTATCTACTGGATCGTTGAAGAACTCCCAAATCGGAGAACGCTTCGTTCTGGACGCATTCCGAAGTCTTTCCGAAGTCTTTCCAAGATGAAACTACGAAACCACTGCACTCGATAAAATTTGTCGCAAGCATGCATGCAGTGTACGGGTACAACGCGGAGGCCCTCGAGGGCTCCCTAGCACTGGTAGATCTACCGCGTAGAGCTGCTGCCAGTACAAGGCCACCCCTACTGCACATAGGTCTACGTGCAGGGCTCCCTGGCACCGCGTTGAGGACTACGGCGAGTGCAGGGCAACCGTACACATGTACATTATAGCAAGAAAAACTGCTTTATGGCAGTTTTCTAAAAAAAGTTATTGTGTTCTAGTCCATTGACCCCGTCTAAAAAGTAAGAAATTACCGAAATGTGATAGCTGAAAATTAAAATTTCACACAAAACCTCGCAATAATCACAACAATTGAAATGCTGCTTTCAACTTTAACTTGTACTGCACCAACAATTGGCAACATGCATGCATAGGAAAGAGGATCACGAGGGGAAAAGGTCTTCTACATGTAGCCTTTAATTCTGTGTGTGAATATTGTGAGGTTTTGTGTGAAATTTTAATTTTCAGCTATCACATTTCGGTAATTTCTTACTTTTTAGACGGGGTCAATGGACTAGAACACAATAACTTTTTTTAGAAAACTGCCATAAAGCAGTTTTTCTTGCTATAATTTCTTTTGTTTTTTTCTGTCACCAATCAATGGAATGCCCTATATCAATAATTATATAAATGATGGCCTTCACATCATATCAAGAGGTTTATGTACTCTTGATCATAGCAATACCGTATTATACGCATTGATGTGCAAGCCTTTTCTTGCAGAAAATGGCACTATCATAATGCATGTTCTTCTGCGGGGAAACATGTGAGTAGTGGTGGTTTTTATACGGAGGTCATTCTGTGCATGTTGCTGTTGCAGAATTTCATGACTGTCATAAATTTGTCTTGCCTTTCAGATATTTCAGATTTCCCCACCCTCGATCAGATTTATTTGAGAAATGTAGCCATGCGCCAGGTGCGTGTCGCAGATGTTTTTGTTGATTCTGTGTTTATAATGGTTTATAATCATGGGTTATCGTGATAAGGTCATCCAGCATCATATTGCACTGAAATCGTAATCCTGTTCATGTCGATACAACTTTTGGAAGTAGTTCAATGACTTCAAACTGTTAGTCCACGATTTTCTAAAACAACACAGCAAAGGAGGAACAATAAACATGTATTAAAATGTAAACAAATACATTGCTGAGTCCGACACCTCGTTCCAACAACTGCACTGATCCTGAGGATAAAAGGGTCAAGGCTATGGTTGGAGGTACTGATACTGAGAGATAAACAAGGCACTCCATGATAATAAAATCTTACACCATGATCTTTTGGTGAGTATGAATGATATCTAGTCGAACCTCTTTAGGACGAACACCAAGGGACCGATGGTATTTATTCTGTGAGTTTGTCTTAACCTATTTTATAACCAGTAAATACAATTATTTCTCCAATAGACATACGAATAGATTTCTTCTACAGCGAAAGATTCTAAGGGGCCTTTTATATGTGCAACTCCAGCCCGGGCTGGAGCGAGCGGGCCAGCTCGCCAAGGGTGTTTACATGTGCAAGGCCGGGCTGGTCGCCAGCCCGTAGTGAGTTTATATGCGCTGAGCACACGCCAGCCCGTTGTGAGTATGCAGCAAACACACTACGACTGTAATGTGCTGCCCCGGGCTGAGACGCAGGGCTGCAAGCCATACTCAGGTTATAAACATAAAAACTTTTTTTCTCACACAATGTATTCTTCTGCTGGTTTATTTTCGCGCTGTGACACATGTTTGGTGTGTTGTATCACCTCGTTTCTTTTTCCTGTTTTTCACATTTTTAGCTGTCCATATCAAAGTATTTTGCAAGTAGTTCCCCTTCCATTTTAATGTAAATCATGCATGTCGACAAATAAACAGTGCTCATTGCACGTCCTTCTTGTTGCTGTACAAAAGCTTCCTAGATTTTCAAGACAATATCGGGAATCCTCTCTATAACTTCCCTCAAAAGGTAAAAGTACCTATTTTGTAGTATGAACGCAGTGTCGATACCATAATAATACAACTCTGGCCCGGGCTGGTCTGTTTATATGTGCTTTTTCTGGCCCGCCTAGCCGGGATCCCGGGTGCCTCGAGGCGGGATCCCGCCTCGCCGGGCCAGCCCGCTTGCCATGTAAACGCACCACAGGTTTTGTGTGGATTTGTGTACAACCCCGAGATCCCGTTGCAGGCGGGCTGGCCCGCCTGTCGACCAGCCCGGGCTGGAGCTGCACATATAATCACCCCCTAAGAGACACCGACTCTGAACCTTTCTTTAGCAACATGACGGCAACTGAAACAGCAACAGAGAAAGTACGATACATGTACTGCACATTCTTGCAGGTACTACAAACAGATTGCAGATCGCAATTCTTGCTTTGGTGGCACGAAACTTTATTTGGGGCAGTGCAATCTTGGCGGTACTCACAAATCAAACAGCCCAGACTAGAGTAAACAAATCCAATCATACAAGTACGAGATTTTCACGAGACGAGACTGCACCCATTGGCTTGTTTCGTATGAAGCAAACAAGTTACTGAACCTCTCCACAATGGAGATGTTCCCTGATATGCGAATTTATTTTGGCAAACTCGGTCAATGAGTCCTTGAACCTTTCCCTCCAGATTGGGAAATGCCAACGATAGTATGCCACTGACCAGTGCCTTACTTGTAACGTACTAATGTGCAATGAATAATTATGAGTAATTCGACAACACATCTAACATAAGCCTTACCGTCAAGAAGGTGAACTCGCGTTCTTCGAACACTGTAGACAAGGACAAAGAGATAGAAATGGATCTAAATCCGAATACTGAAAAATTAAAATCAGCACACATTTCCGTAAATGAAAGGGTGAGCATAAGCAAATGAATCGAAGGAAACTGGTCAACTCAGAGATCAACTGTCATTGAGTATTCCGTAAAAGGAGGCCTCGGCAGCGGAAAAGCTAAATTTAGAAAGGAGATCCTGTCAGCTTTTCCATTATTTATTGCATTCCGCCCAAAATCAGCACACTTTTCGTAAATGAAAGAGTCAACACAAGCAAATGAATCAAAGGGAACTGGTCAACTCACCTGTCATTGAGTAATATTCCGCGAAAGGAGGTCTCAGCAGCGCCGAAACGAAATAAGCCAGGCCAGGAGACGAAATATCCGAAACAGCTCATGCAAGAAGCAGTTCCAAAGAAGGAAGTTCCTCGTGCATGCACATCCGAAAAGGCAACAACAAAAAGTCTGCAATGCCCACGCATGTGGCCAGCCGGCCGCGCGATGGTAGGATCTAGGAGCCATGGAGTAGCTCCCTGGTCCAGGACCAGGTACCGAGCATCTTACGTAGAAATTTACGTAGCTACGTAGACAACGTGTCTGAATAGCGGTGTCGTTAGGTAGCGCCATGTGAACACAATAATAGAAAAGCTGACAGGATCGCTTTTCTAAATGCAGTGCTCCCTGGTCCCGCGAAGAGCTCCACGCGCGAGTATCGGATGCACGAAAAGTGCCTTAAATTTTCTTGATTTTTTACAACAAAATCTTGAAAAATGTTGAGAACGCGCAAAAAATAATCGGTAATCGTTTGCCAAACGATTAAAGGGGAAGTATACCCTAAAATCAAATTTTCACCAGTTGTAGTCTTCGGGGTGCTGAGTCGAATGGTCTTGGTCCGAGGAAGCTGAGACGCTCCCTTCCTACTTGAATCCCAATCGAACTCGCGCACTTCCACCGAAACTGGGTGACTGCGCCCTACTAGATGGGGATTTGTATGCAAAATGTCACTAAAAGCGCCATTTCGTTCTTATAAAAGCACGGATGACCGCGATTGGCCCATATGTTGTAGTCTTTTGGACGCTGAGTCGACTGGTTTTGGTCCGAAAAGGCTGCGATGCAGCGTTCCTCCTTTATTCCCAATCGAACATGGTTGAACAAGCGGTCACGTGCTCCTGCGTACACCAGTCAGCTGGTCACCGTGCCTGCAGGGTACAACTTACTAGCCTGTTTGACCTTTTTTGGGTGCAGTCCTGTCACTCGAGTTGAACTCGAGTTGAACCTTGGTGTGAAAGTTGTCGCCTGCTGGCGCGGTGACCAGGTGATTTGGGCACCCAGGAGCACGTGACCGCTTGTTCAACCATGTTCGATTGGGAATAAAGGAGGAACGCTGCATCGCAGCCTTTTCGGACCAAAACCAGTCGACTCAGCGTCCAAAAGACTACAACATATGGGCTAGTCGCGGTCATCCGTGCTTTTATAAGAACGAAATGGCGCTTTTAGTGACATTTTGCATACAAATCCCCATCTAGTAGGGCGCAGTCACCCAGTTTCGGTGGAGGTGCGCGAGTTCGATTGGGATTCGAGTAGGAAGAGAGCGTCGCAGCTTCCTCGGACCCAGACCATTCGACTCAGCACCCAGAAGACTACAACTGGTGAAAATTTGATTTTAGGGTATACTTCCCCTTTAATCGTTCTTTTGTTCATTATCGATCGATCATCGAGTATTCGGTATAATCGTTTCAGCCCTAATATAAATGTTTGATTGGGATGATAACATTAGTGGCAGTTAGGGGTGAAATTACGGCCGTTGATTTGTTTCAGGCCTTGGTTTGGCTCCTTTGCAATTTGCATCATGAGATCCTCAAGACGTAAGTACAGTCTCGCATCCCTCAACGGTTGTCATCAGCAAGTCTCTTCGATTTGGTGTTTTTCCTGCTGCCTAGAAGTTTGTCAGCACGGTGTGCATAAATCTGTTGATAAGACCTCACTCACCAATGATCTGTACATACCGATATCGCTGTGGCATATGGAAGATCGATTTGTTTGGATTGTCCCCAACTCCAGTTTCTTCGAGTTCAAAGGTGATGTGTACCGCCAGCGACGGGGTTTGGCTCCCCCCCCTCATGGCTATAATCTTCATATCAAGATTTGAGTCGCTCGCACTGTCTGATTTTCCATTGAAACCACTTCTGTACCGCCGTGGTATCGATGACTGTAGTATTATTTGGCTGTTAGGCGTGGCATGGGTCTAGCAATTTGTTGAACACCTCAACTCTCGACACCTGCACATACGATTCACAGCGGACTGCACGTGCTCCGCCAATTCTCACACGATCAATTATTTGGACCTGTCCATATCGTGCTCCATTGGAAAGCTGGATTGGGAGCTGTTTTTCAAGCCGTCTCAGGGGCGGATCTAGGGGGGTTGGGGGGTTCGAACGAACCCCGCTGATTTTTCTGACCATTGTTTGGGCGTGACCACTAACCCATGGCCATGCGACGTGCACGCCCCATGCTATGACCCAGTCGGCCTTGGCCAGAGCGGTCCGCTAGCTATGCAGTTTGGTAGATTGTTGTCTTATAGAATCTACGTAGATAAAACGACTGGTACAAAGTAAAGTAGGTCTGTACTGAATGCACAGCTACGTGTTGGCTTCGGAGAAAGAGGTGCATGCATTCATTTGTTCAGCTCCTGCGGAAACTTTAGAAAGTAAGTTTCAAATACTAGTTTCGAAATAGTGGCCGCGTTGTGCTCTAATTGTCGTCGCGGCTCGTGCTTTTTGAGCTGTCTTAGAGTTTGTCCAAGTGTCTAAGAGACGCAGGCTCAAGACCAGCTGCCATTGCATTTTGGTGACACTCCAAAGAAAAGTGTAGCCACTAGTGTCGAAGGTAAAACAAGGAGTGAAACTTTGAAAAATCACCTTCAAGTTCAACGTTCCAGCCACTAATCAAACAAATTTAATTTCACCGAACTGGGACAATAATGACTGAGACACGAAATATGCAGGAAGCCTGCCTTATGGAACCTACTGTACAGTGGAGTCAACATAGGGCGGCTTGGAGTACAATACTAAGGACAATTATTAGAGACGAGCTGCAGGAGAAAGTACCAATCAGTTATCGGTATTCTGCGGAAAAGAAATTGAAATTTCTTCCTTGTGCTGCGTGTCTTCAATAATGTTTTAGCTGCAGAGTGTTGAAAACAGGCGTACTGAAGTTCTATTTGTATAGCAGCTGGCATGTTCATGTACAGGATGCAATATACAATACATGATTGTGGTTTGTCTTGGTACTGTACCGATAACGCGAACGTGTGAACTTGTTACAAATGTGAATGTCATAATTTCGCCCTTGTGGGCAGGGTGGGAAAAAATTGAACCGCCCTTCGAAAAATCCTGGATCCGCCCCTGCGTCTCAAAGTCGTATACACTTGTCGTACCTGTCGTCCTTGCCGATGGACACCAAGATCGCCGTAGCGAACAACCAGCTCAGCAGGACACTCGCCAACTCGACAACAGAGGATGGACGTCAACGAAGCATCCCCAAGATAACAACGTTACTCAAGAACAACCACTACCCCCCCGATCATCCAATCAGCCATACAACACACCATACAAAGACACCAATGCACCACATCACAGCGGAGTAGTCATCGTCTCAGTCAAAGGAAACCGGAGAAAGAGAAAAAGAAATACAGATCCATCATCAAGATGCCCTACATCAACGAGATGCTTGCTAACAATGTCAGAAAAACAGTCAGATCATTAAAGGGGAACTGTCACCAAAAATTTTCTTTGTCTTATCTTGTAGCTCTTTGGCTCCTGATCACGATGGTGTTATTCGTTTTTCTCTGCGATGACTGGAAGTGGGTGAAAACTTGAAAAGAAGGTGCCCAAAATTGTCCCGAAGTACCGAGTGACGTCACGCCGGACTTGACCTCCACGCGTACTTTCATCGTCAAAAACGAAGTCCAGCCCGTGTGCTCGTCGATCGAGCCAACTGTTCGATGTACGGTGCACGCTTGCCTTCTGAACTCGGACACTCGATGTGTACGTTGTACACAATGAGAACGCCAAAAAGGGACAAAATAAACAAAAGTCGACTGCAGTTTGTCGCACTGGTACTTTTTTGTACTTCCTCCACGAAGCTCCAGCTCTTTGTTTTATTTGTGATTACGAAGGAGTGGAAGGATGTTTGTTTGCTGTTAGTGTGACACACATACCTCGTACTTGAAAATGATGTCGTTGTATCGAAGGTGGCGATGTTGCCCACCCGGCTCTGAAATGAAAGACGTCGGAGTTCGTCATCTGCATCTTGAGCAACATCGCCAGATGAATCGCCTTCACGTAACTACATTGCGTTCCTTTGGGGCTCGGGTTGGTGGTGTTATCGCCGGCCTGAGGAGTACGAGGTGAATTGCTATTTCTGGACATTGGACATTTCTGGACATTTCGAGTAAAATAATTTTTCGTCGCGTGTAGAGTCAAGTCAGTCAGGTTGATGAAGTTTTTTCTTGCCGTAGTTGACAGCTGGGTTGTTGTAGTTTCTCCTCGTGTCGATGCCTTGTTGATAGCCTTTGCTTGTGAGGCATTTCAACGAGTTTTGTGGTACTATGTCGCATGAGAATTTTGAATTTTGAGTAAAATAAAAAGTAATGGACGAATCGTTGGCTTCCCCATGTGCACTCCACTTCAGACGCTGTATAGTCTGGGACCTGTTGGCTGGAAGTGTGAAGAGGCCAACTGCAGTCCAGCAATAGAAAAAATAACCAAAATGGTACAGTATAGGATGCCTTTTGACTCTATTTTACTTTCATGTCCAGAATTCCATACACTGAAATTTAGGCCAAAAAATTGGCCTGTCGAAAACGTCCTGCTATAAAGTCTCTGGGATCACGGCATGAGCAATTGTCACATATTTGGAAAGATGAAGGATTAGGCCATTCAATAGATACAAAAAGATATGAAAAATGTAAAACACACAGCCTGTGGGGCTCTATTTTATTTTCATGTCCAGAAATTGCTATTCACCTCGTACTGTTTTCTGCATACGCACTCATCATCGTGTTGTTCCTCACACGAAAAGTTCAAAACAACGACGTACTTCCGTGCTCACAAAATAAAACTTAGATCCTCGCGGAAGAAGTCAAAAAGGTGAAAGCTCAGCTGCTTTTTATTTTGATTTGGCTGTGTAGCTGCACGTGGGTCTCTGCCTCTTTGGCATTCTCCTTCGGTACGACGTACCCATCTGTGTTACAGTTCAAAAGGCACACGTGCACCGTACACATGGTACATTGGAACAGCTAGCTCCATCGACGAGCACACGGGCTGGATTTCGTTTTTGACGACGAATGTACGCGTGGAGGTCAAGTCCGGCGTGACGTCACTCGGTACTTCGGGACAATTTTGGGGACCTTCTTTTCAAGTTTTCACCCACTTGCAGCCATCGCAGAGAAAAACGGATAACACCATCGTGATCAGGAGCCAAAGAACTACAAGATAAGACAAAGAAATTTTTTGGTGACAGTTCCCCTTTAAGCATAGAGGAACGTGCTGTCTTCACGTCTGGTCGTTCGTTGTGTGACACGTTGGTGTCGTCGGCACTCAGCCGGCCTATTGGCCGGAGAACGGTACAGCGGCAGAAGAAGAAGAGGGGAAGGGGCAGGCCGGCTGAGTGTCGTGGATGTATTGCTGGCCTTCAAAGGAATACACGTCTAAGGATGCTGTGTATTCGTTGAGGTGTGCTGTCTGTAGCGAGGTATATCTCAGTGAGACTGAGCGGACAGTGAGAAAACGCAGCGACGAGCACATCGGGCAGGCAAAGAATGACACACAGGGAAAGCCTTAGGGTGAACATTACCTCAAGAAAAGCCACATTTTTCCCCAGTCATCTTTGCCATTCTCCCTAGCCTCGATTCTCGCCCAGAGGCAGAGATCCTACGTAGTCCGCCGAATCTGGGATGCCCTCTTCATGCGAAAGCGGAAAACGACCGTGAATATGGACAAGGGCTGGCGTTTGCTGGGCAATGTTTAGGTGCTTAGGCGTTATTTGTCACGGTTATGTTCAGTTTGTGCTTTTTGTAACAGTTCATACACGCTTACATTTGCTGGGGATAGTGTGACGCTACTGCTTGGTTTGCGGGATTGTGATGTTCTAGCCTGCTTCGTGTGTGGTTTACTGCTTCTGTTGCAGCTTCTGATGCTGCTGATGCTGCTGGTTGTGTTCGCACTATCCTTTTCTTCCTTTTGGTGCTATTTGTCTCATCGTTTTTGTCAGACATACTAAGTATAGAATTTTTTGAAACTCGGGTATTGAGCCAATAATAAATGTAGAAAGGAAAAGGACATACCGGTAATATGGAAACAAGTTAAGAGTAACTCTCCACCACTGTAACTAGATACTATACACAGTCAAGTAGTCCATTACAATGTCATGGATGAGGAGTACTGTAGGAGTTTGGCGTTCGGCTTGTACAATTCGTTTTCGCAAAGCCTCCCCCCTTCTGTACTTATCTTTGATATTTCTGAGCCACCCAAGTTGGGTGATGTGCTGCTTTGCTGCTTCGAATTGTAGTTAGACCGCGTTGTCAAGTATCCTACTGGTCGTCTAGTAACAATCGACATTTTTGTTCCGTTGGGACTGTAGCTTGTTCTCATTTTCGTTGCGCTTACCTTCCCCTCTTTGGTCTCTCCATAACCTTGAACCTTCCGAGTTGGAAGGCTGTCGGTTAGCGCTACGGAAATGTGTTGAAACCAGGTGTCAGGATGTCGAACTTCTCAGTACTCTGTCAGTTTTGTGCCTAGTTGTTGCACTTGCTGACTGTATAGAGTATCTAGTAACAGTGGTGAGCATCTCGTTTCCATATGTCCTTTTTCTTTCTACATAGAATCTTTTCTGGATAAAATTATTAGTCCTTAAGATATTCCAGGCACGACAATTTGGATTTTAATATTTTGGAAGAATTTACAGTCCGAGACCGCTTTTGAGTAGTGGTGCATAACTGTGTGAACGTTGGCAGCTTGACCGTCGTTAAGCTCGTTGATAGAATTCAGTTCTGCTCGACGTGGTACTGTGATCACAAACAATTATTTTAAATCGCACAAATTCAAATGAGCATCGTGCGTACGATATTGTATTCATGTCCACGCAAAGTGCCCGTGTGTGGTCTTCCTGTGCCACGCGAAACTCTAAGCAGCCTCATCCGTCCTCTACCTTCACCTTTGCTTGAACAGCAAACACAAAAGTTCAGGAATGTTTTGCAATGAAAAGTACAGCTATCGGGAGCTGAAAATAAGAAAAAGAAAAATTGCGCTCCGAATTACACACCAGGGCTAGGGAGTGGTCAAATCCTTGCAGTACTGCATTCGACGAGTTTCTGGAACACAAGTATACAAGAAGAAACTGTTTGCTGTAGCATTCTTAACTTTTCATGATGACTCTGTTGTGTGGTATTGTGGTTGCCATGTCTATTGTTATGACGATGTCGTGCCGGCTCTTTTTTGTCTCCGTTTACTCTTCGACGGCCGGTAGGAGATTTTTTGTTAGGTTGTAGAAGAAAAAACCTCTAAAAGTTCTTCGCGTGTTACTCTGCTGAGAAGGAATAGACCGAAAAAAGGTTTTGTTCCATTTCCACTGCAGAAAGCTGTGTCCAGGGTCTTCAACATTTTTTGGTCCAAGTTGCCATGGGTTTTACAAGTGAAGCTAATAAAAAACCAGATTATGCATGATTAGGCAATTGTAACAGAGTGTGAGTGGAGACAATATCTGATTATATTGATCAGTCAACAAGACAAAATGGGAAAAAATGACTCGAGTATGGTGTGTTTCACAGCACGAGTTAGCCTTGATACTAGACTGTAGACATCGGGCATGCGACAGAGCTCTTCAGCAATGCCAGGAATTGACTTCACAACAGAAAACAAGAGAATTGACCGAAATTCAGATAAACCAATGCAGTGCTTATACAAGTAATTATAATGCAAGACGTTTTTCGCCCAACTATTCCTTGTTCCGTCGCTTCTTCTTTTCCTTCCTCATTCTCCGTCGGATACGTCTGACACCCTGCTTCAACTGTGAACATGACGTCTCGTCAAGAAGAGGAAATAGGAACTGGGATGAAATGAATACCTTCTGTATGGAAATTTGTTTTTGTTTGGACACAATGCGCACGTTTAAATTGAGTGAGATTCTTGTCACACGGTAAAGTTGAAGGCCGGACTTATTGAGAACATATTGGACAATATACAAGCCATACAAGGGAGGTCTATTCATACATATACTACTTGGCAGTATACAGATGGTTTTTAAAACGGGATGCAAATACTTATCCAAGCATAGTACAAGAAATAGAAACCGTCGGACATCATGTGCTCCGTCACTCGGTCCTCTACTGCGGTACAGCCGCTGGAATGACGACATTCCGTTTATTGGAGGCAGTTGAATCGCAAATCCCACTTCAACATCACTCTCGAATAACGGGGCACCCCAGCAAAGTCTGCTCTCATTTGGTTCTTTTCCGTCGAGAGGCAAAACAGTCGTTGGATCTCCGAGCTGATTAGGACGATGCATAATATGGTAGTAGGATACTTCGCAGAATCGGCGCAGCTCTGGAAATGTAAGGCGCTCCTCGCGAGCAGGTAAATCCATGCCGAATGGAAACCTAGGATACCCAAAATGTACCAGCACATTCAACAGGAACACATTTAGTCTTACGGAAACTAAATAGGGAACAAACTGTGATGCCAAACAAACCCAGATTGATTATGAATATCAATGTTGTGTTTCACTAGTCGCTTTTCCTGTATATATGCAGCAAAGAAGTACGAGCACTAGTGCTCATGACCGTGATAATATCACAGATTTGCTTAGCACTCGACACGTTAATCGGGCAAGTCTAGCATTGGGTGTAGTGTGGTAATTTGACCTATTCTGCTATATTCTATAGGGAAGTACAATGGAAAAGGCGTGACGCCGTATTTATAAGTGATCGCCCATTTCACATTTTCTCCTATCCTCAGTTGAACTAATGCAACTAGTTCCACCCATTCCAGTTTAATCCCATCGATAGGCCGGGTTATTCACTGAATTCATATCATATGCCTCTCGTCACGTCACAGTGAGAAGCAGCCCTAGGGCAACATACAGTGTGAAGTGTCTCATGTGGCAGTGGATCTATGATACCAAGACTAGTAGCGCAGTCCAAAAGACGTACAAGTAGCGCGTTTTGTGGGGTTCTCCTGGAGCTGCTCACTGGTCAAAAGTGTGCATATAAATGCTTTGATGAAGATGATAACATTAGTGGCAGTTAGAGGTGAAGTTATGGCCGTTGATTTGTTTCAGGCTTTGGTTTAGCTCCTTTGGAATTTGCATCAAGAGATTCTCAAGGCCTAAGCAGAGTCTTGCATTCCTCAGCAATTGTCATCACCAACCCCCTTAGATTTGGTGTTTTTCTTGCTACCTAGAAGTATGCTCCTGTCAGCATATTTAGAAAAGCGATCCTGTCAGCTTTTCTATTATTGTGTTCACATGGCAGAAAAAACGACATCGCTATGCTACGTAAGTTTCTACGTAAGGTGCTCGGTATTTCACTTAGGCTACGTAAGTCTCTACGTAAGGTGCTCGGTATTAGATCTACCAACGCGTGGTAGCCGTGTGCCGTGCACGTGCACGGCAGACATTGTGTTCAGTACAGCAGTGCATGCAGTCCGCGGATCCGTGTTCGGATGTGCATGCGCGAGGAACTTTACTTCCTTCTTTGGAACTGCTTCTTGCATGAACTGTTTCGGATATTTCGTCTCCTGGCCTGGCTTATTTCGTTTCGGCGCTGCTGAGACCTCCTTTCGCGGAATATTACTCAATGACAGGTGAGTTGACCAGTTCCCTTTGATTCTGCTTGTGTTGACTCTTTCATTCAGGAAAAGTGTGCTGATTTTGGGGCGGAATTTAATAATGGAAAAGTTGACAGGATCTCTTTTCTAAATTTTGCTCTTCTGCTGCCGAGCTGCGAGGCCTCCTTTTACGGAATACTCGATGACAGGTGATCTCTAAGTTGACCGGTTTCCTTCGATTCATGTGCTTATGTTCACCTTTCATTTACGGAAACGTGTGCTGATTTTATTCGGATTTAGATCCATTTTTATCTCTTTGCCCTTGTCTACAGTGTGCGAAGAACGCGAGTTCAACTTCTTGACGGTAAGGCTTATGTTAGATGTGTTGTCGAAATACTCATATTCATTGTACATTGGTACGTTACAAGTAAGGCACTGGTCAGTGGCATACTATCGTTGGCAGTTCCCAATCTGGAGGGAAAGGTTCAAGCACCAATTGACCGAGTTTGCAAAATAAATTCGCATATCAGGGGAAATCTCTATTGTGGAGAGGTTCAGCAACTTGTTTGTTTCATACGAAACAAGCCAATGGGTGCAGTCTTGTCTCGTGAAAATCTCGTACTTGTATGATTGGATTTGTTTACTCAAGTCTGGGCTGTTTGATTTGTGAGTACCGCCGAGATTGCACTGCCCCAAATAAAGTTTCGTGCTGCCAAAGCAAGAATTGCGATCTGCAATCTGTTTGTAGTACCTGTAAGAATGTGGAGTACATGTATCGTACTTCCTCTGTTGCTGTTTCAGTTGCCGTCATGTTGCTAAAGAAAGGTTCAGTAGAGAGGTTCTGCAAAACGAAAATTCGAACGAAGTTTCGCGACAGTCCTTGCGAAAGTGTGTGCGAATTTTTGCACGAACTTTGCGTTCTGCACATTTTCGTAGTTTGCGCGGGCCAAGTGCACGTACGCCATGACCCGATCTCACGAAATTGTAGTGGTAGCCGAGGCACGTGTTTCCTTGCAGGAATGTTGATAGAGGTATATATATGATCTAGTCATGTACTTGTCATGATTCTTTTCTATTTTTATTCTTTTTACCAGGCGTGGGCCATCCCCTGGATTATCAAAATGGGTGCCTTATTATTTTCTTTTTTTCTTTTTCTTTTTCTGTTTATTCTTTTTACCAGGCGTGGGCCATCCCCTGGACTATCAAAATGGGTGCCTTATTATTTTTCTGAGATATGGACGATTTTCAACACTGACACCACATGACCAGACTCACTCAGTTCTTGTTTCACCTTTGCAACTCAGGAGTAGGTAGTAAAATACCGGTATTTTACTAAAAAAAAAAAAAAAAAAAAAAAAAAAAAATCTCACGAAATTTCCTACGACAGTTCATTTCGCGTTCCCTGCAAGTTTCGCACTTCATGATGTAGAGCGAAAGTTTGTACGCATTTCGTTTTGCAGAATCTCTCTAGTGACTCAATTGTTTCATACGAGACGAGTCGATGAGTCGGTGTGGCTTAGAATCTTTCGCTGTAGAAGAAATCTATTCGTATGTCTATTGGAGATATAATTGTATTCTCTGGTTATAAAATAGGTTAAAAGCTCACAGAATAAATACCATCGTTCCCTTGGTGTTCGTCCTAAAGAAGTTCGACTGGATATCATTCATACTCACCAAAAGATGTGTAAGATTTTATTATTGTGGAGTGCCTTGTTTATCTCTCAGTACCTCCAACCATAGCCTTGCCCCTTTTCTCCTCAGGATCAGTGTAGTTGTTGGAACGAGGTTTTGTACTCAGCAATGTATTCGTTTACATTTTAATACATGTTTATTGTTCCTCCTTTGCTGTGTTGTTTTAGACAATCGTGGACTAACAGTTTGAAGTCATTGAACTACTTCCAAAAGTTGTATCGACAGGATTACGATTTCAGTTTCAATATGATGCTGGATGACCTTATCACTATAAACCATTATAAACACAGAATCAACAAAAACATCTGCGACACGCACGTGGCGCATGGCTACATTTCTCAAATAAATATGATTGAGGGTGGAGAAATCTGAAAGGCAAGACAATTTTATGACAGAGTCATGAAATTCTGCAACAGCAACATGCACAGAATGGCCTCCGTAAAAAAAAAAGTATCACCACCACTGCTCACATGTTTCCCCGCAGAAGAACATGCATTATGCTAGTGCCATTTTCTGCAAGAAAAGGCTTGCACATCAATGCGTATAATATGATGTGAAGGCCATCATTTACATATTGATATAGGGCATTCCATTGATTGGTACATGGTGACAGAAAAAACAAAAGAAATTATAGCAATAAAAACTGCTTTATGGCAGTTTTCTAAAAAAAGTTATTGTGTTCTAGTCCATGGACCCCGTCTAAAAAGTAAGAAATTAACGAAATGTGATAGCTGAAAATTAAAATTTCACACAAAACCTCACAATAATCACACACAGAATGAAAAGCTACATGCAGAAGACCTTTTCCCCTCGTGATCCTCTTTCCTATGCATGCATGTTGCCAATTGTTGGTGCCGTACAAGTTTAGTGTTGAAAGCAGCCTTTCAAGTGTTGTGATTATTGTGAGGTTTTGTGTGAAATTTTAATTTTCAGCTATCACATTTCGTTAATTTCTTACTTTTTAGACGGGGTCCATGGACTAGAACACAATAACTTTTTTTAGAAAACTGCCATAAAGCAGTTTTTATTGCTATAATTGTAGATACATCAGCTGATAAGACCTCACTCACCAGCTGTATAATACCGATCTCGACTAATGTTGCAGCTCCCTTGAGATGCCAAGATCTTAGAGAATGTTGTGCACAAGCAGGGAACCTCATTTAGATCTAGACACCAGTGTCATGCCTCTATTAATGTGACTATCAACGCGCAGACACACATAGACAGGTAAACCACAGCCAGGAACAATGATGGCTAGTGGGGATTAGTGTGTTACACATAGGAGTAGGCTTGTCCACAAAAAATTTTAAATTATTTCTGAATTTTGGTTGGATTTTCGCACTTTGAATTTTTTTGGAATTTTGGCCTCATCAGGATTGAATTTTGGCCGTTTTTGGAGAACGACAGTGCTGTCACATCCGGAGAGTACATGTGCTGCCCAATATATTACCAAGTTTGACATGTGAAAACAGTACTTTCAAATACACACACCTTTGACCTTTGACCTTTTGACACCCATCCCCCCGAATTTGGAAGCACACAGCAGCACAGACACACATGATAAGCAGTTTGTGGTTTTATTCATTTATTTTTTCATTTTTGGAAATGTTGGGTACGAGTACTGTAAAAACCATGGCAGCGGATCGAATTTTTTCTGCTTTTTGGGTGATTTTTTGAATTTTCTTATGACATTTTGACCGTTTTTTTCGCATTTTGAATTTCAATTTTGGACAAAATAATTCGCATGATGTGGCCACCCTTACATAGGAGCCAGGCGTTCAGCCGCGTGCAGCACAGAGGCTTACATAATGGAACAAGTCTTTCTGTCTTCGGCTGTGCTGTCCACAAGTGACTCAAGGACTGCTTTCTATTTTAATTCGTCTATTTCAATATCACTGCTCCACCGCGAACGAGAACATGAAAAACATATCATTAATCACAGCCACCTGGTTTTTGTGTACACTGTAAATAGGATAATATGAAACTCCGCACAACGGTTGTCCCAGGGATCTCTGTTCATGGGGCATTGCTATTCTGTATAATTATATGAGTACATTGGCCGACTGGTGAGTGCTCTGAACAACTATTTCCACACAGTATCGTGCAGTAGCACTCTGATTTACTTTGCATTCTACTTATTCTGATTTGTTGTGGCTATATAACGGAACGCAATAGAGCAATACGTAGATGCGACAGATTGTGTACTTAAAATGAGAACATAATTCCGGCTAAAGCATCACTCAGCTATATTCACTTCCTTGTGGTTACGAACTGTATAGGTTGGAAAGTCTCATATGCGTACCTTAGAGTATTGACAGACAATACACGACTAACATTCACCTTGTCATTCAACGAGAAATGATTTCAAACGTTTTGCTCCTTTCTTTTGCACTTCTCCAATTTGTACATGCTATCACAATGCCCCGCTCGCTCGCCATAAACTATAAAGTCCTTCAATATTGCTAGCTTTAGAAAATAAGTTTTTCCATCGTTAGCTTGAGCCCCAATATTCTCATTGTATGGTACCATAATTATAATAATCTTTATTTGTTGGTCCAACACTCAGTGTGATGAAGGTTTCTGATCATAATCACATGCATCGTTCAAATCGGTTAAAATATTGTTCCAATATTCTCGCGGTATGAGTGCACTCACTTTACTTTCATCGATAGTGCTTCCTTTATCTATTTTTTACGGCGTCAATGAAGACTTATTTAGATGTAAGTATTTCCTATTTGAAGATATGCACGAGTATAGTATAACAACGATGATTATGAACTCGGATGGAGAGCCAAGGGTTATTTATAAAAAGTAAAAAGGACCAAGGAACTACAAGTTTATAAGAAAGAAAAAGAACCAAAGAGCTAAAATGTAATTTCCACTAAAATCACCAGTTGCTGACCAGTCAGCTCATGCGATAACATTCCATGACACTGACCGACGATACTGACGTTCTATAACTAACTGGCTTACAGCTCTAGCACTCCAAAGGCCTTCCAACTTGGAAGGTTCTAAGTTATGATGAAGAAAGGAAAAGGAAAAAAGGTTACGAGTTATGACAAACTGTCCTTTTTCTTTCTTCATCATAACTATATTGGCTCACCATCCGAGTTCTAAGTTATAGAAATAATTATAGAAGGTTTTGCATGATTCCTCGTCAACAAGAAATTTTCAAATAATGTTCTGTCGTACCAGTTCCACTCTGACCGAGTTGTATCTGTACGAATGGTACTCAGCCCGCGACCTGACAGTCGAGCTGTCACGGTCGTGTGCTGCTATGCCCCAACTCTTCAACGATCCACCATAAACCCTCAGGAAGCTGACAACTTCTACGAACTTCTCAACAATGTTGTATTGAAAACGAAGAACCGTGACGAATTATGGATATTAGGAGATTTGAATGCTAAAGTTGGGAGTTCGAGGCCGGGATCTGTCAGCCCTGTTGGATGCTACTCTAAACACACTACATCAAACTCAAATGGATGCAGACTTGTAGAATTTTGCGAGGACAACCGGCTGGTGCTAACCAACACACTGTTCAAGCACAGGATGCAACATCGCTCAACATGGTTTTCTGATGGTTTAGTGCATGCGGATGGAAAGCCTGTGCGGAATATGATAGATTACGTGATAGTAAAACGTTCCACCATGGCCGCGGTTCTAGATGCAAGATCGTTTGGAGGCTTCACCACGCGCTCTGATCATCACCCTGGTATTGCAGTTCTTGGCATCGCACTTTCTAAAGTCCATCCGACCGTCAAACAACAAGACCCATGTTTCAATCGCTACAACCGTCCAACCGTTGAATCGTCGAAACTGTTCTGCGACCGTCTCAAGGAGAAGTTACCTTCTCTGCTTCCACTCTCCGCAAACATCGACAATGACTCCGTGGATAAGGCGTGGCGTGGATTCGTCTGGGCTACGCATGATGCAGCGCAGGATGCATTCGGGAAAGTGCCCACTGGTTCTGCTCCGAAAGCAAGCACGAACCCTCGCGTTGCATCCTTATCCACTGAACAGAAGAATCTGCACTGCCGCATAAACGCTGAACCTGATCCAGAGCAACGTAAAGCTTTAAAGATTGAAAGATCTGCAAAACTCCACGAGATTCGAAGGATACTACAGAAGGAGGGCGAGCAATATTGGCAACGTAAGGCTGTTGAAGTAGATGCTTTACGCCCTGACCCACGGTCCTACTTCAACGCCATCAACAACTTACGCCAACTACGCTCTGGGAAGAAGGCTGCGCCTGTGCGTCTTGCTGACGCAGACGGCAGAATCATGGCAGACATCTCATGGAATCTTAATGCCTTTAATGAATATTATGAATCGGTATTTTACACTGATGGCCAGCCACTCGACCTCAGGCAGCAATCGAATGAGGAAGATCCATTCACAATCGAAGAAGTACGGTTTGCAATTATCAAGCAGAAGTCTGGTGGTGCTGTCGGTCCTGATGGTATCAGTGCTGATGCTTTGAAGTCAGCTAAAAACCTTTTCGCACCCTGGCTGACGAATTTCTTCAACGCTGTTCAAGCTACAGAGTACTGTCCTGACGACATGCGCTGCGGCCTCATCGTTCCCATCTACAAAGCCGGCAAGCCTCTAGGACATCCAAAAAGCTACCGCCCCGTTATGCTCCTTTCCGTCGTCCGTAAGATCTTGACGTCAATACTCACCCGACGACACACACTCCATGTGCAGTCATATGTGGCAGAGAGCCAAGCTGGTTTCCGCCCTGGCAGATCGACCACGGATGGTGTCTTTTACGCCAGGACGATGTGTGAGCGAGCACTACTTGGCGACTGGTCGTATTCATCGGCACTATTGGACTTCAGCGGTGCGTTTGACACTGTCATTCGTCAGGTTGCTCTGGAGAGGTTAGCCACTGCTGGCGCACCAACGTCCACCACTGCAGTCCTAGTATAAAAAACACAACAGCCCGCACGAAGCTTGGTAAACAACTAAGCAAACCATTTCCAACGAACATCGGCGTCGTCCAGGGTGACCCAATGTCACCAATAATGTTTATAACTTACGCCGAAGGTTCCATGCGTAAGATCCGAGAGCAAGCTCTACCCGCGTCAGACCTACCAGCAACTTTCACACAATACGCAGACGACACCACTGCCCATCAGAACGAGCGATCATCTGTGGAAGAAACCGTCCGTGTGTGTGAACCCGTTTTCTCGGATGACAATCTGAAGCTGAACGTGGCAAAAACTCAATATTTCACTGTGACCAAGGAAGATGATTCCTGGAAATCGGTGAAGCTGCTGGGGAGTATGCTAGGCACAGCAGAAGACATAGCAGCCAGAGTGTCTGCTGCAAATCGGGCATTTGCAAGCATTCCATGGAAACGCCACAACCTGAATTCCAGGCTGTGTATGTTTTCCTGCCTGATATTGCCTGTCTTGCTGTATAATTGTGCGCTTTGGACCTTATCGCAAACATTAACCGACGTCGTCAATGTATGGCACCGGAAAAAACTACGTACCATCATTGGTATCACGTACCCACAACGAATCTCGAACACAGCGCTGTATGCCAGAACCGAGCAGACCCCACTATCTCAAGTCTGCAGGCAACGGAGACTGCTGTGGTTCGGCCATGTAGTGAGGGAAGGCGAAGAATCGTCCTCGTTCCAAGCCCTCCTAATGTCAATCAACACAACAGACATACGACGACCCCGAGGACGACCACGTCTGAGATGGATCGACGTTGTCAAGAAAGACTTACAATGCATTAATCTGTCGCTTCTGGATGCTGTGCAATCTGCTTCTGATAGAGCTGCTTGGCTCGAAATTGTTAACAGATGCGTTGACCTCATGCAATGAGTGAAATGCGAACTGTCATTATTATTATTATTATTTGCATGATTCTTGTTCGCATAGCTTCCCCTTTTCTTGATCTTTGCATCTTTTGAGCCACACAAGTTTTGTGGAATGTTGCTTTTCGTCCTTGAATCGTGGTTTGACCGTATTGTCCCATGGGCTTGCTAGTATCGTCAACGATATGCATGAACATCCGCCATCCGTCCTTCACAGCTCAGACTTTCAGCTCGTGCTTATCTTGGTTGCATTCACCTTCCCCTCCTGATGTTATTTCTATAACTTAGAACCTTCCGAGTTGTAAGGCAGTTGGAGTGCGTATCCAAGATGTGCTTGAGCTGTTAGCCAGTTTTTTGCGGAACGTATGTACCGTCGGTCTGTGTCATGCCAGGTTATAGCATGATCTGATTATTTAGTAACTGGTGGTGTTAGTTGACATTATAGCGTAACTTGTAGTTCCTTGGTCCTTATTATTGTTTATTTACGATGATTATAGTGCACGTTACGAGAAAGAATGAAAGGATTAGTTCAGAACTTTTCTCTTGTCATGATCATCAATTTATCTACATTGTATGTAACAATTACTTGAAATCTCTTAACAGGACAAATAGAGGTGGAATAAGAGGCGGGGGGATGGACAGAAACGAAACTGGTGATTATACCACATATTTAAAGCGGGAGAAAACAATTTCTTTGATCCACGTTTATATGGTTTTTACAAATGAAGCGAATTCCAAGCCATATCTATGTATGATTAGGCGATTGTAACAGAAGGTGAGAGGTGACAATATGTAACTACTTTGGTCAGTGAACAGACAAAATGCTAAAATAGGGCCTGGGGTAGGGTGTGTTTCACAGTGCGAGTTAGCCTTGATACTAGACTGTAGACATCGGGCATGCTACAGAGCTCTTCAGCAATTCCACATATCGACATAAAATATAATATAAAAGTGAATTGACCGATAGTCAAATAATGCAGTCCAGTGCTTGTATATAATGCAAGACGTGATATGCTCTGCTATTTCTTTTTCCGTCGCTTCTTCATTTCCTTCAACATTCTCCGTCGGATTCGACAGAGCTTTTGCACCCGCTGTGAAGGTGGCGTCCTGTCAAGAACCTGGGATGAAATGAATACCTTCTGTATTGATATTTTTTTTGTAGGGACACAATGCGCACATTTAAATTGAGTGAGATTCTTGTCGCAAAGCGAAGTTGAATACAAGCGTTACAGAGAACTTGGTATTGGACAATATACAAGCCATACACGCGAGGTCTATTCATACATACACTGCTTGGCAGTATACAGGTAGTTTTGAAAACGGGATGCAAATACTTCTCCAAGAACAATAAAGAATATAGAAACTGTCGGACATTACGTGCTCCTTCTCTTGGTCCTGACCTGCGGAACAGCGGCTTGAATGACGACACAGTTTGCACTTCAACGTCACTCTCGAATAACGGGGCACCCCAGCAAAGTCTGCTCTCATTTGGTTCTTTTCCGTCTAGAGGCAAAACGGTCGTTGGATCTGCGAGCTGAGTGGGACGACGCATAATAATATGATAGTAGAATACTTCGCAGAATCGGCGCAGCTCTGGAAATGTAAGGCGCTCCTCGTAAGCAGGTGCATCCATGACGAACGGAGACCTAGGATAACCCAAATATACCAGCACCTTTATCGGCTACACATCCATTTAGTCCAAAGGAAACTAAATAACACACAAACTGTGATGTGGTAGCAAATCCAGATTGATTAAAAATATCAATTTTTGTGATTGACAAGACGTTTTCCTAGCAAAAAGGTACGAGTACTAGTGCCCCTGTTAGTGAAAATGTAGCAGATTTGCTCAGCACTGCACATGTTCAGAGGGCAAGTCTAGCATTGGGTGTAGTGTGATAGTCCGACATAAGGTACTATCAGATAGTCAATAGAAAAGTCGAGTGGCGGTATTCATGCCTCTGTGAGTGGCGGTATTCGTAAGTTAGCGCCTGTCTCACATTTTTCACAGTTGAATCCCGGTGGGTCTGGCATATTATTCTCTCTTCAGGCAGTTCACTTCCCCAACCGATTCTTCGAAACTCAAGTTCTCCCAATCCTTTGGAAATTTTTAATTTTCTTTCACGATCCAGACTTTGCTGGGGTACCCCTTTGTTCAAGAGTGATGTTGAAGTGGCAACGGTGTTTGAACTGGGATCAATAGACAAAATGTCGTCAATCCAGACGTTGTTCCGCAGTATAGGACCTGGAGAAGCAGTAGGTAGTGTCCAACGGATTCTATTTCGTTTCATGTGTTTGGATAGGTATTTGCGTTTCGCTCGCAAAACTATCTGAATACTGCCAAGTAGTATTCATATGAATGGATCTCCCATGTATGGCTTGGATATTTTCCAATATGTTTTTGATAACTCTGGTCTCCAAAGTTTGAGTTTAACAAGAATTTCACTCAATTTGAACGTGCGCATTTTGTTAAACGTTTTGGAAGCCATCTGTCAGCGTCTGTATAATCGTGATTTGTGTGTACAGAAAGATAGTATAATTGGGTTGAAATTGTTCAAGTAAAGTGTCATGTTTGGTGCGGCAAAGCCTGGCCGTTAATGTTCTAGGTGTAATGTACTGCTGTTATTTGTTATCACTTTGTCCTATCTTCTTTCTTTCTCTTCTTTGTTCCTTTTTCAGTTGCAAGTTTAGTGTTAGTACACACATTCGTTATTGGGCTCGCTTTCATTGTTAAAATTCACACTTGTAAATTTCACTGCTGTTGTTCTTAGTGTTATTTCTCTAACTTAAAATTTCTATAATCTGGTTTATATTTTGTTCTTTTTGTAGTCCTCTATTATCTCTTGCTATTGTTGTTGTTCTCTTTCATTCTATGGGGGCATGTGCACTTTCATAAAAAATTATAAAAACATTCTCTCAGCTCACACTGTCTACATGTAAATGCGGAACAATGTTTGGTACAAGTATCCAGGAAAGGACGTGCTGGATTTGGTTCAGCTCTAATAGGCAGAAGGGTGTCGACGCTGATTTTTCCACATGGGGTGAAAACCCGGCATTGAAGGTACTATCCACTACCATTACTGTGTTCCCAGTCAAAGTTTATACATGCAACTGATAGGTCGATCCCTTCACACATGAGGCACAGAACACTGTAAGTAGTTGCCCTCAGGCTGATGTCAGCTTCTCACTGCAAAGTCATGGGAGGCATACTACAAAGCTGGCAAATAAAATCCGACCAAGAAGTGATGCGCTAACATAGCAAAGACCCAACACGGGATAGTAACACTACCAAGTAGAGACCGCTAGAATGTGACCGCATCACTAGGCATTCGGATTTCATTTGCCAGCGCTATCGTAGTAACCCATGTGAGATCGTATCTGAACTGCTCTAGTTTGGGAGAAAAATGGCAGCACTGGTAGCATGCAATAAATTAGAGCAACCTACAGGTGATGGCCCGGGATGGGTTTATCATACCAATTTGTGCAAACCGCGTTTTTAGATGTATACTACCATTCGCATTTGCCGCTACAGTATATGCATTCATCCTGTTGCCTGATGATTGCGAGAGCATGAAACTTCAAGTCGCAGCAAACAAGCCTTGATTGCCCTGTTGATCTGTTCTGTATTTCGCTCTGCCTCCGCGGTGTTGAGCACTGTCAGCACACTGGGTAAACCCTCCGGTGCATTCACCAATGTAACTTAGGTGGGATTATCACACCACACCCATACTAGACATGCCTTCAGAAAATGTCGGGTGCTGAGCAAATCGGCGTCATTATCACGGTCAGGGACACTAGTACTCATACCTCTTTGCTGCATATACACAGGAAAACGCCTAGTGAATCACAAAATTGATACCCCTCATCAATCTGGATTTCTCTCGCAACACAGTTTGTCCATTATTTAGTTTCCGTATGACTAAATGTGTAGCTGTTGAACATGCTGGTAAATTTTGATTATCCTAGGTCTCGGTTCGTCATGGATGTACCTGCTCGCGAGGAGCGCCTTACATTTCCAGAGCTGCGCCGATTCTGCGAAGTATCCTGTTATCATATTATGCGTCGTCCCAATCATCTCGCAGATCAAGCTACTGTTTTGCCTCTAGACGGAAGAGAACTAAAGGAGAGCAGACTCTGCTGGGGTGCCCCGTTATTCGAGAGTGATGTTGACGTGGAAGTTGTGGTTGAACTGTTTCCAGAATCCAGAATGTCGTCAGTATTCCTGCCGTTGTCCCGCAGTAGAGGACATGCCGCAGCAGCAACTACGGTCCGGAAGTTTCTATCTCGTTTCATGTTATCCGGTAGGTATTGGCATCCCCCTTTGAAAACGTTCTGTATACTGCCAAGTAGTATATGTATGAGTAGACCTCCCGTGTATGGCTTGTATATTGTCCGATATGAACTCCATAAGTCCGGCCTTAAACTTAACCGTGTGACAAGAATCTCACTCAATTTAAACGTGCGCGTTGTGTCCAAACAAAAACATATTTCCATACAGAAGGTATTCATTTTATCCCAGTTCCTCTATACTCCTCTTGGCGAGACGCCACGTTCACAGTTGACGCTGAATATCAGACGTATCCGACGGAGAATGAGGAAGGAAAAGAAAAAGCGACCGAACAAGGAATAGTTGGGCGAAACACATCTTGCATTTTAATTATAAGCACTGCATTGGATTATCTGACTTTCGGTCAATTCGCTTGTTTTCTGTTGTGAAGTCAATTCCTGGCATTGCTGAAGAGTTCTGTCGCACGCCCTATGTCTACAGTCTAGTAACAAGGCAAACTCGTGCTGTGGAACACACCATACTCGAGTTCCTTTTTCGTATTTTGTTTTGTTGACTGATCAAAATGATCAGATATTGTCTCGACTCCTACTCTGTTAAAATTGCCTAATCGTGTCTAAATCTGGTTTGCTATTCCCTACATTTATCAAAAACATGGCAACGTGGGTCAAAGAAAATGTTGAATACACTTGAGACAACAATCTGCAGTGGAAGTGGAACAAAACCTTTTTTTCGGTCTATACCTTTTGAGCAGAGAAACACATAGAACCTTTAGTAGATTTTCTTCTACACCCTAACAAAAAGTCTGCTACCGGCAATCAAAGAGTACACAGTACTGAAAAACGGTGACATAAAAAAAGCCGGCACGGCATCGTCATAGCAATAGACCTGGCAACCACAATACCAAACAGCAGAATCATCATTTTAGTTGAAAAGTTTAAGTATCTATTATTGCACGATTAAAGAGGTCAATATATGAAGTATAGAACGAGTAAAAGACCGAGGTCCCCCGAGGTGTTTTACGAGGTCTATATTTCATATATTGACCGATTATGAGGGCAATAATGGATTTATCACGACATAGAATACCTAAAACTGTTTTTGCTTTGCTATAGGAAGAATGGAATACTATTGTAATAGTATAATAGTATGTACATATGCCGTTTACATTGGACATTACTTCTGTGTAAACCGAAGTTTTCAGTTGTCTCTTGCAGTATGTTCCCCAACTTCTTTGACTGAGAATCTGACAGTTTGGGTTCAAATCCTAGCATTTGGCTTCAGATTTTTCTTCTTTCAGTTCTAATTTTTTTCTAAGTTGAGGAAAAGGTTCTAAGTCCTCGGGCTAAGTGGTCAATAATAAGTGGTCAATATAAGCGGTCAATATGTATAGATTATAGACCGGTTAGGAGGTCTATACAGGATATATAGACCGAGTAAAAGACCGAGGTCCCCCGAGGTCTTTTACGAGGTCTATATATCCTGTATAGACCAACTATGAGGTCTATAATCTATTTATCGTGTTCTCCACGCAATAGCTTCTCTTCATATACGACATATCGTTGTAATTCTAGTATTATACTATAGCCTATACCGCATTGTACTGCATTGAAAGTCAAGATCATTGTTTAGACTAGGTTCAGCATCGGTAGCACAGTGGCTGGGTGGTAAGGAAGAGTGACTGAGATTCACAAGGCTGTGGGTTCAAATCCCATCTTGTGTATTTCTGCTTTCTTCAAAAATTTCTTTTTCTAAGTTGGAGAGAACATTTCTAAGTCCAAGAAGTTCTAAGGAGTCAAATATAAGTAGTCAAATATATCGCGTATTTGACTAAGCAGTCAAATACGCGATATATTTGACCGCTTAGGTATCAGGGAAATTAGTGGGGTCAAATACTAAGAAGGCGATAAATGCTGTTATCACTCTTCTATATCGACCTCAACTAATTCTCGTGATCCTTGACTGGTCCTATATTACCCATATCGCCGCAATATCGACCGCTTATATCGACCGCTTGTATCGACCACTTAGGCATAATATATATAGGGGTAATCTTTCGACTTTGGAGGAACTTGGAATTTTTCTCTCCACTTCAAAAAGAAACATTGAAAGAAAGAAGACAAAGGAAGAGAACAAGCAGGTTTGAACTCACAACAGTATGAATCTCAAGCAACCCCTTATACCACCCAGCCACTGTGCTGCAGATGCTGAACCCTGTTGTTCTTACAGTCTTGTACCCAAAATAGGCAACATCCTATGTACACTATAGTACAAATGCTATACTAAAAAGGTTAAAATAGCTCCTAAAGGTTCAAATTTTGGGGTTATGGCAAAGGAATCGTGATAAATAGGATATTGACCTCGACTTCGGTCTATATGGGAAATATAGGCCTCGTAAAAGACCTCGGCGGACCTCGGTCTTTTACTCGGCCTATATTTCCCATATAGACCTCGTCTTGGTCAATATCCTATACATATTTGACCGCTTAGAGATCACAAGTTTCTGTGGGGGTCAATAATAAGAGAGTGATAAAGAACAATACAGCAAAGATTTTCTTCTTGTTTACATGTGTCCCAGAAACTGGTCGAAAGCAGTGCTGCAAGGATTTGACGTCTCCCTAGCCCTGGAGCGAAATTGTTTTTTTTCATTTTTTCAGCTCCACACAGCTGTACTTGACACATTGCAAAACATTCCTGAACTTTTGTGTTTGTTGTTCTAGCAAAGGTGAGGGTAGAGGGCAGATGAGCCTGGTTAGAGCTTCGCTTGGCACAGGAAGACCACACACAGGCACTTTGCGTGGATCTGAATACAATACTGTTCGCACGATGCTGAGTTGAATTTGTGCAATTTCAAATAATTGTTTGTGATGACAGTACCACATCGAGCAGAACTGAATTCTATCTACAAGCTTAAGGTGGCAGCCTGGTTCTAAATCGCTAATAAATCGAATTTGGAAATTCACATCGAGTGCTACATCAGTTGAAAGAGCATGAACAGCTGCAAAATCTCTGAAAATTTTGTTTCGATCTGACCAGCCGTTCAAGAGTTATGGCCGAAAATTTATGTGAAAATGTGCCCTTCCAAGGAAAGATTTTTTTGTTGCGCGCTGTCAGTACTGGCCGGCTGGAAAGGCTCTTCAAGCGCGCACTGCGTGCTGTATTTAAAGTGCCCCCATGGACCCCCACTGTTACGCTGCATGTACATGCAGTGTACATGTCTCTCCCTTGCGCGCTCCCGTTCAACTTAAGGAGGCAGCCTACCCATAAATTTCATATGGCATTCAATTGACCGTGACTTTGGTGTTTCTCAATAGATTTGAGTGAAATTTTGACCACACACTCCTGCCACTATACTGGCCCTCAGGACATGATTTACAAGTTCTTGCGCCTCACTGACAGGCTTTCCAGGCCGGAAAAACTCAAATTTCCGGCATAGTGCCACGGTGTGCGAGCCACCCAGGAGCCAAACAAATGCATTTACAATTTTTTCACATTTTCGTGCTCATTCTGTTCGTGCGCGGGACTCAAACCTAGAACAAGTCCAGAAGCAGCCATGGGTGATGGGGTAGAGCCCCTCAACGAGGCCCTGGAATCTGTCACAACGGAACGAGTGGGCGTTCTCTCACACACTCCCACAGACCCAAGTCAATTTTTGAATTTTTTTAGGTTTAGGGTGTGCTACGAGGTCGTACCTTTGATACAACATCCAGTGCTGGGACCTCCACAGCAAGCCATTTCCACAGCGCTGCACACCAAATCCAGGATACCCTCAGAAACCGGCAAAGACTACCACTCACGTTTCACTACTGCCTAGTACTGAATCCTACCTGACTTCTTCAATCGGACACGACTCAAACTTGCCAAAGTCACTAAATCATTATGTCAACTACAATAATCAAGCCACATATCTGCAACGTCACGAGGGTGCTGGCAAAAGTCCTGCTGCACGGCGGCGGGCTTCGCCCGCCGCCGTGCAGCCCAATACGTGGCTCAAAAACCTGATTTTTTGGACTTGGAGCAAAATTCTGCACACTTTCACGTGTTTCCATGATACGACAAGTTGCGCACGGTCTGCTCACATTCAAATACAGTGCTGCCAACAAATGACAGCGTGCAACAAAAAAATCTTTCCTTGCAAGGGCACATTTTCGGCCATAACTCTTGAACGGCTGGTCAGATAGGGACACAATTTTCAGAGAATTTGCAGCTATTCTTGCTCTTTCAACTGACGTAGCACTCAATATGAATTTACAAATTCGATTTTTCAGCGAATTTTTGGGTAGTCTGCCACCTTAAGGAGGCAGCCTACCCATAAATTTCATATGGCATTCAATTGACCGTAACTTTGGTGTTTCTCAATAGATATGAGTGAAATTTTGACCACACACTCCTGCCACTATGCTGGCCCTCAGGACATGATTTACAAGTTCTTGCGCCTCACTGACAGGCTTTCCAGGCCGGAAAAACTCAAATTTCCGGCATAGTGCCACGGTGTGCGAGCCACCCAGGAGCCAAACAAATGCATTTACAATTTTTTCACATTTTCGTGATCATTCTGTTCGTGCGCGGGACTCAAACCTAGAACAAGTCCAGAAGCAGCCATGGGTGATGGGGTAGAGCCCCTCAACGAGGCCCTGGAATCTGTCACAACGGAACGAGTGGGCGTTCTCTCACACACTCCCACAGACCCAAGTCAATTTTTGAATTTTTTTAGGTTTAGGGTGTGCTACGAGGTCGTACCTTTGATACAACATCCAGTGCTGGGACCTCCACAGCAAGCCATTTCCACAGCGCTGCACACCAAATCCAGGATACCCTCAGAAACCGGCAAAGACTACCACTCACGTTTCACTACTGCCTAGTACTGAAACCTACCTGACTTCTTCAATCGGACACGACTCAAACTTGCCAAAGTCACTAAATCATTATGTCAACTACAATAATCAAGCCACATATCTGCAACGTCACGAGGGTGCTGGCAAAAGTCCTGCTGCACGGCGGCGGGCTTCGCCCGCCGCCGTGCAGCCCAATACGTGGCTCAAAAACCTGATTTTTTGGACTTGGAGCAAAATTCTGCACACTTTCACGTGTTTCCATGATACGACAAGTTGCGCACGGTCTGCTCACATTCAAATACAGTGCTGCCAACAAATGACAGCGTGCAACAAAAAAATCTTTCCTTGCAAGGGCACATTTTCGGCCATAACTCTTGAACGGCTGGTCAGATAGGGACACAATTTTCAGAGAATTTGCAGCTATTCTTGCTCTTTCAACTGACGTAGCACTCAATATGAATTTACAAATTCGATTTTTCAGCGAATTTTTGGGTAGTCTGCCACCTTAACTTGCTCTGCTTTATATGGCGTTGTCGAAATTCTTCAGGAAGTAGATTGTTTGAAACATTTTTTCGGCCTCTTTCGTTACGAAGAACTCGAGGAGGCAACAGTAACCTGCTTATCGTTCCTGCCGCTGCTTCTGCACATTCTACCAAATTGGTGACACATGCTGGTGAAGTTCTCTGGAATTCCCTCCATGCGGATACCTGAGGCATCACCAAACTTGCCGCCTTCAAGTCAAGCGCTTTGCAACACATTCTTGCCTGCTTTTAGCTGTACTCCTGTAGTATCCCTGCCCGACCAATACGGAAGCAGTACGGAACTAATACGGAGCTTGCCTGATGTATATTTAGTGTATCTCCGTATGTAAGCGTACGTCGTCTGCTGCATAAAAGCGGCTGCGCATTTCTGTTTTGATGAAGAGAAGATTAGATTAGATTGGATAGCAATGAAAGCTAATTCGAAGAATAAGGATTCAGCCTCTAGGTGAGCACCGGAGAGAAAGTTATTTATTTTGCCGCTTCTTCTTTCACGAACGATTATATTTCAGGTGTGTACCTGAAAGTAGAATAAAAGTAATTATTGTTGATTTCACCGCGCCTACCACTCGGCTACCTATTACATTGGTGGCAGCGGTGTAGTTTTAATAAAACAACGTGATTCGACCCCAGACCCCCATGGCTCAACCCGCTGCAGCTCCCTGCGACGAATCAAGGGAGGGTATTCCCCAAGACCAGCAGCGTTTGATTTTCCCCAGCACGCAGTCGGAAGCAGGAGCCCACTCTTCACTTTGGTACTTCGCCTCCGTGGTGGAATGCAGATTTTCGTCAACACTCTTCCTGGCTAGACCATCACTCTTTACGTCACGCAAAGCAATGCTATCGACAATGTGAAGACCACGATTCAAGACGAGGAGGGAGGTCATTTGTCTGACGCCGAGCTAGCCGCTCTGAGTGACCGGCTCAACCAAGATGAAGATAAAACCTGGCTTGCCCTCCGCCATAGCTCCAGCCGCCGCCGTGGTTACTAACGCTGATTCCAGGTATGGCATTTTCTTTCCTGTCTTCCTTCAGTCTCCCTGTTCTCTTCAGTCTTCCTTTATGCGAGTGTGTGAATCCAGTTTAGTTTGGTAGGCGTCTGATCATGGTGAGCCACGGCTTACCCAGCTAACGTGGGACAATGTGTGTGACAACTCCCCTTATAGTTATAGTGTATTCAGTTCGGTTTTTGAACTGCGATGTTCCTGGCGGGTTGTGCCAGCGTTGTGCAGCAAGAGTGCTGTGGATTTTCAGGTCCTATTTGGAGGACAGTTCTTTCCCCTTTTGACCCCGTGAGATCGTGTGAACCTGGTGTGCTTCTACTTTATGATTTGTTATCAGTTCATTTCTTCTGTCTACTCTAAACGTTATCATTTCCGATATAATTTGCCATCTTCCGGGTGACGCTGTTGTTCATAACTCTTCACTAATTTTTTAAAATCACGAGGGCGTGATTATCTGTAGGAAGGGAGGGTGTAGTATCCCTGCCCGACCAATACGGAAGCAGTACGGAACTAATACGGAGCTTGCCTGATGTATATTTAGTGTATCTCCGTATGTAAGCGTACGTCGTCTGCTGCATAAAAGCGGCTGCGCATTTCTGTTTTGATGAAGAGAAGATTAGATTAGATTGGATAGCAATGAAAGCTAATTCGAAGAATAAGGATTCAGCCTCTAGGTGAGCACCGGAGAGAAAGTTATTTATTTTGCCGCTTCTTCTTTCACGAACGATTATATTTCAGGTGTGTACCTGAAAGTAGAATAAAAGTAATTATTGTTGATTTCACCGCTACCTATTACACTCCCATGTTTCTGTAGCTGTGCTGGAACTGCTCTATTTTGCCTTCAAGTCAAGCGCTTTGCAACAATATCTTGCTTGCTTATAGCTTTACGCCCATATTTCTGTAGCTTTGCTGGAACTGCTCTATTTCGTCGCCACTTTTTACCATTAGCCATGTCCCCCCCCCCCCCCCCCACCTCCACCACCCTACACAGTGGGTCCATTTTTATTAGGCGTCTGCCTGTTTTGGTTTCTCCACTATAAATATAAAGAAAAGAAAAGAAAAAGCACTATATTTGAATGTGAGCAGACCGTGCGCAACTTGTCGTATCATGGAAACACGCGAAAGTGTACAGAAATTTGCTCCAAGTCCAAAAAAGTCCAAACAATCACCTTAAAAACCACGTATTGGGCTGCACGGCAGGACTTTTGCCAGGACCCTCGTGACGTGGCAGATATGTGCCTTGATTATTGTAGTTGACGTTGTTTGAGTGACTTTGGCAAGTTTGAGTCGTGTCAAGAAGTCAGGTAGGATAGAAGAATAAAAGCTTACTCTTGTTGATTGCACCGCGCCTACCACTCGGCTACCTGTTACATTCGATGTGAAAAAATGATGAGACAAATACATGTAGCACCAAAAGGGATCAAAGGTTAGCGGGAACAAAACCAGCAGCAACAGCAGCAACAGAAGCAGCAACAGAAGCAGTAAAAAACACACGAAGCAGACTAGAACATCACAATCCCCCAACCAAGCAGTAGCATCACACCATCCTCAGCAAATGTAAGCTTGTACTTGCATGTACTGTTACAAAAAGCGCAAACTGTACATTACAGTGACAAATAACGTGATTTTTTGAACTTGGAGCAGAATTCTGCACGCTTTCGCGTGTTTCCATAATACGACAAGTTGCACACGGTCTGCTCACATTCATAATATGACAGTGCTGTCAAAAATGACAGCGTGCAAAAAAATCTTTCCTTGCAAATGTAAGTGCTCATTATCGGCCATAACTCTTGAACGGCTGGTCAGATCGAGACAAAATGTTGAGAGATTTTTCAGCTATTCATGCTCTTTCAACTGATGTAGCACTCGATATAAATTTACAAATTCGATTTTTCAAGGGTTTTACGACCAGGCTGCCCCTTAAAAAGTGTTCTTCTCCAGTCAGTCAACTGTTGTAAAGGGGAAGTTAAGGCAAAAATTAAAAATTCACCAGTTGTAGTCTTCGGAGTGCAGAGTCGAATGGTCGTGGTCCGAGGAAGCTGAGACGCTCCCTTCCTACTTGAATCCCAATCGAACTCGCGCACTTCCACCGAAACTGGGTGACTGCGCCCTACTAGATGGGGATTTGTATGCAAAATGTCACTAAAAGCGCCATTTCGTTCTTATAAAAGCACGGATGACCGCGATTGGCCCATATGTTGTAGTCCTTTGGACGCTGAGTCGACTGGTTTTGGTCCGAAAAGGCTGCGATGCAGCGTTCCTCCTTTATTCCCAATCGAACATGGTTGAAGAAGCGGTCACGTGGTCCTGGGTGCCCAAATCACCTGGTCATCACGCCAGCATGCGACAACTTTCACACCAATGTTCAACTCGAGTTCAACTCGAGTGACAGGATTGCACCCAAAAGAGGTCAAACAGGCTAGTAAGTTGTACCCTGCAGGCACAGTGACCAGGTGACTGGTGTACGCAGGAGCACGTGAAATAGGGAACAAACTGTGATGCCAAACAAACCCAGATTGATTATGAATATCAATGTTGTGTTTCACTAGTCGCTTTTCCTGTATATATGCAGCAAAGAAGTACGAGCACTAGTGCTCATGACCGTGATAATATCACAGATTTGCTTAGCACTCGACACGTTAATCGGGCAAGTCTAGCATTGGGTGTAGTGTGGTAATTTGACCTATTCTGCTATATTCTATAGGGAAGTACAATGGAAAAGGCGTGAAGCCGTATTTATAAGTGATCGCCCATTTCACATTTTCTCCTATCCTCAGTTGAACTAATGCAACTAGTTCCACCCATTCCAGTTTAATCCCATCGATAGGCCGGGTTATTCACTGAATTCATATCCTATGCCTCCCGTCACGTCACAGTGAGAAGCAGCCCTTGTGCAACATACAGTGTGAAGTGTCTCATGTGGCAGTGGATCTATGATACCAAGACTAGTAGCGCAGTCCAAAAGACGTACAAGTAGCGCGTTTTGTGGGGTTCTCCTGGAACTGCTCACTGGTCAAAAGTGTGCATATAAATGCTTTGATGAGGATGATAACATTAGTGGCAGTTAGGGGTGAAGTTATGGCCGTTGATTTGTTTCAGGCTTTGGTTTAGCTCCTTTGGAATTTGCATCAAGAGATTCTCAAGGCCTAAGCAGAGTCTTGCATTCCTCAACAATTGTCATCACCAACCCCCTTCGATTTGGTGTTTTTCTTGATACCTAGAAGTATGCTCCTGTCAGCATCTTGTAGATACATCAGCTGATAAGACCTCACTCACCAGCTGTATAATACCGATCTCGACTTATGTTGCAGCTCCCTTGAGATGCCAAGATCTTAGAGAATGTTGTGCACAAGCCGGGAACCTCATTTATATCAAGACACGTGACCAGTCTGCTATGCCAGTGTCATGCCTCTATTAATGTGACTATCAACGCGCAGACACACATAGACAGGTAGAACACAGCCGGGAACAATGATGGCTAGTGGGGATTAGTGTGTTACACATAGGAGTAGGCTTGTCCACAAAATGTTTTCAATTATTTCTGAATTTTGGTTGGATTTTCGCACTTTGAATTTTTTTGGAATTTTGGCCTCATCAGGATTGAATTTTGGCCGTTTTTGGAGAACGACAGTGCTGTCACATCTGGAGAGTACATGTGCTGCCCAATATATTACCAAGTTTGACATGTGAAAACAGTACTTTCAAATACACACACCTTTGACCTTTGACCTTTTGACACCCATCCCCCCCGAATTTGGAAGCACACAGCAGCACAGACACACATGATAAGCAGTTTGTGGTTTTATTCATTTATTTTTTCATTTTTGGAAATGTTGGGTACGAGTACTGTAAAAACCATGGCAGCGGATCGAATTTTTTCTGCTTTTTGGGTGATTTTTTGAATTTTCTTATAACATTTTGACCGTTTTTTTCGCATTTTGAATTTCAATTTTGGACAAAATAATTCGCATGATGTGGCCACCCTTACATAGGAGCCAGGCGTTCAGCCACGTGCAGCACAGAGGCTTACATAATGGAACAAGTCTTTCTGTCTTCGGCTGTGCTGTCCACAAGTGACTCAAGGACTGCTTTCTATTTTAATTCGCCTATTTCAATAACACTGCTCTACTGCGAACGAGAACATGAAAAACATATCATTAATCACAGCCACCTGGTTTTTGTGTACACTGTAAATAGGATAATATGAAACTCCGCACAACGGTTGTCCCAGGGATCTGTTCATGGGGCATTGCTATTCTGTATAATTATATGAGTACATTGGCCGACTGGTGAGTGCTCTGAACAACTATTTCGCCAGAGTATCGTGCTGTAGCACTCTGATTTACTTTGCATTCTACTTATTCTGATTTGTTGTGGCTATATTACGGAACGCAATAGAGCAATACATAGATGCGACAGACTGTGTGCTTAAAATGAGAACATAATTAAGACTAAAGCATCACTCACCTATATTCACTTCCTTGTTGTTACCAACTGTATAGGTTGGAAAGTCTCATATGCGTACCTAAGAGTATTGACAGACAATACACGACTAGCATTCACCTTGTCATTCAACGAGAAATGATTTCAAACGTATTGCTCCTTTCTTTTGCACTTCTCCAATTTGCACATGCTATCACAATGCTCCGCTCGCTCGCCATAAACTATAAAGGCCTTCAATTGTGCTAGATTTAGAATATACGTTTTTCCATCGTTAGCTTGAGCCCCAATATTTTCATTGTATGGTACCATAATTATAATATTATCTTTATTTGTTGGTCCAACACTCAGTGTGATGAAGGTTTCTGATGATAATCACTTGAATCGTTCAAATCGGTTAAAATATTGTTCCAATGTTCTCGTGGTATGAGTGCACTCACTTTACTTTTATCGATAGTGCTTCCTTTATCTATTTTGTACGGCGACAATGAGGACTAATTTAGATGTAAGTATTTCCTATTTGAAGATATGCACGAGTATAGTATAACAACGATGATTATGAACTCGGATGGAGAGCCAAGGGTTGTTTATAAAAAGTAAAAAGGACCAAGGAACTACGAGTTTATAAGAAAGAAAAAAGACCAAAAAACTAAAATTTAATGTACACTAAAATCACCAGTTACTGAGCAGTCAGCTCATGCGATAGCATTCCATGACACTGACCGACGATACTGACGTTCTATAACTAACTGGCTAACAGCTCTAGCACTCCAAAGGCCTTCCAACTTGGACGGTTCTAAGTTATGATGAAGAAAGGAAAAGGACAAAATGTTACGAGTTATGACAAACTGTCCTTTTCCTTTCTTCATCATAACTATATTGGCTCACCATCCGAGTTCTAAGTTATAGAAATAGTTATAGAAGGTTTTGCATGATTCCTGTTCGTATAGTTTCACCTTTTCTTGATCTTTGCATCTTTTGAGCCACGCAAGTTGTTTAGAATGTTCCTTTTCGTCCTTGAATCGTGGTTTGACCGTATTGTCCCATGGGCTTGCTAGTATCGTCATCGACATGCATGAACATCCGCCACCCGTCCTTCACAGCTCAGCCTTTCAGCTCGTGCTTATCTTGGTTGAGCTCACCTTCCCCTCCTGATGTTATTTCTATAACTAATAACTTAGAACCTTCCAAGTTGGAAGGCTGAGCTGTTAGCCAGTTAGTTGTAGAACGTCAGTACCGTCGGTCTGTGCCATGCCAGGTTATAGCATGATCTGATTATTTAGTAACTAGTGGTGTTAGGGGACATTACAGTGTAACTTGTAGTTCCTTTGTACTTTTTTACTGTTTGCTAACGATGATTATAGTGCACGTTACGAGAAAGAATGAAATGATTGGTTCAGAACTGTTCTCTTATCATGATCATCAATTAATCCCACATTGTATGTAACAATGTTTAGGCATTACTTGAAATCTCATAACTGGACAAATAGAAGTGAAATAAGGGGGGGATGGACAGAAACAAAACGGTTGATTATACCACGTACTTGAAGCGGGAGAAAACAATTTCTTTGATCCACGTTTCCATGGTTTTTCAAAATGAAGCGAATTCCAAGCCATGATTAGGCGATTGGAACAAAGTGTGAGAGGTGACAATATGTAACTACTTTGGTCAGTGAACAGGACAAAATGCTAAAAAAGGGCCTGGGGTAGGGTGTAATCCACAGCGAGAGTTAGCCTTGATGCTAGACTGTAGGACAGAGCTCTTCAGCAATTCCACAAATCGACTTAAAACAAAATATAAAAGCGAATTGACCGATAGTCAAATAATGCAATGTAGTGCTTGTATGTAATGCAAGACGTGATATGCTCAGCTATTTCTTTTTCCGTCGCTTCTTCATTTCCTTCAATATTCTCCGTCGGATTCGACGGACCTTTTGCACCAGCTGTGAAGGTGGCGTCCTGTGAAGAACCTGGGATGAAATGAATACCTTCTGTATTGATATTTGTTTTTGTAGGGACACAATGCGCACATTTAAATTGAGTGAGATTCTTGTCGCAAAGCGAAGTTGAATATAAGCGTTATTGAGAACTCGGTATTGGACAATATACAAGCCATACACGGGAGGTCTAATCATACATATACTACTTGGCAGTATACAGGTAGTTTTGAAAACGGGATGCAAATACTTATCCAAGAACAATAAAGAATATAGAAACTGTCGGACATTACGTGCTCCTTCCCTTGGCCCTGTACTGCGGAACAGCCCCTGGAATGACGACACAGTTTGCACTTCAACGTCACTCTCGAATAACGGGGCACCCCAGCAAAGTCTGCTCTCATTTGGTTCTTTTCCGTCTAGAGGAAAAACGGTCGTTGGATCAGCGAGCGGAGTGGGACGACGCATAATATAATCGTAGGATACTTCGCAGAATCGGCGCAGCTCTGGAAATGTAAGGCGCTCCTCGTAAGCAGGTGTATCCATGACGAACGGAGACCCAGGATAACCCAAATATACCAGCACCTTTATCGGCTACACATCCATTTAGTCCAAAGGAAACTAAATAACACACAAACTGTGATGTGAAAGCAAATCGAGCTTGATTAAAAATATGAATTTTTGTGATTGACAAGACGTTTTCCTGTGTATATGTAGCAAAAAGGTACGAGTACTAGTGCCCCTGTTAGTGAAAATGTAGCGGATTTGCTCAGCACTGCAAATGTTCAGAGGACAAATCTAGCATCGGGTATAGTGTGATAATCCGACAAAAGTTAGTATCAGATAGAGAATAGAAAAGTCAAGTGGTGAAAATATGTTATTGTATCAATTGTAATATTGTTGTTGCTGCTGAGAACACACGCTTACGATGCGTGCGTAACGGTGTTGATAACGGTGTTGGCTAAGATGGATATTAGCGATGTTGTGGTTTTTGATGTGTCGCACTGTGGCTCACAGTGTTCCTGGGTGTACCTTCTTAACTATCCGTCGCACTAAACTAATATTCATGGAGAACCCAAGATTCCTTCGTCCAACTGCTGAGATGCGTGCAACTTTCGCAAACTTCTGCCTCCGTTCGGCCGTCGGTTTGGTCTTCCACACAGGTTATTACGAATCGGAACAGATCCGCTGACAGCCCGCCCCGGGGCCCAATAATAATTCTGGACCTGAAGACACGATGGGGCCTGCTAGTGTTGATGGAGACAGGGGTAAGGTGGTGTCGTATGGACAAAAAGGGCACTTCACTGTCGAACTTTGACGTCGCAGTGGGGTTTTTTTGTTCAGTGGTTCTGTCATGGTCGCACGGTTGCTGCCTGGTTGCAAATTTACCTCATTTCGTGTCTCCTGCTGTTTTGGTGGTTATAATCTGTTATAATCTGTTTTGTTTTTTGTTCTTTTTGTAGTCCCCTATTTTCTCTTGCTGTTGTTGTTGTTCTCTTTCATTCTATGTGGGCATGTGAACTTTCATAAAAAATGTTAACAAACTCTTTCAGCTCACACTGTCTACATGTAAATGCGAAACAATGTTTTGTACAAGTATCCAGGGAAGGCGGTGCTGGATTTGGTTAAGTTCTAATAGGCACAAGGTAGTCGACGCTGATGCTGCTCAATTCACTCAGGAGAACATTACTGTGTGCATTTATTTCTTTATTTGAATTCGCAAGTACTTGAAGTACACACGGGCTATACGCCCAAATACATGGAAACGAAAATGAGAATGGAAAGAAATAAGAGGGGTTGGGAGGGGGTTAGAAAGGTCAATGCTGTATACATGTACATATAGGTGTAAACTTATGGAGTGGTATTGCTGCGCATTTTTCCACATGGGGTGAAAGCCCGGCATTGAAGGTACTATCCACTACCACTACTGTGTTCCCATTCAAAGTTTATACATGCACCTGATAGGTCGATCCCTTCACACATGAGGCACAGAACACTGTAAATTGCCCTCAGGCTGATGTCAGCTTCTCACTGCAAAGTCATGGGAGGCATACTACAGAGCTGGCAAGTAAAATCCGACCCCGGAGCGGTGCGCTCACATCGCAAAGACCCAACTCGGGATAGTAACACTACGAAATAGAGATCGCTAAAATGTGAACGCATCGCTAGGGATTCGGATTTCATTTTCCAGCGCCGTACTAGTAGTAGTAGCCCATGATAGATCGTATCTGAACTGCTGTAGTTTGGGATAACAATGGTAGCACTGGTAGCATGCAATGAAATACACCAACCTACAGGTGATGGGATTATCATAAGAATTTGTGAGAGAAGAATTCGGGTGGACACACCCATTCCCATAGCGCTGCACATCACATCCGAACCAGCTCCGTTATTTTTACAACGTTTCGGCACTTGGCCATCGTCAGGTAATAACAATGAATACCGTGGAAGCCACACAAGAGCAGCTCTTCTCCGTGATGTGCACAGTTGCACCTTCTCTCCCCCCTCTGCATAGAGGTGATATAACTCGCATCATTATTGTTTTGGCGCCAACTCTACGTAACGCCGTTGCACGCGCCATCACTTCACAGTGCACAATCAGGCCTGGCCCGATAATGCTAGCATTATAAGTAGCATTATAGTGTGCGATTTGCAACGAGCATTATGCTAGCATTATAACACTACATTTCCGCAAAAGTGGCATTATACTCAAATGGCCCGTACTTCTGCGAAAACCAGGCTAAGTTATTATGGTGAAAATCATTTTTTGAGAAAAGGGATGTTTTGTAAAAAGGTTGTGTTGCGTGGACGCTCGGGTGCAGTGAAGTGGAACCAAAGTCGCTTGTTTGAAGAAGTAGCAGTCATGACAGGAAGGGTTTCAGCTGTCAGGGAAGTCAAAGGACTTTTGTGTTTTTAATTTTATTTATGGATTCCCCAAAGGCCGAGGCCTAAGTCGAGGTAGTCTCCGTTCATGGCTTACTGGGGATATATCTGCAAAATTATAACATATAGATTGAGAAGAGGAAGGGTTATAACAAATGCATACTGTAGAAATCAGCCATACCATTCTTTACTATGTTATAGAAACTCTGGAAGGATTGAAACCAGCGGATTCGAAGCGGGTGTTGGCAAAGATAGTACGGACACGAGAAACAAAGCAATGACTATTTTGGGTGGTTCTAATGTCAGTGGGGAGAGAATTCCAGGTGGCAGCGGTAACAAAGAGGAAGGTGGCACGCGAGTAGCTGTTCGCCCTGGCAGGCGGTACAAGTTGGAGAGGGCGCCGCGCGCTGGTGAAGAGACTATAGCCCAGCTCCATAAGGGCAGTGGTCTGGTGGTGGACCAGGTGATGGAGCTCCCGGAGGCACTGGATGTGTCGCCGCCATGCCAGACTGGGCCATTGCAGGTGCGCGAACAGAGATGCCTTCGGTTCAGTAGCGGAGGGAAACACACCGTACTGTCTCAAGACGACTCGTGCCAATCTGGCCTGCAGACGCTCAAGCACCGCCGCTTGGGATGCGGACAGTTGGAACTGCCACAGTGGCGAGGCGTATTCAATGGTGGGTCGGACATAACCAGTATAAAGCCGGTTTTAACTTCCGGCGTTAGGCGGCTCGACATGTGGGCAAGTAGTACCACGCGTTGGCGAAATTTGGTGGTGATTGTTTCGATGTGGCACTGGAAGTTGAGGTGGCTATCAATTTGCACGCCAAGATGTCGGTGCGTGTCGACTTCCGGTAGAATATTCCCTGCTAGCTACTCGTCTAGTCACAGCGAAGAGTTTTGAACTGATCGACCGGATTCCATCTCCTACACTCAGGGATGGCGAAATTTCTGCGCTAGCTGCTGCTTGCGGAAAATGGTGAAGAAATCGTCTCCAGTTAGAGTCGTGATGGCGATAGCGAGGAGAACCTGGACGACATCGATCTAGCCAATCGAGGCACGGAGATACTACGTAGCTGTTTCTGGGCCTCACACAAAGGGAACAAGTGCTATAAATGCCAGGCGAATGAGCGAGCAGATCTAGAGGCCTCCACTCGAGGCTTTCTTGGCTGGACAGCTAGCTGCTAGGGTTTGACTGGAGCAATAGCAGCATAAAATTAACATTATGATCATGATTTTCTAGCATTTTCCATGCCGTCTACGCAGAACTACGAAACGTGCACAATACTGCCCAAACCAAGCCATTTTTCCATACTTACTACTGGTGAATTGCTGGCATGACAGAGGAACAGCAGCATTACAAGTAGCATTATGACACAGTTTTTCTGGCATTACCATTAGCATTCTCCCGCAAAATAACTGAGCCCCGGCCAGCGAAAACCAGCACTTGTGTACTTGATATCAATCATCAAAATGTGACGTCAAAGTTTGGGACGCGCAGTGAGCTTGCTTTTGAAGATTCTTTTTCGATCGAGTGGGTGTCTTCGTTGTCAAAGGAGTTTCAAGTTTCTTCAAATGAGTTTGGTCAATTGATTTTAGCGCTAGGTGAGAGCTCGTCAAACGGAGATTTAGTTTAGACACAGCGATGGCGACAGGTGTCGCGACAAGGACTTAGGTCCAGAGTTGTCAGCGTGAGACTCCCTGTACGAAGCGGCGCTGAAAGTTAGTTCGCGATCGGAATTATTCCTTTGGTGGCGATCTCGCTGAGTTTGTCCAGCAGTGGCGAGTCTCATATTCATAGCAACGAAGAGCCCTTATAAAATCGACACTGGATACTGGTGGCGACGATAGTCAGTGCTGGAGTAATAGCGACTGCGAGGAGAAGCTGAATGTCGACCCGCTGAGCGATCCGTATTTCTACATCGACAACAATGATGTTGCAGACACTGATGGAGGGCTTCTCACGGCGCAAAACAGAGCGTAGTATTATTAGTACTCTACCTTGCCAGACGACGCCAAGCTGGCTGCTGCCTGTGCTGAGAAAGGGGATTCCTAAAAAGTCAAACCGGCTGAACGCTTTGGGGCAACATCTTCACGTGCTACAAAACGCGACTATTTGCTCATATCATCGAAATACAATTATGCTGAAATCATGGTCTGAGTGAAAGTGTGCAAGGGAGTGGATGTCAGTGGTATTGGTCAGTACATCTATCAGTATGGCAAGCTTTGGGACAATGCTCAAACTGCCAGCACAGAGGTCCCTGAACACAATTTGGAAGGCCAGCCACCAATTATCGTTTTGCACTCTGGTGTTGTAAAGAAGGTAGTGGTGTATACGGAATATCGTCACACTTCTGAACTACTCATGCCTGCAGCACCAAGAGGGCAAGCCTGACTTGCATTCTATTTACTTACATGTACTTGTTCCACATCACAATCAGAAACTGTAGGATCAACTTGCATGGAGTCACTGGGCATGGATGCTGCGCCAATTGTACCGAATCTTGACCTGTGTGACTTTAAACTCTATTTTCCATGCTTTGGCTTATCAGATTGTCACCAAACTTGATAACTTGAATGATTAATAGTGTAGAATCAATTTCGAGCGAAAAAATAATTTTTGAAAAAATTACACATGTTCAGGTTTCTGCTGGCTGGGGCTCAACTAGCATTATCCGCCCAGGCCTATGCACAAAGCGCGCTACCTTCTGCCACTTCTTCTCCGTGATGTGCTAGTTGCACCTTCTCTCTCTCTGTCCCCTCCTCCCCCCTTCTGCATACTAGGTTACATAATTCGCATCTTTTTTGGCGCTACACTCTGCATATATACTGCCCTTGTGTGGCTTCCACGGTATACATTCTTATTACCTGACAATGGCCATGTGCCGAAACGTTGTAAAAATAATGGAACTGGTTCGGATGTGATGTGCTTCGCTATGGGAATGGGTGAGTCCACCCGAATTCTTATCACAGAAGAAGCTGCAGGAAGCCTCAGCCTTTCTTCAAATTTGGGAGAACCGCGTTTTTAGATGGATACTGCAATTCGCATCTGCCGCTACAGTATATGCATGCATCCTGTTGCCTGATGATCGCGAGAGCATGAAACTACTACTTCAAGTCACAGCAAACAAGCCTTGATTGTCCTTGTTGATTCTGTATTACGCTCTGCCTCCGCGGTGTTGAGCACTGTCAGCACGCTGGGTACACCCTCCGGGGCATTCATCCATTTAACGTAGGTGGGATTATCACACTTTACCCATACTAGACTTGCCCTCTTAACGGGTGGAGTACTGAGCAAATCTGTGGCTTTATCACTATCAGGGACACAATTACTCGTACTTCTTTGCTACATTATCACTATCAGGGACACTAGTACTCGTACCTCTTTGCTACATTATCACTATCTGGTACACTAGTACTCGTACCTTTTTGCTAAATTATCACTATCAGGGACACTAGTACTCGTATCTCTTTGCTACATTATCACTATCAGGGACACAAGTACTCGTACCTCTTTGCTGCATATACACAGGAAAATGACTATTCAATTACAAAAATTGATATTCATAATCAATCTGGATTTGTTTCGCATCACAGGTTCTTGCTTATTTAGTTTCTGTAAGACTAAATGTGTAGCTGTTGAATGTGCTGAAATTTTTTGGTTATACCACGTTTCCGTTCGTCATGGATTTACTTGCTCGCGAGGAGCGCCTTACATTTCCAGAGCTGCGCCGATTCTGCGAAGTATCCTACTACCATATTATGCGTCAGTCCACTCATCTCGCAGATCCAACGACTGTTTTGCCTCTAGACGGAAGAGAACCAAATGAGAGCAGACTTTGCTGGGGTTCCCCGTTATTCGAGGGTGATGTTGACGTGGAAGTTGTGGTTGAACTGTATCCACGATCCAGAATGTCGTCAGGGATCCTGCCATTGTCCCGCAGTAGAGGACATGCCGAAGCAGCCACTACGGTCCGGAAGTTTCTATTTCGTTTCATCTTATCCGGTAGGTATCGGCATTCCCCTTTGAAAACTTTCTGTATACTGCCAAGTAGTATATGCATGAATAGACCTCCCGTGTATGGCTTGTATATTGTCCAATATGTTCACACTAAGTCCGACCTTAAACTTTCCTTTCTGACAAGAATCTCACTCAATTTAAACGTGCGCATTGTGTCCAAACAAAAACAAATTTCCATACAGAAAGTATTCATTTTATCCCAGTTCCTCCATACTCGTCTTGACGCGACGCCACGTTCACAGTTGAAGCAGAATGTCAGACGTATCCGACGGAGAATGGGGAAGGAAAAGAAGAAGCGACGGAACAAAGAATAGTTGGGCGAAACACGTCTTGTATTATAATTATAAGCACTGCATTGGATTATCTGACTTTCGGTCAATTCGCTTGTTTTCTGTTGTGAAGTCAATTCCTGGCATTGCTGAAGAGTTCTGTCGCATGCCGGATGTCTACAGTCTAGTATCAAGGCTAACTCGTGCTGTGGAATACACCATACTCGAGGTCCTTTTTCGTATTATTTTTGTCTTCGTGACTGATCAAAATGATCAGATTTTGCCTCCACTCATACTCTGTTACAATTACCTAATCATGCATAAATCTGGTTTGCTATTCGCTACACTAGTAAAAACCATGGCAACGTGGGTGAAAGAAAATGTTGAAGACACTGGACACAACTACATGTATCTGCTGCAGAAGTGGAACAAAAAAAATCTTTTTTTGGTCTATTTCTTCCCAGCAGAGTAACACATACAAGCTTCAGAAGATTTTTCTCCTACAACCTAACAAAAAGTCTGCTACCGGCCATCAAGGAGTGTTGTGAACCCTCTGGTTCTCTAAAGTATCAGGAACGAACGACCCCACACGGCACGAGGACAACTATTTATTCTCAACAATATCTTTCACTTCCATCGACTAATAACAATGAACAATGAATGGAACAACTTAATGAACTGAACTAACTGAATAACTAACACTAAAACCACCAGGTAGTTATAGCGTGAAAATGACAGCGTATATGAGAAAAGCATACACATACAACATACAACTACAGCGCACTCAGCAAACCGCACATAGCGCATGTAGCGTATACTACGTCGTAAACATCAACGGTACGGCGGAGTCGGAATACAACTGCATTGGAACGAACACAATGTCACAAGCGAGAAGGCCTTTCACTCTCGAGAACTTGTGGTTTCACAACATTCTCCCCACCAAAGGGCTTCTCACCGCCGTACAAACTCACAAGTCAAACGATTTGGGGCTTACTACGCGTCATCTGCTGCTGCGGTGGTGGCCATGGTAGAATATCACTAATGCCCACCACTTCAGACAACTCGACATCGCGAAGCTCGCCGCTGTGGGCTGTCGCACACGACACTGTTACCGATCCACTTCGACATGGGGCGGACGCTGAACCAGACAACACACAACCGATACTTTTACCAAGCTCGCCGATGTGGGCTGTCATACACGACACGGTCACTGGTACACTGCTTCGATCCGGGGCGGGCGCGGAACCCGAGAACACACATCCGATCTCTGTGTTCCACACAGTCTCGCCGTTGACCTCTTCCGTGCTAACCAGTAGTATCGCCCTTCTCGTTTCCTTATCTTCTACGCCTTGCGCTTTTATGTCTTGCGCCTCTAACTCTTGCGCCTCTAACTCTTGCGCCTCTATCTCTTGCGCCTCTAGCTCTTGCGCCTCCAATTCTTGCGCCTCTAACTCTTGCGCCTCTAACTCTTGCGCCTCTTGCGCCTCTAACTCTTGCGCCTCTTGCGCCTCTACGTCGTTCGGCCGAGACTCCAGCTGCTTCTGAGCGTCTCCGACCGATGTCACCATGCACTGCACCGACCCAGTGGGCCTTGGATCTGATCCTCCCACTGGCTTCGAATACTCTTCTGACCGCTGCTTGTCTGTAAGCAAAGTCTTACACGCCTTGTCCGGCGTCCTTCCGGGCGAGGCAAGCAAATCTCGCTTTGCTTCCTCATAATATGTACCGACGGCGATGCGCTCGGCCATCTTCTTGAGCTTTTCGTTAAACTCTGTGCGGAGCGCACACTCTTGCCTTCTAGCACTGCGCTCTTCAAACTCCTCGCTCTGTCGGAGCCTCTTCTCCACGTATTCTCTCAACCTATCGCCTTCAAATCCATACCGAATTCCGTTGGCGATAAAGCTGGCTTCGATGATCCATAGTTCCTGTGCCATGCTCGCTTCGTATCCTGGCGTGGTCGCCAAATGTTGTGAACCCTCTGGTTCTCTAAAGTATCAGGAACGAACGACCCCACACGGCACGAGGACAACTATTTATTCTCAACAATATCTTTCACTTCCATCGACTAATAACAATGAACAATGAATGGAACAACTTAATGAACTGAACTAACTGAATAACTAACACTAAAACCACCAGGTAGTTATAGCGTGAAAATGACAGCGTATATGAGAAAAGCATACACATACAACATACAACTACAGCGCACTCAGCAAACCGCACATAGCGCATGTAGCGTATACTACGTCGTAAACATCAACGGTACGGCGGAGTCGGAATACAACTGCATTGGAACGAACACAATGTCACAAGCGAGAAGGCCTTTCACTCTCGAGAACTTGTGGTTTCACAACAAGGAGTATACAGTACTGAAAAACGGAGACATAAAAAGAGCCGGGACGGCATCGTCATAGCAATAGACATGGCAACCACAATACCACACAGCAGAATCATCTTTTTAGTTGAAAAGTTAAGAATGCTACAGCAAAGGGTTAAAATTAGGGTTTCTTCTTGTTTACATGTGTCCCAGAAACTGGTCGAATGCAGTACTGCAAGGATTTCTTTTTCTTTTTTTCACCTCCAGATAGCTGTATTTCTCAGTGCAAAACATTCCTGAATTTTTGTCTTTGTTGTTCAAGCAAAGGTGAAGGTAGAGGACAGATGAGCCTGGTTAGAATTTCGCGTGGCACAGGAAGACCAAACACAGGCACTTTGCGTGGATCTGAATACAATTACTTCCTCCGCGTCATCGAAATTGTCGCAGTTTGACTAGTGACTTGTCACTTGTTACTGACAACTCCATAAACTAAGCCATTCGAAACTTATTACACAGTATGATAGTCTGAAGACTAGAGTAACGTTCTAGGACAATTGGACTGAGAGTTTTCATGCAGAGATGAAGTCCTCGTCGTCGCTGATGTCAATGGACGCAAAAATATCGTTCCCAAATATTTCAAGGAAGGTTGAAAGTTGGTCGCGCCTCATCTCAAACGCTTTGACTTTCTCCACAGGACAAGAGCTGCTATGCTTGTCGTCTGCTAGCTCTGGATGATTTCTACTTCACCACCAACGAAGCCTAGTAAGAATACACGATCGTTGCGAGGTCGGTTGATTACCGGTATACCGTCGGCGGAATCACCTCGGAATCACCTCGATCTTGAAAATAATGAACTTTTTTTTAGCCGTGGCATGCCCACAGCTCATGTAAGTGTAGTATCACGTCCAGCGCGCCCTCTTTTTCAGCACTGGTATACCATGCCCATGGTACGGCACCTGCGCGTGCATCACTAGCACTACGTGTAGAGTCTACACGGCTCTTGCAGGTACAATCATGTACTAGTAGTAGTACTGAGTGTCTCAGCCAGAGCGACAAATTTTATCGCTGTTGCAGGCATTTAGTTTGCCGACCCCTCGATGTTTCTCCAAGCGCTGCCACTTGTTCCACGAAGTCATTCTCAACCCAGCTAAGGTAAAGCAGTGATGGGGCTTGAGTGAATGGCCATAAGCACGAGAAATGTGCAGGCTGCAACACCTGACTGATCTCAGCGAGTCGAAATTACCAGCGCAGCGACATCAGCGAAGAAATTGCGTCTAGTTCAAAAATTCCAGCTTCCAATAACAGAAAATAGAACTTTGCCGTCACCCTATACTGATGACTATCGCCTATGTCCGATCCCTTGCCTCTGTTACGAGTGCTGGTGAGTAAATACCGCATTTTACATCAAAAGTCAAACTGCGACAATTTCGATGACGCGGAGGAAGTATAGCAATAAAAACTGCTTTATGGCACGTTTCAAAGAAATCGCTGCCAAAAATCGCACTGAGAAGCGACTTCTCTGTGAATTGTTCAGGCTGCGAACTATCCACCTAGAGGTGTCGCGTGTTGAAACGTGGGGGTGCGAATCAGTTCTCCGCGAACTGTCGCGACACTGGTCGTTGTCCTGTTCTCCTTCTGTCTACACTCTTGTAGAATACTTCTATAATCCAATCATATATAACCCCTGTGTTCCGGTGTGAGGGGACTTCCGGGAGCAGCTAACGCTGGTGGCAGCTGAAAACGTCAACTGCGTCTACATCGCTGGCGGAGTGTGTACTTCAGTACGCCTTCTGAAATCGCCTACTACGAAGACCCACGGAGGCCCACGCAAGTGAACTACCATATCCTCATCCACTCTCTTCGTCGATATTTTCCTTTCTGCATTGTGTTTCTTTCTGCTCGTCATTTTCTTGTTGCATGCATTGTTTACAGTCCATAGGTCACGCATTGGCGCCAACCGGTCTGGCCAAACATTTTTTCAGAACATTTGCTGTGTCCGTGTTTTGTGCATGATTGCATACTGACTGCTGTCTGTTGTTAGGATAACTGCTAGCTGGGTAGTCTAGAGAGTCTACACTGTGTCCGTAGATAATGGTAGATAGAGTACGAGTAGTTGCCTATTTGGAATTGTCTCTGCCAAATTTAGTTGTTTGCCGCTACGCACGATAGGTTACGTAATAGATTTAGATCGATACGAGTTGTTACGTAGTTATTATTATTATTATTATTATAGACAACACCTCATGGCATGAGAAGAAAATCAGCCAGTACGGGAGATGTGGGTGTTAACCAACCATGGTGAATAAAAAAAGAAAAGAAGAAAAGTAATGGTCAAGACGGAGAAGCATGGGAGGGACAGGTGGTGGTGAATCTAGTGAGCAGATTTAAATGCGTCCAGGGTACTGGCATTGCGCGTAGTAGCGGGCAGCGCGAGCCAAGCAGAGTAAGCAACAAAGAGTGAAACGGTCTTTTCCTGTTAGCTCTGTTTGTCCAATACATGAGATAATACGTCGTTCTTGTTGTTTTTCCTTCTCCATGTAGCTGCTTCCAGCATGGTAAACGACAGTACCATGGCCTTTTCAGATTTTCATTGTACCTATTTGTAGTACCTCCCGGGATCAGTATTTTCCACTTGAAATAACATCCACCCCAATGCCTCATTCTTAGCATTCTTTTATTCGCTTCCATGTAATTGGGCTTATTGCCCGTTTGGTATTGCGAATTCAAATAAAAAACAACAACAGAGTGGAGAGCGTACAAGGGAGGACGTTTTAGCCAAGGGGAGGGCAACAGAGCATCTTGTCTAGGAGCCATCTGTGATTCGGAACCAGTTATACACGTTAAGATAAGGAGGATGTCGAGCTAGTTTAAATTTGTGAGCAAAAGTGCAAATTAATTTTTGACTGTGGGTCGACAGTGGGCAAGCATTGGTAAGGACATACAGGGAAACAGAAGAGTAGAGAGGGGGTAGACTAAACAGGATACGAAGAAGTTTTCTATGGTGGATTTCGCGACGCTCAGCGAGAACCGAGGATAAGCCACACCAGCTAACAGCAGCGTACATGAAAAGAGGCAGGATGTACAGTTTGTAAAAAAAATTTACATTTGAAAGGAAGATGGAAACAATGCGGACGTATAACACCTAGGGCAGAGCTTGAACGGCGGCAAAGAGCATCATTATGGAAAGACCAAGAGAGACGATCAGCAAGCATTATTCCCAGGTGTTTATGGTTGGAAACAACCTTTATGGGTTCTGGGAAATCAGGATGGTGTAAAAGTGACATGGATGAGATTGGGGGAAGGAACATTATTTCGGTTTTAGTCAGGTTGGGTCTAAGTCGCCATGTTTGCATCCAGCGAAGGACACTGCATATCTGAGCCGACACTCGAGGTACAAGAGCCGCTGAGGACGAGGATGCTGACAGTAGGGTTGTATCATCAGCAAATAACGAGACACCTGGGTCTATAGAGGGTAAATCATTAACGTATGCTACTGTTAGGTACCTCCTCCCGTACCTTTTCTAGCTGGCCTGCATGCACTTACGTACTCACCTTTTGTCTCCTTTTGTTCCGTTGGCCTGGGTAGCTACTTGCGTGCCCATATTTGCCATAGCTACCCAGGCCCTTTATCTTGCCGTTCAGACTTGATCTCTCACTCTCTCTTTTCTCACTCGTCAATAATCACCATGTAGTCGTTTCGTTCGTCTTGGTCTCTTGTCTCGTCGTCTATAATAAATGTCGTTCCCCCAACCTACCTGTTCCCGTTGTAATGTCTGGATAATGTGTCGTCAGTCGTCCTGTTTCGAACTCAACATTGGCGCACGATTATTGATCGACCCACGACCCTGAGACCATCCTATGCCCAGTCGTCCTCAACCGCCATTCGTCTCGTCTATGTCAACCTCGTCTCGTCCATGTCAGTCTCGTCTCTCCTACGCCAACATCGTCTCGTCTCTATCAACCTCGTCTCTCCTACGCCAACCTTACCTCGTCTATTCTCGTTCAAGCCATGCAGGTCAGCTACCTTTCTCTCTTTCTTTTTTTTGTATGCTTCTTCGTCAAATTTATTTTCGTGAATTTCTTTTGTAGTGTGTGCGCGCGCGCGTGTGTTCGTAAAACATAACCAAGTTAGGGGTCCGATCATGGTGAGCCACGCTCTAATTTTTGGATGTTTAGCAAAAGTGTAACTAGGCTGTATTAGCCGTGCAAAATACTAGTAATTCACGTTCCTCGTCAAACTCCAATAGTTATTACACACAATAAGCAGTACAGGAATGATCGGTACGAGTGCATTTTTAGTACACGCTTTCGTGAGATCCATGCGCGCGTGCAGTATGTGTGTGTGTGTTTTCTCCTCCAGTTAATTTTTTTAAATCTTTTTCTCTTTTTTTTCTCTCCGCGAGGACGCGGGATTTTTTTTTCATGGAGGGGTGGTATGTTAGGTACCTCCTCCCGTACCTTTTCTAGCTGACCTGCATGCACTTACGTACTCACCTTTTGTCTCCTTTTGTTCCGTTGGCCTGGGTAGCTACTTGCGTGCCCATATTTGCCATAGCTACCCAGGCCCTTTATCTTGCCGTTCAGACTTGATCTCTCACTCTCTCTTTTCTCACTCGTCAATAATCACCATGTAGTCGTTTCGTTCGTCTTGGTCTCTTGTCTCGTCGTCTATAATAAATGTCGTTCCCCCAACCTACCTGTACCCGTTGTAATGTCTGGATAATGTGTCGTCAGTCGTCCTGTTTCGAACTCAACATTGGCGCCCGATTATTGATCGATCCACGACCCTGAGATCATCTCATGCCCAGTCGTCCTCACCCCGCCATTCGTCTCGTCTATGTCAACCTCGTCTCGTCCATGTCAGTCTCGTCTCTCCTACGCCAACCTTGTCTAGTCTCTATCAACCTCGTCTCTGCTACGCCAACCTTACCTCGTCTATTCTCGTTCAAGCCATGCAGGTCAGCTACCTTTCTCTCTTTCTTTTTTTTGTATGCTTCTTCGTCAAATTTATTTTCGTGAATTTCTTTTGTAGTGTGTGCGCGCGCGTGTGTTCGTAAAACATAACCAAGTTAGGGGTCCGATCATGGTGAGCCACGCTCTAATTTTTGGATGTTTAGCAAAAGTGTAACTAGGCTGTATTAGCCGTGCAAAATACTAGTAATTCACGTTCCTCGTCAAACTCCAATAGTTATTACACACAATAAGCAGTACAGGAATGATCGGTACGAGTGCATTTTTAGTACACACTTTCGTGAGATCCATGCGCGCGTGCAGTATGTGTGTGTGTGTGTGTTTTCTCCTCCAGTTAATTTTTTTAAATCTTTTTCTCTTTTGTTTCTCTCCGCGAGGACGCGGGATTTTTTTCATGGAGGGGTGGTATGTTAGGTACCTCCTCCCGTACCTTTTCTAGCTGGCCTGCATGCACTTACGTACTCACCTTTTGTCTCCTTTTGTTCCGTTGGCCTGGGTAGCTACTTGCGTGCCCATATTTGCCATAGCTACCCAGGCCCTTTATCTTGCCGTTCAGACTTGATCTCTCACTCTCTCTTTTCTCACTCGTCAATAATCACCATGTAGTCGTTTCGTTCGTCTTGGTCTCTTGTCTCGTCGTCTATAATAAATTTCGTTCCCCCAACCTACCTGTTCCCGTTGTAATGTCTGGATAATGTGTCGTCAGTCGTCCTGTTTCGAACTCAACACTACGAACAAAAGAGGTCCAAGTATGGAGCCTTGGGGAACTCCAGGAGACACTGGTAGAGGATCAGAGTTAATGGAGAGGGCAGAAACAAACTGTGATCGGCTACTCAGATAGGACTCCAGCCAGGACAGAGCAGGGCCAGACACACCAAAGACAATAATATGTATGTAGCTTGGCAAGGAGGCCACGATGCCAGACAGTATCAAAGGCCTTTGCCAAATCAAAGAAACAGAGAGCAATATGGTGTCGAGCATCACGAAGGGTGGCAATGTCTTGTACTAGACGAGCTAGTTGGTCAGAGGTTGAGTCGTTGCGCCGAAAGCCAGATTGGGAAGGGCTAAGGCATGGTGAAATGTGGCAATACAACTGGTCGTAAAATACCTACCTTTTCACACACTTTTGAAAGGGAGCAGAGAAGAGATATTGGACGATAGTTTGAGGCTTGTGATCGGGAGCCTTTACACTTGTAGATGGGCGTGACCTTAGCGATCTTCCAACGATCAGGAAATACGCCGGAGGAGTAGGAAAGGTTGAATATAAGGCACAGTGGGTACGCCAGAGATGGAGCCAGAACTTTGAGAACTTCATTTGGTAGGGCATCAGGACCAGGGCTTTTGTTGCTTTTTAGTCTTTTTAGGTAGCTGCGAACAGATGATGTGGTGGAATGTATAGCGCAGATCAGAAGACACAGTCGCAGAACGTTGCAGAGGTGGTTATGGAGAGGAATGGTCGTCTGGAATGCCAGCTGATGTGAATTGCGTATTGAAAGTATTAGCTACAGACTTGGGGTCAGTCACCATCGAACCATTGGAAGCTAATAACGGAGGTATGTCTTGACGTGTACTAGTTGTCCTTTGAGTGCGAACAAAGGTATACAGGTTAGGCCTGGAAGAGGGGTGAGATAGGATGGTAGTGAGCGAACGTAAATATGCTCGATACTTAGAACGTGACGATGACTTCACCAGATTGCGCTGTTTTTTGTATAAAGAAATATTAGCATAGGTGGAGTACTTCTTACTTAAGCTATAGTAGTCGTATTTGAGTTTAATTGCACCTTGGAGATCTTTGTCGAGCCAAGGGATCTTGGGGTTATGGCTGGATTGACGAGGGTGCAGCCGGTGGTGGCTGCCATGTTTGGGTGTAGCGGGTCTTGCTCCGTATTGTGGCACCCACCACCACACTCCATGATTCACCCCAGTGTCTGGAGATATGTGGAATTTGGAGAAAAAAAAAGAAAAAAAACATAGAAGGAGAGCACGTCATCAAGAACTGTAGTGAACTTCTCCACAGCTTCATCAACAGTAGTGGAGGTGAATAAAAGATGCCAGTCACAGGCAAAAAGTGCAGAGTTGATGATTGACCAAGTGGAGGGTGTAACCTTGCGGAAGGCATGTCGCGGAGGGGTAGGAGTCTGAGAGCAGTTGTAAGAGGTGTTAGTGGCAATGTTGTAGGCTAGCGTTGTAATGACTTGCAAATGATCCGATACAGCAAGCGGGGCAGCATCATCAACAGAGCGTACAGAGAGGGGACGGTTCGTAGGAAGAAAGTCCAGATAGGACAGTCTTCCATTCGGAGCGACACGGGTGGGGAAATTGACAAGCTGCTGGAGGCCAAAGCTAGAGAACACGTGTGATGTACCAGCACGCGATGTGGTGTCACCACCCCACCAGTCAGAATTGTGGACATTGTAGTCACCGGTAAGAAAAACATCAAATAAAGAGAGGTCCAAGGAACACAGTGTGTCGGTAAGTATGTCGCAAAAGGAGGTGATATCAAGAAGGGATTGTGAAGGGGGGCGGTAATGACAGCAAATGAGTAGCGGATTGGCCCGGAGACCTGCCGGTGCACCAAGCTCAATCCATAAGGCCTCGCTTTGGGGAGAATCAACGTCATGGCGACGGGTGCAATGTGGAAATGTCCCATCACGTACGAGAATGGCCACGCCACCATAGCCACGTAGGTTTGATCTCAGGTTCTTATGTGTAGATCTGTCTTTACGGAAGCATGTGTAGCCTGGAACACTGAATAAAAGTGACGGGCTTAGCCAGGTTTCTGTTAAACATATTATGGTGGGCTTGTTGGCATGACATATTGCGTACAATTCCGGAAGTTTGTTTGTTACAGAGCGACAGTTGATAGTTACAATTTTAATAGAATGTGCGTGGTCCGGGAAAAACGGGAAAGCATGAGCGCTCAACGGGGTGAAGACCGACATTAGTTTGTGGTAGGGTTGATCGAGGCGTCGATCGAGTCCACGGGAAATTTTTGCAGAGATTATTTTTTTCGAAAATTCAAAAATACTAAAACAATTCTTTGTTCACAATTGGCCGTTCAGCGAAATCCAGGAGACAAGAAAAGTTAGAGCGTAGCTTCGCTGAAGCTGGCTGTGACATGAGCATTGCTGAAGAGCGCGAGAGTTCGCCGGTACAAGGGTTGTCCCATCGTTTTCGCTTGCCGGACACCATGGACACAGACGCACAAAATGCACGTCCACTGCCCAAAACCGATCTTGCTCCCAGACACATTTGGCAGTCAACCTGGACAAGATTTTGTCAATTATATGAGCCACTTTGATAACGCATGTGCCCTGTCAGGCTACACCCATGAACAATGTTTGCGCCTGTTGCCGGCGCGTCTGGTTGGTGTGCCACACGAGATGTTGACGGACATCGTCGCCAACTCGCCCAACATCACCTATCGCGAGGCAGTCGAAGCGCTGCGCTCGAGAGGGGAACCTCCGCAACTGGCCCTTATGCATAAGGCGATGCTCCAACAGAGAGTTAAGTTGGCCACTGTAACCCGGTATGCGTTCGCGCAGGAGCTGCGACGTCTGGCACGCCAGGCTTATCCCGGGCAGAGTGGGCCGCTCCTGGACTCAATGCTGCTCCAGTTGTTCATCGACGGCCAGGCAACGAAAGACCTGCATATGGCACTTGCATCTCCACGACCTACGTCGTTGGATGCAGCCGTCCAAAAGGCGATTGAGGTGGGTGCCATCCACGCCCGCGAACAATCCCGATCGGGATACGCTCAGCCGGTGTTTGCAACAGCTCCGCAACACCAACAAGTCGACTCCCACGTTCAGTCGACCCAGGCACTCGGAGTACAGCCCCACCGGGCCGCGCGTTGCCACGGAGAACCAAAATGGCGACCAGGAACACACAGAACGTGATCGCCTGGCAGGCATCCTTGAAAATTTTGATTCTCATCTCTCCGCACTGGAGAGAGCTGTCGGTGTCACGAACGGTTTTGTCAGCCAACAGCAAGGACAGCTGCGGGGTGGCCATGGTCGTGGACGTTTCGGACGCGGAGTTTTGCAAGGAGCCATGCAGCCCGACCGCGCGTACTATGGCTGCGGAGAAGTTGGCCACTACCTCGCTTATTGTCCTCGTATGAACCGAAAAAACGACAATTGACTGGTGACGCGGGGCAGCAGCCAGTCGAGGAGCACGAGCCCCTCCATTTGCATGATGTCTGTGTGCATGCTATTTTGCCAATTGTCTTGATTGTAGATGTATGTTTCCGGACTGCAACGGTGTCTGGATTAACCGACTCAGGCTCAAGTGTATCGTTGTTGCACGCAAATTTGTTCACTTCGTTGTTTGGCTCTGAGCAAACACTCGAGTCTCCTCCACGTTTATGTGCGGTGAACGGAGAACAGTTGCCTGTGTTGGGGTCTGTAGAGCTTGCATTCTGCCTGGGCTACTGCTTATTTGTGCACTCCTTTGTGTTGTCTGATGCCATCCACAAAGATGTCATTCTTGGATCAGATTTCCTCTTTGAGCATGGTGCTGGATGTTGCCCAAGGTATTTTGACGTTTGGCGAGGAGTCTGTGTGTGTGTACGTTAGTGGTCCACGGCATGTTCCCTCACAGACACTGGGTGCTACGAAACCATTGTGTGACACCAGCGACACTGAGCCGGAACATAAACATCATGAAAACAATCATTCAAAATCCAATCATCCTCATGGTCCCTTGAGCATTTTTTTACTGACTGGTTGCATTGTTTGAAGCTCCGGAATTTTTGGCGAACCAGGCGTGATTTTGACTCCACGTCTGTTCTGTCATGTCCCAAACCTATAGAAGTGCTGCCGCAAAGGCTGCCGCAAAGGTTCCAGCGAGGCGCAGTCCCAGCCTTGAGTCCACGCCATCCAAGCTGTCAGCAACAAGCCGAAAAACGCAAGCCAGCACACCACCTGACGTGATTCGCGCGCAAGTGTCCCTGGAGACCGATAGCAATGCCAAGGGAGAGGACAGTGTTCAGAGTCTCCTCTCTGACATCCTGCGGGAGCAACGTGCTCTTACGGAGCGCTTCGATGTCATGTCATTGGAGTTTTCGGCCAAGATCGATGCTGTGGTGGCCGAAAATCAGGCATTGAAGGAGAAGCTGGACATCTTCGAGGCTCGCCTTACTCGTCTTGAGAGTACAGGTACGGCAGCGTGCCGTACGAACGGTGAAAAGGACATGCCGCCCCCGGAAGGGGTTGTTGGCACGTGCAACGTCGTCAACTTTGCTGCTTTGGTGCAGGAAGAAGTTGACCGTCAACAGCGCTGCAACAACGCCATTGTTCGCGGCATCCCGGAAGCGGACAACAGCCTATTTGACGACTGCATCCGGATCCTGAAGATAGACTCCTATGAAGTCGCGCACGCAGAACGGATTGGAACTGAGCGGTCTCGAGGTCCCCGTCCTGTACGTATCAAATTCAAAAGCCAAGCCAGCAAGTCTGCCGTATACCGTACACGATTCAACCTCAAACTACAAGATGGAACTCCCATATATATGGCCAATGACCTGACACGACAGCAACAGACAGCCAGGAAGAACAACGTGACGAGCTACAAGGAGCTTCGACGTAGAGGCGTGAAGTGCTCAATGCCGTACGACGATATTCTCGACGAAATGTACAAACCGTACACCCCCCAGCAGATCACACACCTCCTGCAGGAACGAGGCTCTGCTGACAGGGGTGCACTGGAACATCCGGGCACGCAATAGGATCGTCCTGGGAGTCCCTCAAATCCTACCACCTCGTCGGTAAGCCACCGGACCATTGCTCACACTAATACTTGTCGTAATGTCACTTTAGCTCTTATAAATATTTGTAGTCTCAGAAATAAGGTTCAGGATATTCACAAACTCTTGCACGATCATAAAATTCACATTCTATCCATTAACGAGACACACCTGGACAGCAGCATTCCCGATTCTCTTTTACACGTTCCTGGCTACACATTGTATCGACAAGACAGAGATCTACATGGCGGAGGAGTATGCATGTATGTGCACGCGTCTCTTGTTTCCTCTCCTGCCCCAACGCAATGTATACCGGGAGTGGAGTGCATATTTGTACGTGTTCGCATACCGTCTTCCAAACCCAAATCCAACGAGCTGGTTGTGTGCAGCGTGTACCGTCCACCCAACGCAAGGGTCGAGTTCTGGGAACTCTTCAGCCTTCAACTCGACAACATTCTACGTCAGTTTTCGAACATTATTGTCCTCCGTGACCTGAACACGGATGTTCTGCAGCCTCGCAGTGGACACTACAAACATCTCCGGAATATGTGCTGCGAGTTTGATCTCAGGAATGTTGTCACTGCTCCCACTCGTCATGGGCAGACCTGCATCGATTTGGTACTTGTTTCCACTGGAGTCCAGCTTACACAGACAGCAGTGCACCCTGTGGACGGTATCAGCGACCACGACCTAGTTATAACCCACCTAACATATCCAACCATGTCTACCTGTCCACTCTACACCAATATCAGGAAGCCGAGCGCCACAGAAATAGACCGGGACGCTCTATGCCGAACCGTGGACGAACAACTGACGTCATTCCCCCTTGCAACAGATGTAAATATCTTGGCGAACAACCTAACAGCCGTCCTCACGTCAACTTACGACAAACTCTGCCCCGTCCATCGCATCTGCGTACCATCCTTCAGCAAACCCAAACCTCAACCCTGGCTGACTCCTCACCTGCGATATCTTTTACAGCAGCGTAAGCATTTGCACAGAAAGGTTCGGTCACGTCCCTCTGATCAACAACTAATGCAACGGTACCGGGCAGTGAGAAGGGAAGGGACACTACTGAACAGGCGCCTGAAGTCGGAGTTCCTAATGCAACAGTTCAGAAACATGAAGCGTGACCCCAGAGGCCAGTGGTGTCTCTTAAATAAGCTCTCTGGTCGAGCCACCACGAAATCCACCCCTGCAGCGCCACTTCCAGCACTCACTGCAACATTTGCGGCAGTTGTCCACGACCCAGCCAGGCCAGGAGTGTTGCAGATACCAGCCGACAGGGATCCGACAGCACCTAGCACCCTGACTGACTTCACCTTGGTCAACACTGAAACAGTTGAGGCTCTACTGACTACTCTAAACTCCCACAAGGCCGCGGGTTCGGATGGCATTCCTCCCTGCATCTTAAAGTCATGCAAAGCAAATATCACGGCCTCACTAACATCCATAATCAATCAGTCCCTACTTTCTGGCGTTTTTCCAGCCTCTTATAAGCATGCACACGTGTGCCCACTCTTCAAGTCTGGGGACAAACTTGCAGCCACCAACTACCGGCCAATATCTCTGCTGCCCGTTGCCTCCAAGATATTGGAGAAGGTTGTCCACCGGCAGATTACTGAATTCTTCCGTGACCACCCAGAGCTGTCCGCCTTGCCGCTGGAGCAGTTTGCGTACCGTCCAAAGCACAGTTGCGAAGATGCCCTCGCTGTTTCCATAGACAGGTGGACAAGAGCACTGGACAATGGCCAGCGATGCGCGATACTGTTCGCAGATATGAGCAAGGCTTTCGACCGTGTACAGCATCAACAACTGGTCAACGAGCTGGCTGACGTAGGGCTAGGCGGCTCGGTGCTGAAGTGGTTCGCGGACTATCTGTCCTCCAGAAGTCAACAGGTCGTGGTCAATGGGGAGCGTGGTGGGACTGTGCCCTGCACCAGGGGAGTTCCGCAAGGGTCCGTCCTTGGCCCCCTCCTCTTTTGCGTCTACATCCGCAAGGTTCCACAGATTGTTCGGAACAGTATTCCTCGGCTCTATGCCGACGACATCGCCTTTTTCGTCATTGGAACGGACCTCTCTGTCATGCTGCGAAAGCTTCAGGATGACCTTAGCGCTCTGGAGCTCTACCTTGATGACAAAGGACTTCTCATGAACCCTGACAAGACGCAGTTCCTGGTCCTTCGGCGCCCACGCCAACCTGTGCCGCATCTACCAATCCCCCTAGTTTGTAAAGGCAAGCCCCTCACCCCTGCAGCCACCGTGAAGTATCTCGGACTACTCATCGACGAGCATCTCACCTTCCAGCCGCAAGTCGAGAAGGTCTGCGGTGCGGTGTTCGGCAAGATTGCCGCCTTCAGACATGGCCGAAAAAACCTAACACCTGAAGCGAAGAGGACGTTCTATTTATCCATTGTGCAATCGACTCTCGACTATGCCAGTAACGCTTATCTGCACTGTCTCAGCGCCACCCTGTTCAATAAAATCGTGACGGTCAGTCACATAGCAATGAAGAAAGTTTTTGGGTTTGATCGTATGATGTCTACTGAAATTGTTCTCCGCAAATATCATCTCTATTCTTTTGAACAGCGCACAAATCTTAAACTCTATGTTTTCGTGTACCGCTGCTTGACCCCACATCTTGCTAGTCCCCTTCTCCAATCCTTGTTCCAGCTTAGGGCTGCTGTGCCTGGACACCAGGCTCGCACGCGCGGCCAGGCACAGCGCGCATTAGTTCTTCCGCCTGTTTCTACGCAATATGGCATGCGTTCTATTTCTTTCCTGGCGGCAGACAGATGGAATGCTCTTCCCACTGACTGCCGTCAGGCCCCGTCTCTTACTCTGTATGTAAACATGGTAAAAATTCACCTAGGGTTCCCAGTAAAAAGGCAACGCCTGTTGGGACTCCCCTAGTAAAATAATAAAATCTACTACTACTACTACTACTCACATATTCATCATATAAATATCCATGCATCATCCTCATCTGATGTGTCTGACGATTCATTGTCTGCACGGGTTGTTGAACTCATGGCTCAACCTGGCGTTGTCCCAGCGTGTGCGCCCGAAAGTGTGGCCGACCCTGTGGTATACTCATCTCGTGTGGTGTTTGAGATGGAGTGGTCGGTACCTGCAGGACATGTTGTCTTGGTGCCTTGTGCAGCTGTTGATGTGTGCACGGTTGCGATGGATTGCGTGGCAGATCCATTGGAGTCCTTTATGGCGAAGCATCCAGATGTGGCAGTGACTCCTAGTCTTGTGACTGTTGGCCCTAACCAAACACGTGTGGTTGTGGCTGTTGAAAATCATGCAAATCATCCTATACTCATTCATAAAAATACCAATGTTGCCGAACAGTATCAAATTCCTACAGATTGTGAACATATTGACGACACTGAAGCTATGGTTTCCTCAGTTTCACCCGACCCGATCCCGTTAGCCGCTCCCTAAAGTTCCCTCACACCGAAACACAGGGGTTTTATATGATTGGATTATAGAAGTATTCGACAAGAGTGTAGACAGAAGGAGAACAGGACAATGACAACTCAAGACAGACTAGAACAGAACAGAACAGAACAGAACAGGAGCATGCGCTCTTCTATGTGAGTGGCTCATTGCCAAGGGGAACGAGCGGGAAATACGAATAGTGAGTATACAGGTCGTAGCATACATACACCTATTACACTGTGCCCCCCTAGCTAAAATTCACGTCCACGGGAATGAACGAAATACCTAGGAAACAACAAAAGAAAACAAACCTAATAATAAACTCAGTCCAGGACATAGTCAGCTAGTCGAGTAGGTGCAGTGCGAACACGGCCAGAACGACGAGAAACAGGAGAAGAAGTACGGACCGGATCAGACGACGGCGGCTGTAGCGGCGGAACGCAGCGCGGCAACTCATCATCAGGCAGCGGCAAAGTAACAGGACCGGACACAGTTACAGCTTTCTTGAGGCGATTGAAATGAACGGTACGCTCACACCCAGGCATAGACAAGGTATACGACGTAGGACCATTCACACGAACAACACGAAACGGACCGGACCAATAACGGTGGAATTTGGCAGACTCGCCGGCGTGAATTACCTTATCATGCAGCCAGACTAAATCTCCAAAGACAAACGAAGGACCACTGCAGTGTGCATGATACACTGACTTCTGGTGACGATGGACAGCAGCTAATTGAACACGAGCAACAGAATGAGCCTGAGCTAAACCGTCACGTACGAGCTGAACATAGGCAAATGGGGAGACCTCGGGAGGATCAGGAGGAGGAAAGATCAGATCAACAGGCAGGTGAAGCTCAGCACCATACAACAAACGGGAAGACGTAAAACCAGTACTACTGTGTACAGCAGCACGGTAGGCGAGAAGAAAAAGCGGAAGGTGAATATCCCAATGGACATCTGTTGGGCCAACAAAAGCCTTCAGGTGATGGATCAACGTACGATTGAGGCGTTCAACAAGTCCATTGCCCTCGGGGTGGTAACTGGTTGTGCGGGATTTCCGGATGCCAAGGATAGTGCACAACGACTGGAACAACCGAGCTTCGAACTGAGAGCCTTGGTCAGAGTGGAGGCGACGTGGCGCACCAAAGCAAGACACCCAACCATGAACAAATGCCAGAGTGACTGCCTCAGCAGTAATGGCAGACAAAGGAACGGCTTCAGCCCAGCGAGTGAAGTAGTCGACGATGACAAGGACATACCTGTTACCGGTTGGAGTCACAGGAAGTGGACCAACGATATCCAATGCGGCAAACTCAAACGGAAAACCAGCAGCCATGGACTGCAACGGAGCACGGTGGACTGGATTCTTAGAAGCCAACTGAGCACAAGTCGGACAACTCTGTCCATCAATCTGGACATCGGATGCCACACCCTGCCAAAAGAAACGTTGACGGGCCGGATGTAACGTTTTCTCAATGCCAAAGTGACCAGCACCGGGCAGAGAATGAACAGACGCGAGCGCAGCAGACTGCAAAACGACAGGGACAATCAAAACAGGATGTTCGACATCAACATCATGAGCGAACGGGGGATCAAGATAAAACACCTTATCGATAAGACGCAACTGAGAACCAGAAGACCAAAGGAATTTCTGAAGACGGCTGAAGGGACGGATATCCTCTTCAGGTGGATGGACAAGTTTCCCACTGGCAGCATCGTACCAAGACAAAACCGCAGCGAGATCAGGATCAGCAGACTGGGCACTCAGAATATCCTGCGGCCGAAAACAATCAGGCGGCGGATCAGGAGAACTGACGAAAGTGGCTCCAGCAACTGGCACTTCAGGAGCAGCTGACGATGACATCATACCGCTACATTTACTTGCTTGCACTGTGACTGCATACTGAGAACAATGTGATCACGCAAGTAGGGTCCTCACATTTCAGAGCACCCACACAATCAAGCTCTTGTCAAGTTTGTTTCTTATTTATTATTATTATTATTATTAACTGGTTTGAGGGAAAGAGACAAACGGGAAAAGTCTGAAGAAAAAATTGACTGTCACCACCAGGACTCGAACCAGGGACCCTCGCTTGTAGCCAGCGATGTTCTAACCACTGAGCTATGGTGTAGTCGTCATCCCAGCAGAGGCCGTTCAACATTTTCTTCAGACTTCGTAACTCACACTTCCTGTGAATCCACACAGGCGGGTGGGACGCAGCCCTCACTGTAACCCACACACTTCACGTACAAACTAGCACGCGGGGAGCCCCAAGTCATAAAATATTAACTGGTTTGAGGGAAAGAGACAAACGGGAAAAGTCTGAAGAAAAAATTGACTGTCACCACCAGGACTCGAACCAGGGACCCTCGCTTGTAGCCAGCGATGCTCTAACCACTGAGCTATGGTGTAGTCGTCATCCCAGCAGAGGCCGTTCAACATTTTCTTCAGACTTCGTAACTCACACTTCCTGTGAATCCACACAGGCGGGTGGGACGCAGCCCTCACTGTAACCCACACACTTCACGTACAAACTAGCACGCGGGGAGCCCCAAGTCATAAAATATTAACTGGTTTGAGGGAAAGAGACAAACGGGAAAAGTCTGAAGAAAAAATTGACTGTCACCACCAGGACTCGAACCAGGGACCCTCGCTTGTAGCCAGCGATGCTCTAACCACTGAGCTATGGTGTAGTCGTCATCCCAGCAGAGGCCGTTCAACATTTTCTTCAGACTTCGTAACTCACACTTCCTGTGAATCCACACAGGCGGGTGGGACGCAGCCCTCACTGTAACCCACACACTTCACATTATTATTATTATTATTATTATTATTATTATTATTATTATTATTATGAAATGACCCAAAGGCAGTGTGCCTATCGAGGGGTTCATTTGATTGAAAGAACAGTAGATGTAGATGTATGTACAAAGAGAAGTAGGGATTGATGAGGAGAGAAATGGGGAAAATCAACTGCAAGGTGGCGGAATTCCGTTGATTGCATAAGCATAGTCAGCTGTAAATTTCCTGAGGGCAGCTTTGAACTTATAGAGCGAGGCTTCCGATGTTAGACTGGGGGGTAAACAGTTCCATAGAATAGCAGTTCGGAACATGAAGAGAGACTTAGACAATGATTTAAATTTGGGAAGAATGATTTTATTTGGTCGTCGCTCACTATTCGTAATCTTGAAATGGAAATCAGCAAGGTAATCACGATGATGGAAAACATATCTGTGAAAAGTAGTGAGACTGATGATTTGACGACGATAGGCTAGTGACTCTAGGGAGCATTTAGAATTTAAGACAGATTTGGAAGAAGTGTAATCAAATGCAATTTTTTCTTTTTCAGTAGAGCTCTAGCAAACCTTGCCTGTAATTGATCAAGAGTGGTCATGGGTTTCTTATTAGATCCAAACGACCACACCGTACAGCTATATTCGATCACAGGTCTTACGAACCCTTTGTACAGTATGATCATTGCCGAAGGCGTAAGTTGCTGGGACATAATTGACAGTAGGTGCACTCGATATCTGAACTTCGAAGTTATTGAGGCGACATGTTTGCGGAAATCCAGGTTGTCGGTCAAGGTGATGCCAAGATGTTGCAGTTCAGAAACCGCCGTTAATGGCCCATTGTACATTTGGTATTGGATTCCTGCAGGTGGTGTATCATTGATAGCTCTATGGCACAGCACGGATGTCTTGCTTGCTGAGAATTCACCTCCATTGTTCCTGCCCCATGTTTGACATGCATCGAGATCAGACTGCATGTTCACTCTACTGGCGAGGGTGTCTTCAGGTTTGTAAGCCAGTAGGAGGGTGACATGATCTGCAAATAGATATTGCGTGCAATGTTGCATAGCGTTGGGCAGGTCATTTATATAGAGTAGGAATAGGAGTGGTGAAAGGTGGGAACCTTGAGGCACTCCGCAGTTGATGCTCCGCTTCTTCGATTTAGTGCTATGTACCTTCACTTCAATTTTTCGATCCCCTAAGAAGCTCTTCAGCCATTTTACTGACGAAGCTGTAGCAATCTTACCGAATTTCTTTAGGAGTATAGAGTGGTCGACCCGGTCGAAAGCTTTCCTGAAATCTAGAGATATCAGGTCAAAATTAGTGCCATTATCAATATTTACAGCCATTGATTGGGTTAGCAAGATAAGTTGGTCCGTTACAGACTTGTTGCGTACATATGCGAATTGACCTTTACAAATTACACCATGGGTCATCAAGTATCGAAGTAGACGTTCCGAGAGAATCTTTTCCATTAGTTTCGCTATGCATGGGAGAAGGGATATAGGTCTTTAATTGGTAGGCTCTTTGGCGCAACCTCTATTCTTGTACACCGGTATTACAGTGGATGATTTCCAGGAGGACGGGAACACACCATCATCAAGGCTGTAGTTGAACAATACTGATAGTGATTGGGAAAGGATGTCTGCGAATTGCTTTAGTATACGGTTTGTCAGGTTGATGTCTGATGATGATTTATGTTGTTGCAGCCTCTTTGCTGCATCGAAGACTTCAACAGGGCGTATGTTTCCGAATCCAAATTTGTTTCCATCGACGTCGGCTTCATTGATTGTTATACTAGTTGCTACAGTATTTGGCGGCGTTGACTGAGTGGTGCATTGGCGGGCAAAGAAGGTACACAGCGTTTCGGCCTTCGCTTGATCTGTTTTGTGAATTTCATTGCCGTTCTGCAGGTCTGGAATTGCCTTTTTATTTGTTTGGTCAATATTGCATATTGCTTTGGCACGTTTCCACCACGCATAGCCACCCTTTCTTTCCTTGCCAAGCATTGTGTATCCGAGCGTTGACAAGTATGTGTCCTTGGCGGCTCTTAATGACCGGTGGTACAGGTTGCGCGAGAGTTTGTAAGGAATCGTTGAGTGGCTCCTTTCGGTGGAGCACATAAAGGCGGTTAGTTCGCTGACGTTGCGTCTTAGGTTTTTTTGTGAACCATGGTTGATTCGACTGGGTGTTTTTCCGGCGTGTGATGGTCGTTGCTGCCTGAATTTCCTGGTCCAGCAGTGCAGAGTAGGCCATGCATCTGAAACTGATGTGCACGTTGGTGCCCTGCATGCATTCGGTCAATGGTAGTGTGCTCAGTTTCGGCCTGAGGAGGTGCATGTCAACCTTTCTGGAGACTGCTGCTGCGTTGACAGTACTTCTAGAGTGGCGTTTCTCTGGTGGAGAATATGCGCAAAATAGAGGAGAGTGGTCTGCAATGGGCATGGATGTGTAACATGAAGTGACAAGATGGGGGCATATTAGTTAAAATCTAGGGACGGATTAGAATCTTTAGTTGGCCTCGTTCCATGGTTCTTGGAGACCATAGTGAAGCCATAGTCGTCAAAGCGGACTGCATGTGTCTACCTGCAGTGTTCGTAGGGTCTGCGTTGTTCCACTCATTGTTCTTGGAGTTAAAGTCTCCCACGACAATTACTGGACGGTTGTCAACGAGGGGGTGAAGAGGACTGAATGAGTTGCAGAATGCAAGACTATCGTGTCTTGGAGGACGGTACATACAGGAAATGATTGTAGCTCCTGTTTCGACAGTTATCATCTCTGAATTGTTGCACTCTAGATCACGGCAGCGCATAGCACAAAGGGCGGACGAAGAGAAGACTGCTACCCCACCACCACCCAAGTCGCTCCATGTAGTGCTGCACTGGGACCGGTCACGACGGAACAGGTCGTAACCCGGTATCTTAATGATCTCGTCTGGGATATACGAATTTAGCCACGTTTCCGTTATACACAAAATGTCTACTTTATGGTGGTCAAGGAGGTCACTGTAATATCAGCCAATTTATGTTTCATACTACGACAGTTCAGGGTACATATCCGAATGGAAGAATTATTGTTAATGTTGTGGGGGATGCGTTTACTGGTGTGGGATCAGGTGGAGGTTGTTCTCTTTCTCAGGTGGAGGTTGTTCTCTTAGATGTAAGTATTTCCTATTTGAAGATATGCACGAGTATAGTAACAACGATGATTATGAACTCGGATGGAGAGCCAAGGGTTATTTACAAAAAGTATAAAGGACCAAGGAACTACAAGTTAATAAGAAAGAAAATGGACCAAAGATGTCCACTAAAATCACCAGTTACTGACCAGTCAGCTCATGCGATAACATTCCATGACACTGACCGACGATACTGACGTTCTATAACTAACTGGCTTACAGCTCTAGCACTCCAACAGCCTTCCAATTTGGACGGTTCTAAGTTATGATGAAGAAAGGAAAAGGACAAAATGTTACGAGTTATGACAAACAGTCCTTTTCCTTTCTTCATCATAACTATATTGGCTCACCATTCGAGTTCTAAGTAATAGAAATAATTATAGAAGGTTTTGCATGATTCTTGTTCGCATAGCTTCCCCTTTTCTTGATCTTTGCATCTTTTGAGCCACGCAAGTTTTGTGGAATGTAGCTTTTCGTCTTTGAATCGTGGTTTGACCGTATTGTCCCATGGGCTTGCTAGTATCGTCATCGACATGCATGAACATCCGCCATCCGTCCTTCACAGCTCAGCCTTCCAGCTCGTGCTTATCTTGGTTGAGCTCACCTTCCCCTCCTGATGTTATTTCTATAACTAATAACTTAGAACCTTCCAAGTTGGAAGGCTGAGCTGTTAGCCAGTTAGTTGTAGAACGTCAGTACCGTCGGTCTGTGCCATGCCAGGTTATAGCATGATCTGATTGTTTAGTAACTAGTGGTGTTAGGGGACATTATAGTGTAACTTGTAGCTCCTTGGTCCTTTTTACTGTTTGTTAACGATGATTATAGTGCACGTTACGAGAAGGAATGAAAGGATTGGTTCAGAACTGTTCTCTTGTCATGATCATCAATTGATCTACATTGTATGTAACACTGTTTGGGCCTTACTTGAAAGCTCATAACTGGACAAATAGAAGTGGAATAAGGGGGGGGGGGATGGAGAGACAGAAAACGGGTGATTATACCACATATTTGAAGCGGGGAGAAAACAATTTCTTTGATCCACGTTTCCATGGCTTTGCAAAATGAAGCGAATTCCAAGCCATATCTATGTAGGATTAGGGAAATGTAACAGAGAGTGAGTGGTGACAATGTGTAATTACTTTGGTCAGTGAACAAGACAACATGCTAAAAAAGGGCCTGGGGTAGGGTGTAATCCACAGCGAGAGTTAGCCTTGATACTAGACTGTAGGACAGAGCTCTTCAGGAATTCCACAAATCGACTTAAAACAAAATATAAAAGTGAATTGACCGAAAGTCAAATAATGCAATGCAGTGCTTGTATATAATGCAAGACGTGATATGCTCAGCTATTTCTTTTTCCGTCGCTTCTTCATTTCCTTCAATATTCTACGTCGGATTCGACGGACCTTTTGCACCAGCTGTGAAGGTGGCGTCGTGTGAAGAAACTGGGATGAAATGAATACCTTCTGTATTGATATTTGTTTTTGTAGGGACACAATGCGCACATTTAAATTGAGTGAGATTCTTGTCGCAGAGCGAAGTTGAATACAACCGTTATTGTGAACTCGGAATTGGACAATATACAAGCCATACACGGGAGGTCTATTCATACATATACTGCTTGGCAGTATACAGGTAGTTTTGAAAACGGGGTGCAAATACTTATCCAAGTACAATAAAGAACATAGAAACTGTCGGACATTACGTGCTCCTTCTCTTGGTCCTGTACTGCGGAACAGCGGCTTGAATGACGACACAGTTTGCACTTCAACGTCACTCTCGAATAACGGGGCACCCCAGCAAAGTCTGCTCTCATTTGGTTCTTTTCCGTCTAGAGGCAAAACGGTCGTTGGATCTGCGAGCTGAGTGTCACGACGCATAATATAATAGTAGAATACTTCGCAGAATCGGCGCAGCTCTGGAAATGTAAGGCGATCCTCGTAAGCAGGTGCATCCATGACGAACGGAGACCCAGGATAACCCAAATATACCAGCACATTTATCGGCTACACATCCATTTAGTCCAAAGGAAACTAAATAACACACAAACTGTGATGTGAAAGCAAATCCATATTGATTAAAAGAATATCAATTTTTGTGTTTGACAAGACGTTTTCCTGTGTATATGTAGCAAAGAGGTGCAAGTACTAGTGCCCCTGTTATTGCCCCTGTTAGTGAAAAAAGATTTGCTCAGCACTGCACATGTTCAGAGGGCAAGTCTAGCATTGGGTGTAGTGTGATAAGGCACTATCAGATAGTCAATAGAAAAGTCGAGTGGCGGTATTCGTAAGTTAGCGCCTGTCTCACATTTTTCACAGTTCGAATCCCGGTGGGTCTGGCATATTATTCTCTTTTCAGGTAGTTCACTTCCCCAACCGATCCTTCGAAACTGAAGTTCTCCCAATCCTTTGGAAATTGATTATTTTCTTTCACGATCCAGACTTTGCTGGGGCACCCCTTTGTTCAAGAGTGATGTTGAAGTGGCAACGGTATTTGAACTGGAATCAATAGACAAAATGTCGTCAATCATGAAGTTGTTCCGCAGTATAGGACCTGGAGAAGCAGTAGGTAGTGTTCAACGGTTTCTATTTCGTTTCATGTGTTTGGATAGGTATTTGCGTTTCGCTCGCAAAACTATCTGAATACTGCCAAGTAGTATTCATATGAATGGATCTCCCATGTATGGCTTGGATATTGTCCAATATGTTTTTGTTAACTCTGGTCTCCGAAGTTTGAGTTTAACAAGAATTTCACTCAAATTGAACGTGCGCATTTTGTTAAACGTTTTGGAAGCCATCTGTCAGCGTCTGTATCAGCGTGATTTGTGTGTATAGAAAGATAGTATAATTGGGTTGAAATTGTTCAAGTAAAGTGTCATGTTTGGTGCGGCAAAGCCTGGCCGTTAATGTTCTAGGTGTAATGTACTGCTGTTATTTGTTATCACTTTGTCCTTCCTTCTTTCTTTCTCTTCTTTGTTCATTTGTCAGTTGCAAGTTTAGTGTTAGTACACACATTCATTATCGCGCTCGCTTTCATTGTCAAAGTTCACACCTGTAAATTTCACTGCTGTTGTTCTTAGTGTTATATCTCCAACTTAGAATTTCTATAATCTGTTTTGTTTTTTGTTCTTTATGTAGTCCCCTATTTTCTCTTGCTGTTGTTGTAGTCCCCTATTATCTCTTGCTGTTGTTGTTGTTCTCTTCCATTCTATGTAGGCATGTGCACATTCATAAAAAATATAAAATATTCTCTCAGCTCACACTGTCTACATGTAAATGCGGAACAATGTTTGGTACAAGTATCTAGGAAAGGACGTGCTGGATTTGGTTCAGCTCTAATAGGCAGAAGGGTGTCGACGCTGATGCTGCTCAATTCACTCAGAAGAACATGCCTGTGTGCATTTATTTCTTTATTTGAATTCGCAGGTACTTGAAGTACACACCGGCTATACGCCCAAATACATGGAAGCGAAAATGAAAATGGAAAGAAATAAGAGGGTTTGGGAGGGGGTTAGAAAGGTCAATGCTGTATACATCACACATTGTGCAGGAAAGACAGTAGGATCGGGGACAATTATTCATGATCAACAGCAACAATGGCACATGCGTGTTTCACTAGTCCCTCACAAGATCCACCATCAGATCTCTCACTACACATGTACAGGTATATATGTTGGACTCAGTAGAGCGTCCAGCCCCTATATGATGTCCAACCCCTATATAGAGTCCATTGGTCCAAAATCCACTGTACAGAGTCCAAACTTGGAATCAACTGTGAGCTCAAAGTTTAGATGAACATCACTCCCTGTATAGAGTCCAGCCAATTGGCTTCACCCCTATATAGTGTCCGTTGGTCCAAAATCAACTGTACGGAGTCCAAACTTTGAAATCAACTATAAAGAGTCTTTATGTGGACAACACTTCCTGTATAAAGTCCAGCCAATTAGGCATCTCCTATCCAGAGTTCGAAATTAGACATAGGATCTGCAGTAAGCAGTGAATATTAACCAGAAACGGCCTCTCCCTTTAATCCTTTACATCATTCACTTCTCAAGATAAAAAATAAGTATTGAGGCGCCACTGCAGCCACTTCATTACATGAAAAACCCTACAAACACAATCCTCAAATCAAGTGGTCTCTTCGCAGACGCTGCAAATTACAATAATTATTATCTCAATCATGTGGTGTTGCCAAATTATTGTGCTCGCACACACATGCACACACCCACACAACGCCAAGAAAATACCTAGAAAAAAACCAAGAATCGAAAGATAATAATGGAGAGCCAAGGATTAATTATTTTTTTCAAATTATTGTGCGGGCGCACACACACACACACACACACACACACACACACACACAAACTTATTCAACGCCAAGAAAACACCAAGAAAAGAGTAGAGACACAATACACACGCAACTCCAACAGCCATGCAAACATCCACCCATTTATACGTAAAGTCAAGAGGGATAACAAAAAATTATACAAAACGAATGCATACGTGGCCGTGGGCGGATGCACGCACGTTTGCATACATGTACATGTAGTAGTGTAAGAGAGTAACATAGTGCAGTAGTCAGCATAATACTAGCACATGCTGAGACTGCAATAGCAAGCTTCACCATTGCTCATGGCCATGCAAATGTTCAGCAGCACTCAGTTCCGCAAGCTTTTGAAGATCAGCACACCTGCAACAATTAGATAGCACAAGGATACGCTTATTACCGTAATGATGCATGGGAGCACACAACTACCAAGTTCTCAACGAATGTGATGCTCAATGAAAATCCATCCACTCAAAGACCTGTGAACAGGTGACGGTGGGAACAATAATCTATTAGTAATACTTATGATGAAGTACGAGGAATAAGATTGTTTGTGCACACTCAAGACGCACAGACACACCACCATACATGTAGTGTACACAGTGTTTCACTTCACTGCAACTAAATTGAAATGAGATGATTTGAACAATCTGTACAGCGTTGCCGTCAGTCAGTCTTCCCCGAGATGGAAATGCAATGATTCAATGATTTGTTGTCATGAGGCAGTTTCACTGACACAGTGTCATGTTTGTCACATCAAAACGGTTACTTCATGGAATACGAGTACATGTATTAGCTTGAGAAGCTTTTTCTTGTCATCAGCATACAAGAAATCCTCCTCCTACTACTACTAGTACACTGGCACTGCGTTTGTGGATCCCATTGTATTCGACATCATACTAGAGCCTAGTAGAGGAAGAGTGTCGTGGAGTTCACATAATTATCATAGGGATAAAAATACATTTCTCATGAAATAAAATAATATTGATGATAACTAGACGATCGTATACGATTGATGCAAAGTCCTTGCAGTGCTTGAGGACTATTACGAAGTGGTTGATTACTTTTAGGGCATTCATTCAAGCAACATCAAACAAACGCGATACGCTCCTTGAAAAATGGAAAAAAATTCAAGCATATTACGACAGAACAGCTGACTAATCGAAACGAGTCAAGCTTCCTTACCTCAGTCATCGTCCTGCCATGTAGTTGGACAGCCTTTTGACACGGTGGTACAGGCAGCTCTTGTCCAGACAAACAGGATATCCTTGTGGCGTCGAACGAAAGAGAGTGTCAGTGTATCTGACTCGTCAGATTGGAACTGTGATGAACTTTTCTCGTTCTCCGCTTTCTGCTTTCATCCCTCGCTCTGATGAAACCGTTCAAACGTCTTACTGGCAGCAATGGCCAGCCAAACAGGGATCCTTGTGGCGTCGAACGAAAGAGAGTGTCGGTGTTCCTGACTCGTCAGATTTGAACTGTGCTGAACTTTTCTCGTTCTGCAATTTCTGCTTTCATCCCGCGCACTGATGAAACGTCTTCCGAGAACCACAAGACGCTTTCCAGATTTGATTTTGAACGTCTCCTTATCCTCCTTGGTTACCTCGAGACAGATTACTGTCAGCAACTGCACAGCAGAACTGGCAGCCATGGCTGAAGTGAAGAAAGGAATGCGCTTGCCACGAGGCAAGCAAAACTGAAAAGGTGTTTGTTCTCTTTTGGGCACAACTCACAGGACGGCGTGACTGGATAAACTGGACTCCTGGACCGTGAATAGGGGACTTGTAGAAAAAGTGTACTCCTTATAGGGGATTGCGCGGCAGGATGAAGCTGATCAAAACTGAGTGGACTCCTGGACTCTGTATAGTGGATTTTGGACCAATGGACTCTATATAGGGTGCTGGACATCATATAGTGCATGGACTCTATACTGAGTCCTACATATATAGGTGTTAACTGATGGAGTGGTATTGCTGCGCATTTTTCCACATGGCGTGAAAACCCGGCATTGAAGGTACTATCCAATACCACTACTGTGTTCCCAGTCAAAGTTTATACATGCACCTGATAGGTCGATCCCTTCACACATGAGGCACAGAACACTGTAAGTAGTTGCCCTCAGGCTGATGTCAGCTTCTCACTGCAAAGTCATGGGAGGCATATTACAGAGCTGGCAAGTAAAATCCGACCCCGGAGCGGTGCGCTCACATCGCAAAGACCCAACTCAGGATAGTAACACTACGAAATAGAGATCGCTAAAATGTGAACGCATCGCTAGGGATTCGGATTTCATTTTCCAGCGCCGTACTAGTAGTAGTAGCCCATGATAGATCGTATCTGATCTGCTGTAGTTTGGGATAACAATGGTAGCACTGGTAGCATGCAATGAAATACACCAACCTACAGGTGATGGAATTATCATAAGAATTTGTGAGAAAAGAATTCGGGTGGACACACCCATTCCCATAGCGCTGCACATCACATCCGAACCAGTTCCGTTATTTTTACAACGTTTCGGCACTTGGCCATCGTCAGGTAATAACAATGAATACCGTGGAAGCCACACAAGAGTAGCTCTTCTCCGTGATGTGCACAGTTGCACCTTCTCTCCCCCCTCTGCATAAAGGTGACATAACTCGCATCATATTGTTTTGGCGCCAATTCTACGTAACGCCGTGGCACGCGCCATCACTTCACAGTGCACAATTAGGCCTGGGCGAATAATGCTAGCATTATAAGTAGCATTATAGTGTGCGATTTGCAACGAGCATTATGCTAGCATTAGAACACTACATTTCCGCAAAAGTGGCATTATACTCAAATGGCCCGTACTTCTGCGAAAACCAGGCTGAGTTATTAGGGTGAAAATCATTTTTTGAGAAAAAGGATGTTTTGTAAAAAGGTTGTGTCGCGTGGATGCTCGAGTGCAGTGAAGTGGAACCAAAGTCTCTTGTTTGAAGAAGTAGCAGTCATGGCCGGAAGGGTTTCAGCAGTCAGGGAAGTCAAAGGACTTCCGGTAGAATATTCCCTTCTAACTACTCCTCCAGTCACAACGAAGAGTTTTTGAGCTCATCGACCGGACTCCATCTCCTACACTCAGGGATGGCGAAATGTCTGCGCTAGCTGCTGCTTGCGGAAAATGGTGAAGAAATCGTCTCCAGTTAGAGTCGTGATGGCGATAGCGATGAGAACCTGGACGACATCGATCTAGCCAATCGAAGTACGGAGATACTACGTAGCTGTTTCTGGACCTCACACAAATGGAACACGCGCAGTAGAGCTCATACGTTTGCATCAAGTTCACCAGGAAAAAGGCTTGAAGCGCAGTGGGAAAACTGTTTTGAATTGAAGTGCTACTGAATGCCAGGCGAATGAGCGAGCAGATTGAGAGGCCTCCACTCCAGACTTTCCTCGCTGGACAGCTAGCTGCTAGAGATTGTATGGAGCAATAGCAGCATAAAATGAACATTATGATCATGATTTTCTATCATTTTCCATGCCGTCTACGCAGAACTACAAAACGTGCACAATACTGCCCAAACCAAGCCATTTTTCCATACTTACTACTGGTGAATTGCTGGCATTACAGAGGAACAGCAGCATTACAAGTAGCATTATGACACCGTTTTTCTCGCATTGCTATTAGCATTCTCCCCCAAAATAACTAGCATTATCCGCCCAGGCCTATGCACAATGCGCGCTACCTTCTGCTACTTCTTCTCCGTGATGTGCTAGTTGCACCTACTCTCTCTCTCTCTGTCTCCCCTCCTGCATACTAGGTGACATAATTCGCATCTTTTTTTGCGCTACACTCTGCGTACATACTGCTCTTGTGTGGCTTCCACGGTATTCATTGTTATTACCTGACGATGGCCAAGTGCCGAAACGTTGTAAAAATAACGGAACTGGCTCAGATGTGATGTGCAGCGCTATGGGAATGGGTGTGTCCACCCGAATTCTTTTCACAGATGAAGCTGCAGGAAGCCTTAGTCTCAAGCTCTTCTTCAAATTTGTGAGAACCGCGTTTTAGATGTATACTGCAATTCGCATCTGCCGCTACAGTATATGCATTCATCCTGTTACCTGATGATTGCGAGAGCATGAAACTATTAGTATTACTTCAAGTCGCAGCAACCAAGCTTTGACTGTCCTTGTTGATTCTGTATTACGCTCTGCCACCGCGGTGTTGAACACTGTCAGCACACTGGGTACACCCTCCAGTGCATTCATCCATGTAACGTAGGTGGGATTAGGGAGGTTTCGCTCTACGTAATAACGTATGAAAATCCGTATGTCGTACGCACCGGGGAGCGAGGGCAGCTTTCATACGTAAATCTCTCTATGGATTTCCGTAGGAAAACTCTTTCCTACGTTGGGTCCTCCGTAGGACTTTTTGAAATATTTTTTTGCATTTTCTGCATTTGTCCATGGCAACGTTCAAGCCGCGCGAAACACAACGTACACACACCGTAGACCACGTGCAAAATAAGATGGAAAGCGCTGTTTCGGTTCATGGTGCATGCGGTGGGCGCATGCAGCCAACGCGTCTCCAAAGCAACAACGCATGTTTAGCAGTCGTGGATAAATCACGTAGAGCGAAACCCAGCAGCTCTGATTTTTACGTATGAAAATTCCGTGCAGTTCCTACGTTATTTTCATACGTAATTCCGTAGAGCGAAACCTCCCTATTATCACACTATACCCATACTAGGCTTGCCCTCTGAATGTGTCGAGTATTGAGCAAATCTGTGGCCTTATCACTATCAGGGACACTATTACTCGTACCTCTTTGTTACAGTATCACTATCAGGGACACTAGTGCTCGTACCTCTTTGCTACATTATCACTATCAGGCACACTAGTACTCGTACCTCTTTGTTACATTATCACTATGAGAGACGCTAGTACTCGTACCTCTTTGCTGCATATACACAGGAAAATGACTACTTAATTACAAAAATTGATATTCCTAATCAATCTGGATTTGTTTCGCATCACAGTTTGTTGCTTATTTAGTTTCCGTAAGACTAAATTTGTAGCTGTTGAATGTGCTTGAAAATTTTGGTTATCCTACGTTTCCGTTCGTAATGGATTTACTTGCTCGCGAGGAGCGCCTTACATTTCCAGAGCTGCGCCGATTCTGCGAAGTATCCTCCTATCTTATTGTGCAATTTCCCAATCTTCTCGATGATCCAGCGACTGTTTTGCCTCTAGACGGAAGAGAACCAAATGAGAGCAGACTTTGCTGGGGTGCCCCGTTATTCGAGAGTGATGTTGACGTGGAAGTAGCGGTTGAACCGTATCCACGATCCAGAATGTCGTCAGGAATCATGCCGTTGTCCCGCAGTAGAGGACCTGCCGAAGCAGCAACTACGGTCCGGAAATTTCTACTTCGTTTCATGAGCTTCGGTAGGCATTCCACTTTCAAAACTACCTGTATACTGCCAAGTAGTATGAATAGACCTCCCGTGTATGGCTTGTATTATGTCCACTATGTTTTCACTAAGTCCGGCCTTAAACTTTTCATTGTGACAAGAATCTCACTCAATTTAAACGTGCGCATTGTGTCCACACAAAAACAAATTTCCATAGAGAGGGTATTCATTTTATCCCAGGTCCTCTATACTCTCCATGAAGAGACTTCACAGTTGAAGCAGAATGTCAGACGTATCCGACGGAGAATGAGGAAGGAAAAGAAGAAGCGACGGAACAAAGAATAGTTGGGCGAAACACGTCTTGCATTTTAATTATAAGCAGTGCATTGGATTATCTGACTTTCGGTCAATTCGCTTGTTTTCTGTTGTGAAGTCAATTCCTGGCATTGCTGAAGAGTTCTGTCGCATGCCCGATGTCTACAGTCTAGTATCAAGGCTAACTTGTACTGTCGGTAACACACCATACTCGAGGTCCTTTTTCGTATTTTGTCTTCGTGACTGATCAAAATGATCAGATTTTGACTCCACTCATACTCTGTTACAATTACCTAATCATGCATAAATCTCGTTTGCTATTCGCTACATTAGTAAAAACATGGCAACATGGGTCAAAGAAAATGTTGAAGACACTTGACGCGACTACATGTATCTGCAGTGGAAGTGGAACAAAACCTTTTTGTCCGTCTATTCCTTCCCAGCAGAGAAACACATAGAAGCTTTAGAAGATTTTTCTCCTACACCCTAACAACAAGTCTTCTACCGGCCATCAAAGAGTATACAGTACTGAAAAACGGAGACATAAAAAGAACCGGCATTCCATCGTCATAGCAATAGACATGGCAACCACAATACCACAAAGCAGAATCATCATTCTAGTTGAAAAGTTAAGAATGCTACAGCAAAGGGTTTCTTCTTGTTTACATGTGTCCCAGAAACTCGTCGAACGCAGTACTGCAAGGATTTGACCACTCCCTAGCCCTGGTGTGTAATTCTGAGCGCAAATTTTCTTTTCCTTTTTTTCACCTCCAGATAGCTGTATTTCTCAGTGCAAAACATTCCTGAATTATTGTCTTTGTTGTTCAAGCAAAGGTGAAGGTAGAGGACAGATAAGCCTGGTTAGAATTTCGCGTGGCACAAGAAGACCGTACACAGGCACTTTGCGTGGATCTGAATTGAATTGACCTAGAGGAGTCGCGCGCTGAAGCGTTGGGGTGCGAATCAGTTCTCCTCGAACTGTCGCGACACTGGAAGACCACAAACAGCCAATTTGCGTTGATCTGAATACAATACTGTACGCACGATGCTGAGTTGAATTTTTGTAATTTCAATAATTGTTTGTGATAACCGTGAGTACCACCCACATCGAGCAGAACTGAATTCAATGCACAAGCTTAAGGGGGCAGCCTACCTATAAATTTCATATGGCATTCAATTGACCGTAACTTTCGTGTTTCTCAATGGATTTGAGTGACATTTTGAATACACACTCCTGCCACTATGCTGGCCCTCAGGACATGATTAACAAGTTCTTGCGCCTCACTGACAGGCTTTCCAGGCCGGAAAAACTCAAATTTCCGGCATAGTGCCACCGTGTGCGAGCCACCCAGGAGCCAAACAAATGCATTTACAATTTTTTCACATTTTCGTGCCCATTCTGTACGTTCGCGAGACCCAAACCTAAAACAGGTCCAGAAGCAGCCATGGTTGGTGGGGTAGGGCCCCTCAACCTGGCCCTGCAATCTGTCACAACGGACCGAGTGGGCGTTCTCTCACAGACTCCCACAGACCCAAGTCAATTTTTGAATTTTTTTAGGTTTAGCACGTGCTACGAGGTCGTACCTTTGATACAACATCCAGTGCTGGGACGTCCACAGCAAGCGATTTCCACAGCGCTGAACACCAAATCCAGGATACCCTCAGAAACCGGCAAAGACTACCACTCACGTTCCACTGCTGCCTAGTACTGAATCCTACCTGACTTCTTGACACGACTCAAACTTGCCAAAGTCACTAAATCAACGTCAACTACTGTACAATAATCAAGCCACATATCTGCAACGTCACGAGGATGCTGGCAAAAGTCCTCTGCACGGCGGCGGGCGAAGCCACGTATTACGGCGGCGGGCTTCGGCCGCCGCCGTAATACGTGGCTCAAAAACGTGATTTTTTGGACTTGGAGCAAAATTCTGCACACTTTCGCGTGTTTCCATGATACGACAAGTTGCCCACGGTCTGCTCACATTCAAATACAGTGCTGCCAACAAATGACAGCGTGCAACAAAAAAATCTTTCCTTGGAAGGGCACATGTTCGGCCATAACTCTTGAACGGTCGGTCAGATCGGGACACAATTTTCATAGAATTTGCAGTTATTCATGCTCTTTCAACTGACGTAGCACCTAATATGAATTTACAAATTCGATTTTCAGCGAATTTTTGGGTAGTCTGCCACCTTATCGAAGGTCAAGCTGCCAACATTCACACAGTACTACACCACTACTGAAAAACGGTCTCTGGCTACCAATTCTTCCAAAATAATACAATCCAACATTTTTGCCCCGGCAGGAAGAATTTATCCAGAAAAAAGACTATGGTTATTCGATGTGAAAAAAAATGATGAGACAAATAGCACCAAAAGGGATCAAAGGATAGCGGGAACAAAACCAGCAGCAACAGCAGCAACAGCAGCAACAGATGCAGTAAAAAATACACGAAGCAGACTAGAACATTACAATCCCCCAACCAAGCAGTAGCATCACACCATCCCGCGCAAATGTAAGCTTGTACTTGTATGTACTGTTACAAAAATCGCAAACTGAACATATCAGTGACAAATAACCTGATTTTTGAACTTGGAGCAAAATTCTGCATACTTTTGCGTGTTTCCATAATACGACAAGTTACACACGGTCTGCTCACATTCATATAAAGTGCTGTCAAAAAATGACAGCGTGCAAAAAAACTTTCCTTGCAAATGCCAGGGTTCATTATCGGCCATAACTCTTGAACGGCTTGTCAGATCGAGACGAAATGTTCAGAGATTTTGCAGCTGTTCATGCTCTTTCAACTGATGTAGCACTCGATATAAATTTATAAATTCGATTTTCAAGGATTTTACGACCAGGCTGCCCCTTAAAGAGTGTTCTTCTCCAGTCAGTCAACTCGTGTTAAGGGCTGTCCATATTTACAAATCTTTTACCCACAACGAAAATGTTTCGTTTATGGATGGGTGGGTGGAAGAGAGTTTCGTCCTGAAATTATTGATAGCTGAAATATCAAGACTGAGTGATTTCAAGTAAATACACGCATAATGTTTCTTCAGGTACATGTAGATGGGTGGGTCAGGGTTATAACTAAACTTTTCCGTTTCGTGAAAAATGTCGTTATTGCTGGGTTGTTCCGTAACCCAGTCCGACCAGTGCGGGTGTCGTAACCCGCCTCAGATCAGAGTAACTAGAGTCTGACGTTGGACTCAACCCGGACTCAATCGACAACTTGCTAATGAATGAACAGATGATGACTTACTTGTACAGTACATGCTTGCATGTGACTGCATACTGAGAACAATCTGATCACCCAAGTAGGGTACTCACATTTCAGAGCACCCACACATTCAAGCTCTTGTCAAGTTTATTTAATTTTCTTCTTTTTATTGCCCAATTTGGGTTGTCTTTTTCCTTCGGCTCTTTCTTTGATTTTTATAGTTTCGCGCGATTGGGGTTGTATGTGAGCACATTCTCCGTAGATGATAGGGACCAGCGGATTCTGCTCGAAAAGGTGGCAGAATTTGCTCGAAAAGGTGGCAGAATTTGCTCGAAAAGCAGTGAAATTGGCAGAACTATACAAACCTTATGGCGGGCAATTCCTCGAAATCTGATCCATTTTTTTATCCACATACCAAACATGCATGAAACTTACCAGAAAAAGTACCGAATTCTGCCAATTTTTCTGCCTGCAGAATCCGCCGGACCCTACCGTAGAAAGGAATTTGATAGTTGTGCTCTTCTGCAACTAGTAAAAAGTAAAGTTTGCACATCCGCGTTAGCAGCGAATTTATTTATTTATTTATTTCACTCAACTCGTGGTTCATGACCAAATGGCACGCAAAGTGCAAGAGAGGGGTGATAGCGAACCACGGCAGGATTACGATTGGGCTGCGAAACACAACCACCTTAGAGAAGTTTAGAAAAGTCTCTCTCGTGCCAGGCCACGAACAATGTCTGATTAGCTGCTTCCTTCACACAAACAAATCAACAAAGCGACATATTTGGATAGAGCAGTGCTGGTTTCGAAACAACTGGTTTGAACCTCAAAGTAGAACTGCTGTTAGCTCAGAGCAGAGCTGCTGTCAGCTCACAGCAGAGCTGCTGTCAGCTTAGAGCAGAGCTGGTGTTAGCTCAAAGTAGAGCTGTGGTTAGCTCAAAGTAGAGCTGCTGTTAGTTCAAAGTAGAGCTGCTGTTAGCTCAACGTAGAGCGCAGTTAGCTCAAAGTAGAGCTGCTGTTAGCTCAAAGTAGAGCTGCTGTTAGCTCAAAGTAGAGCTGCTGTTAGCTCAAGGTAGAGCTGCTGTTAGCTCAAAGTAGAGCTGCTGTTAGCCCAAAGTAGAGCTGCGGTTAGCTCAATGTAGAGCTGCTGTTAGCTCCAAGTAGAGCTGCTGTTAGCTCAAAGTAGAGCTGCGGTTAGCTCAAGGTAGAGCTGCTGTTAGCTCAACGTGGAGTTGCTGTTCGCTCGAGTCAAGGTAGAGCTGATGTTAGCTCAAAGTAGAGCTGCTGTTAACGCAAAGTAGAGCTGCGCTTAGTTCAAAGTAGAGCTGCTGTTAGTTCAAAGTAGAGCTGCTGTTAGTTCAAGGTAGAGCTGCTGTTAGCTCAAATATAGCTGCTGTTAGAGAGCTGCGGGCAGCTCAAGGCAGAGCTGCTGTTAACTCAAAGTAGAGCTGCTGTTATCTCAAAGTAGAGCTGCGGTTAGCTCAAGGCAGAGCTGCTGTTACCTCAAGGTAGAGCTGATGTTAGCTCGAGTCAAGGTAGAGCTGATGTTTGTTCAAAGTAGAGCTGCTGTTGATTCAAAGTAGAGCTGCGCTTAGTTCAAAGCAGAGCTGATGTTAGTTCAAAGTAGAGCTGCTGGTGACTCAAAGTAGAGCTGCGCTTAGTTCAAAGCAGAGCTTCTGTTAGCTCAAAGTAGAGCTGCTGTTCGCTCAAGGTAGAGCTGCTGTTAGCTCAAAGTAGAGCTGCTGTTAGCCCAAGGTAGAGCTGCGATTAGCTCAACGTACAGCTGCAATTCTAAATCGATGTAATATAGCGGAAGGCAGAGCTGCCGCAAATAGCTAGATCACACCAGTTCTGAGAGTGGACCCGATTAGTGGGTACGATAATTATAATGATGGTGTCACTGTGGATAAGTTCGATAGGGAGGGATGGTGGGAAAAAGAAACACTGCTGAAGCACGATCCGTTGTCTGGAAGAACACAACAGGGCAAGAAAGATTTATTTTCTTTTCAGAAAAACGGTTTGGGGCCATTTATTTTGTGATAACGCAGCAAAACCAAGCGCATGACGTCAGCCTTGAATGCATAGCACAAAGCAGTGCAGTGTGTGCGCTAGTTTGGATTGTTGCTACTACTAGTACATCATGTACACGTATTACTATTAGTATTACAAGTACTATGCTAGTACCCATACCTCAGTCCTGGGTGGAAGTAGTTGCAACGCATTGAACCGTTGAGGTAGATCTACATGTACCGGTACATGATTGTACAGTCAATCTGCGGACAGAACAGTTTCATTTTACAGTCATGTGACTCTCGCTCCGATTAGTAGGCGATTACTGTAGATCTACATGACCGTACAGTCATAACTCTCGCTCCGATTACTGTAGATCTGCATGACCGTAGAGTCACATAAGTGGGTATACCCAGGATCACACCCCCTGCCCAGTGCCCCCATGGCTTACACTTGTCCTGCCTGGTACGTGGTTTCTCCGCCTCTGCACGCTCCATGCATAGTTCGCGCCTACTGCGCATGCCCATCCAGTGATGTAATTCTTATCACTCGCTCTTCCCATGCAGGCCCTGCATTGATAGCTCACACCTCTTCTACATGCCCATGCGTATCCCCCACAATAAGAACAAGCTATCCCGCGACAAAAGCATTAGCTGTCTGATGATTGCCTTAGCAGCGTTACAACGTATGTATAAATAATTGGTGGAACCATTCTTTTTGACCTTTGTGACCGTACAGTCATGTAACTCTCGCTCCGATTACTATAGTGTAGATCTACTTTTTTAATTTTTTTTTTTTACAATGCAACACAATCATTGTGGAAAGGTCACAACAATAAGAGACAAGATCAAAAGGAAAGCTTTACAATAATAATAATATTAAAACGCAGCCTGTAAAATGTTGAAAGTCACTGAGTACAGGTCAATTCAATATCCATGTCCAGTATTTATTATTTTTAATTTATATTTAATTTATTAACATAATCTGCTGCAATTTATAGACTCTCAGAAGCGAGCAACCTGGGCCTCAGCAACAAACAGCTCAGCAGACTCCGGATGCCGAACCGATCGCTCACGGAAAAGACCCCGTGAACCCCGCAAACACATGATGCATGATGGATGAGGCATGCAGGATCGACAAAAGCATCGTGCGAGGGAGGGTTTGGTGCACGTGAGTCGCGTGACCCCGGGAGAGTTGCAATCGTGTACATCCCACGCCTCCAAACAGAACAGAGAAGAGAAAGAACCTGAGTTGTACGTGTAAGTTGTAGCCTGTTCTTGTAGTTTTAGAGCCGATGTTCGCGATATTTTGGTAGGACCTATCCTTTCCTCGCTTCTATCGGCATGCAGTGTCAAACCATTCTCGTTTCCGCTCGTCTCGATCTTGTGCTTTGACGATCGTGCATACTCCAGTGGAAATAGTTTGCTTTATTATTTGCACTGGGAATTGCACCGCAGCATAATGTCATTGAACAGTTACCGTAGTTGTGCTTGTCCTGTGCAAAGAATTGCCTTTCAGTGTTCCTTGTAGAATTGGTCTACCGAAGGAGAAGGCGAAACGCAACCTGTGCTAGTCCCAGTAAAAACAACATGCCATGTTCGACCGAAAGCTGATGCTACAATCAGCGATCGTGATGTTCCACAGGTAAGAAGACAAACAAACGAATCAGAGCTCGCCATGCAGGTAACGCCGAGAACATGATGATACCACACGGAGCTGCTGAACGAATGGAGGTGAACGGGACCAGCAAATTCACCGGGCGTTAGTCCAGGGCCACTGAAGACCAGGTTTCAAAGGGTACCAGTTCCTCCATGATGGCGAAATGCGCTGCCACAAGAACAATGAAAGCACAGCACCCAACGCAGCGGGCGAACTAAGGAGAGAACACTGAACAATCTGTGCACAATGATTTTCTCTTCGACGGCACGCGTTGCTGTTCTGCTGCATGCATGCGTTTTTCTTGTTGTTTGATCTTCACACATTTTCGTGCAAGCGCAAGCGGTTGCGCGCCGCTGGGACTCGGGGTCGCTAAAATCAGTACAGGGCATCTCCCCCTTGGTCGATTTGGACAATCGATGGCTTAAAATTTTCAGGACACCCTGGCAAAGAAATGTACCGAGACGTTTTTGGATATTCATTTCCTATACTGTACTATATCCCACGAGGTTTACGCATATGCTCTGGCATACCCGTGTAAGTAATGACAATAATATATTTATTTGTTTCGGTAAATATTTTGGAACACCTGTCATTTGTGCCTGGGTCAAGTCCCAGCCTCGTAGAACCTACATGTAGGTGAAGTGCTGCTAACTCCTTCAAACACCCCCTACTTCGAGCAAAAATGTGACGAAATGCTGACTGCTGATTGGTCAAGCTGGCATTTTGGAGCACGTGCGCCGCCCCCATCTAATCGACGCTTTTCTTCGCAACTAGACTGTGAACCCTGACATAACGTCATTGTACACTCAGACTCAGACTCAGACTCACCCCATTTTTTGAAATCGCGTTTTTTCCAGGTTTATCATCGGCAATCGATGGTGGTGGGTATCACAAGGTCACACAGAAAATTTTATTGAAATCCACAGTGATACCACTCAGATATGAAGGGTTGAAGATAGGCAGTTGGATGAGGCGAGATCAATACAATTTGTGGCACCAACAGCATCTCCGAAGTATCATCAGTGGATATAGTCACAAAACATCAGAGTGTTTTTTTCAAGCACACATCACTCACTTACACCGACAACCCTGTATGGATCGAAACAATACAGATCAAAGTTCAGAATAGGCAAGAATACGGCAATTGTGACCGCAATCACTATAGCAACTCCATAGCAACCCATAGCAACGCCATAGTAACCCATAGTAACAGCTTCAGTTTGCTGTGAAATGAACTGATAACGACATACTGGCAGGCTCCGGCGGGTACAAAAGCGTAAGAGTTATAAAGACATTCTTCTGGCACAAAAACAGAGAACTTCCTCGTTGTACGCCGCAATGTGGAGGGTATGTACGCGCGCGCCCGCGCTCGCGAATTACTGCACAGGATATTCGTGCTCACAGTCATGCCACTTCAAGTGTTTCCAAGTTGGCAAGAAGTTCTTCAGGACCTCGGTTGGTAGCTTCTTTCCATGGTGTGATATCTGCCTCCCTATCCTTCAACTGCTCCATGCAGCAGTCATGAATTGCCTGCTGGTGAGCTTTGAAATTTTGGTGAAGCGTGCCTGGATGCGTATATCAAAGCATCCCCTCATCAGAGGGTTTCTCCAGCAGCCACTGTGCCTTTTGATTGTTCGTAAACATCAGTAGGCCTTCCAGCGCAACCGTGTCAAAACTTGGCTTTCAGTACGCTTTGAGAATTCGCCCAGGTAGGACGACGCATCGTCGTTCTCCTCCGCCTAAAGCGCATACTTCTCAGTGCCTACGTACATAATGTCTCCTTGCGCAGCGATGCGCAAACCCTGGTAAACAAGAACTCTACTGTTTCCGAATGGAAAGACGACGCTGAAGACGATAAGCAACGTTTCAAACGCGAGCAAACAACAGTTCTTTGTGAAAAAACTCTTTGCTGGTAGTGTACGTGATCTACAACTCGCAAAAATGTACGCACTATGACGTATGCGGGATCTACTGAAAGCTGAACGTCAGAGCAACACGATGCGCCCAACTATCAGCCCGTACAACGAAGCATAGCGAGTACCTGTACAGTTTAGCGCATGCACTTGACTGGTGCCACGCAAGTACGGACTCTCACCTCAGCAAATTTTGACAGGTCCTGTCACGTGACTGAAGTGCCTGATTAATTTGGTCAAGCTGGCATTTTGGAGCACGTGCGCCGCCCCCATCTAATCGACGCTTTTCTTCGCAACTAGACTGTGAACCCTGACATAACGTCATTGTACACTCATAATAACTCACTCACTTGTAAAATGAGTACAGTCATGTAGTAATGACGTCATGACTTGACCCGACCTGGATCATTGGATGTCCTTGGTGTGGGCGCAAGTCATTGCATGCAAAGACTGTACTGTAGTGCTAGTGCTGAGTTTACATTCATGCACGGCATTTTGTTAGCACGGCTCGCGCGTGCCGGGCCTTGTGCAAGCCCACGATAACTCGGGCAAAGCGCGCGCTGACTCTGCCGCTATTACTGATGTAATAAATCAGAGCTCCCAAGCCTTCAGAAAGTCAGTTCACTTTCTGGAAAGCTGACGCCGAGAGCAGGTTCTCTTTTCCTACAATTGTGTTTCTGACGGATATCATCATTTCTAAGTTCTTCTTCGTCTGAGCAAGGTAAGTTGTAGGGTGTTCTAGAAAACTAAAATCACTGGCTACAATTTGTCATGATTTACGGAGAGATGAGGAACAAAATATTCACAGTGAATAATAATAATAATAATATGTAGCCATAAGTGCACCAGTTTGGTTGAGTTGGGTAACTCCGCTCTTCTTCCTCGCTCACCGGAGGAATTTCTCTAGTCTCCTCGCGCAACTGGGGAGCACTCCAATGGAGAGAGAAAGATTTTGATAGAGCGGCTTGCTGTGAGACGTGGACTGAGACTTGACTGCCCTAACGGCGAATATCAAGACCTTACGGCCACGGAGCTGCGGGACTCTGCGCTGGTCGTCTGTCTGCGTGAAGGCAAAGCAAACGCGGGCAACATTCTGCTGAAGCGAGCGCGGAGCTGAAGCTGAATTGGTGACTGACGTACCTGCTTACTCCACAACACCGGCGCATAATGATGTACATGTACAATACTTCGTGCGTATTCAACTCAAATTCGTGTTTCGTCAGCGTCAGTGTCAGCAAGTACGATGATGTACATGTAGTACAATTTGTTCCCAAAAAATAACTTCAGGACAGTCTGTTCATGGTTTTCATTTGTATTGGATTCGTTCTCTACACTTGCGATAATTTAGCGGCAATTGTAATGTTGTAGCGTTGTTCTCTTGTAATTTAGTGGAACCTGTATTGAGCATTGGCAGGGGCCATCCGTTAATATAGATATTTATTTAGAAATGAAAACTAGTCGTTTAGGGGGGAGGGGGTTGAGCGCCTGTTCGTTTCTCGAAAAATATCGATGTACATTTTGCATGTGTGAGTATGCCCAGAAAAAAGACCAAACATATCGATACTATGTACCATTTGTATATGTTCGTTTCTCAGGGAGGGTGGAGGGAGGTTGAAGAGAAACGACTAGTTTTCGTTTCTAAATATTTGAAGGCCCTTAAACTGAGTTTTATGTTTCGTTACATTGTCGAAAGATCTCCTGTGTACCGGTTCTATGGCAAAATGATTATAGCCATTTGTCGTCTCCATTCTTGTGCAATCATGCATATGTAGGTTGGTTCCCTTCATGTTAATGTGACCTATTTCATAGATGTTGGTTGCCTTGTTGCTTTCTCTTCCCTCTTCTCTCACCCAAGGCATACTGCATAAGCGAAGCTGTGGACGCAGCATACTGCTGCTACACTTCAACGCTGGAATGCGTAAAATAATAAATAATAATAATACGTGCACCAGCAACAGTGATGGTGACAGTGTATGTTGACTATTGTGCTCTATTTATTCTTTCTGACCTTATATGTACATGTAGGTGTTGTTATCACATGGCAGCTAGTGAAAATTCAATCTTATCAAACATGGCTGAAGATCCCCAATCGAGTGAGCACGAACCGGTCGATTATGGACTGGATAGTGTTGTACCTGATGTATGGCACTCCACCATTTTGCCGATGTTGACAGTACCGGCCATCTTCCAGCTGTGCGGTGTAAACAAGAAATTGAGGCGAATGCTGTACGATGAGTACACGTTCAAATTGATATGTCTGGTGAGTCCAAAACTGTACATTGTGTGTGCTTAGTGAAACTGTATTTGAAGTAATGGTTGAGGAGACGATACACGCAAAATGGCGTTGAAAACAACAGATTTTGCAATCACAAAGAATTTTTTAGTAAATCTCACTTTTAGCTTCATATTCTGTACAGGTCTTTCCTCCCCTTACTTCTATTCACTAGACAAACTATTTACGTCACCTTTTGAGAACAGGCCGTCACCGTTGGTGAGAAGGCTTCAAATGATTGTCCATGTTACTGCAGTAAAATAGATATAATTACTTCCTCCGCGTCATTAAAATTGTCGTTTCCCAGAGCGATTTTTCGAAAATTATTTTGTCCACTCGAAGGGCACAGAAATCAGCTAGAAATTGAGGCAGGGCATTGTCGACGGGCCAAGCTTTAGTTTGTGACCCCCCCCCCCCCCTCCGCTTCGCTGCACTTGCAGCTAAGGTCGACGTCTTCATCAAAGTTTGAGGCAGAGCCTTCAGCACTCAACAATACGCTGAACAAGACGCGCGTTCAAATTCAGGTCAAGAAACTTCGTTTTCAGGCGATCCATGCCTCCAGGTGCCAGGCGATGAAGGCAAGCTAGCATTTTTCAAGTACACTGTAACGACCTTCCAGTGGGACAGGGTAAGCAGTTCCGCACCTTCTTTCCTTGGCAAGCGCTTCGCTGATTTTGTTGGTGTTTTCAGACCTGCTACCTTCGCAGCAACATGCGCCACAAGTAGCGCATTTTAGGAATTTGAGACCACTTTGTTCTTGCCATCGCCAACTTCAGCAGAGATACCAGGATTATTATACCCGAGCTTGCAGTTTTGACAAATGCCCACGAGAACGCTGTGGGACGGCACGAACTCCAGAAAACGAAATGCGCTCTGGGGCGGAATAGTGCGGATTGCGATGAATTTGCTTGGTGCGGAAGAGAGCTCCGACAAAGTTCGAGACCACCACGGCTTCAGCGACAAGTAGACATTGCGCAGGAAGGGCCACACCAGTGTTCGAACACAGGAAGCAGCGATTCCGACAGTCTGACTAAGACGAGCCAAGTCACAAATATTGCGATGTGCGAAGCGACAATTTTAATGACGCGGAGGAAGTATATACTCACAGTGACGTTAAAATGATGGCGTCGCCCCACCAGGCAGTGTGGATTATGATGAAGCATGAGTTTCCAAATCTGATAGCGGTAGAACATCGTTGGCCATACGCCAGGGTGTCTGGTCCCTGGTTCGAGCCGGGGTATGGCTGACCATACGCCAGGCCTGGTCCCTGGTTCGAGCCAGTGCATCCCTGGCCATACGCCAGGGTGCCTGGTTCCTGGTTCGAGCTGGGGGTAGGAGTCAATTTATTGGTAAAACTTATACGGTTTCAGCGCATGAGCTAAGGATTATAATGTGCTCTGACACAATGTCCTGCCAGTTGCAAAAATGGCCGGACATGTCCGGACATGCAAATTTTCACATCAAATCACACAATGTTCAGTGTAGAATAAATACTATCGAAATGTTATCACGACGATGCATTTCAGAAGCAGCATGATCTTTGAAGGCTGACGTTTTCAGGTTCCTTGAGCCAACGACGAAGGAAAAAATTCTTGCTGCAGCGAATTTTATCAACAAAACGGGAACACATCTTACACTTCAAATTTTTGACAGCGCTACAATCTCAGGGACTGCGCTCATTCAGCCAAACAGAAGTTGAAAGCTCCCTATCATAATCGGCGACCCACTTGTCACAAGTGGTCGTCTTGACTCGTCTGGGCTTCTTTCCAAGAGGAGCACCCGCATCAGCGGTGCTTGGCTTTCTCTTGCCAGACGACATCACTAACTTTGCGAAAAGGTGCGCGGACACTTTGTCCGGATGTGTACAAAACATCCGGAAACTGAACGTAAACGGTCGAAAATTGTCCGGTGTCCGACCGTTACTTCGCGCCCTGGGTTTACAACTTTCTGTCAAACCTTTGAATACATTTTGTCATGCATTAGATATTCTAAGGGCCGGGTCCCACTACGGCTCCGAGGTCGTGTTCCACGTTTTTTGACGACGCTCTACCTGCCTGTGGGCGCCAAATCAAAAACATCCTCGTGTTCTGGTCTGCGGAACGAATTATAATTTGAATTTTAAAGTTCTCGCGTCCAAAACAATGCAACGTACGGGAAACAGGGTGAACCGTGACCACAGCTCGCAATTTTTGATCAAGAATCGTAGTGAAAGCTTGTGGTGAGCCGCGGTCTCGCTGCACCAGCTCGAGCCGCGGTCTCGCTGCACCAGCTCGAGCCGCGGCCACTATGGTAATGATGACGTTTCAAGCCGCGGATGACGAGCAGCGAGCCGCAGTGGAACCCGGCCCTTAGCAAACACCAGTAATGAGGTTCTGCTCTACGTTTCGGGAACGTGACGCAAAGAATCACTCGGGACTCTCTTCGCGTTCCCGTGACGTAAAGAAATCCTTTTCTGCCATACGTTTCACGTAGAGAAGTCACGTGGAATGTGTACTGGGAATTTCCCCTTCCATATTTGGCAATTTTCTGCCTACACTCGAATGATACTCAGCAGTTACATGCACATTGTCTTTGCGTGTGCCACAACGTAGAGAAACTACTCTACGCGTAGAAATCTGGACCCAAAACACGCGAAGCCGTAGACTCTAACCCAGACAGCTGCTCTCTACGTGATTTCGCTACGTTTCACGTATAGCAGCACCTCTCTCGTAACGCTAGTTTTTACGGTACTCGCACTTTGATCACCCAAATAGCGTTGAAGATGCAGCGTAAACATGTTATTGGGACTGATTTATTGTTGTGACAAACAGTGCGTTTTTTGGCCAAATATTCCATAGTCCTTATGCATTTCACCTTGTATCACGTATACGGTGACATTAATGGTTGTACCACGCGAAATAAAAGCTGTTCTCGTGGCAACAGCTTAAAAGGCGTGCATCTTGCTAAAGGCCGAACCCAAATCAAGGTATTTTCCCCTTTACGATAAGAGCCTGTCTAGTCTTTTTTTTAACTCCTTGAACCTCTTGTACGGGCAAAATAACACATTTGTGCAGCATCAATACAATTAGATTTGTACATAAAACGGATCATCATAATTATATAGTGATGATTATACAGTACGGCTCCGTGGTCGTGTTCCACGTTTTTTGACGACGCTCTACCTGCCTGTGGGCGCCAAATCAAAAAATCCTCGTGTTCTGGTCTGCGGAACGAAGTATAATTTGAATTTTAAAGTTCTCGCGTCCAAAACAATGCAACGTACGGGAAACAGGGTGAGCCGTGACCACAGCTCGCAATTTTTGATCAAGAATCGTACTGAAAGCTTGTGGTGAGCCGCGGTCTCGCTGCACCAGCTCGAGCCGCGGTCTAGCTGCACCAGCTCGAGCCGCGGTCTAGCTGCACCAGCTCGAGCCGCGGCCACTATGGTAATGATGACGTTTGAAGCCGCGGATGACGAGCAGTGAGCCGCAGTGGAACCCGGCCCTTAGCAAACACCAGTAGTGAGGTTATGCTCTACGTTTCGGGAACGTGACGCAAACAATCACTCGGCACTCTCGGCAATTTTCTGCCTACACTCGAATGATACCCAGCAGTTACATGCGCATTGTCTTTGCGTGTGCCACAACGTAGAGAAACTACTCTACGCGTAGAAATCTGGACCCAAAACACGCGAAGCCGTAGACTCTAACCCAGACAGCTGCTCTCTACGTGATTTCGCTACGTTTCACGTATAGCAGCACCTCTCTCGTAACGCTAGTTTTTACGGTACTCGCACTTTGATCACCCGAATAGCGTTGAAGATGCAGCGTAAAAATGTTATTGGGACTGATTTATTGTTGTGACAAACAGTGCGTTTTTTGGCCAAATATTCCATAGTCCTTATGCATTTCACCTTGTATCACGTATACGGTGACATTAATGGTTGTACCACGCGAATTAAAAGCTGTTCTCGTGGCAACAGCTTAAAAGGCGTGCATCTTGCTAAAGGCCGAACCCAAATCACGGTATTTTCCCCTTTACGATAAGAGCCTGTCTAGTCTTTTTTTGAACTCCTTGAACCTCTTGTACGGGCAAAATAACACATTTGTGCAGCATAATACAATTAGATTTGTACATAAAACGGATCATCAGATATAGTAATGATTATACAGACTCAGTAGAATCACTGCAGGTTCTCTGGATGCGTGCCTCCGCCACTACTAGCATAGCAGGGGACTTGGGCACTGCAGGAGCAAACATGCTCCTTGAGCCACGCAGGCACATGGCACCACAACGCACATGGGCAAAACCAAGGCACGTATGACTCCTTGATCTTCTCAGCCAGAAGAGAGACGATCAGCAGGAGAAGTGCATTGGCATGCTTGCCATAGCCACCAAAAGGCAGAAAGCACAACGGGCACGAAGGAGGCATGCTCGACTTCGCGTACCGTATTTTACCGGTTGTAAGTCGACCCCGGTTATAAGTCGACCCCCCTATCTGGAGGTCTCAATTCTGCGTTTTAAAGTTTTCACCCAAAGAAGCACTACTAACCACCTCCTGCTACTAACACATCAGCAAATCATGTAAATATTCCTTATTGGAGGATATAACGGCCCAATCCTTGAAAAAGGCCCATAAACTGGCAAAAATGTATAAACATGGTGCACTCGTGCATGCAGTGCAGGTCATTTTTTGTAAGATACTGATAGTTCCCGGTTATAAGTCGAATCCCGGTTGTAAGTCGACCCCCACCCTTTCTCCTTCTATTTTAAGTCGTAAAAGGTCGACTTACAACCGGAAAAATACGGTACTCGCTCTTCGTATTTTTTCCGGCGCTTTTCCTGTTCATGGCGTCTGTAGCTGGCAGCGAGGGAAGTGGCACGATTCGAAGACGCAAAAGGGTTGAACACCCGTGCATCAATAAAGGTGTGCTCGAATCGGCCACCCCACACACCACTAGAGGCAACGTCTAGCCGAGCCTGCTCCTCCGTGATAGCTGTGTGATGGCGCAATGCCTCTGCAGTGACGAGCTGGAGGTGGGGTTCCACCGTCACGTTATGAGAGATCTGCCTTAGAGCTCTCGCAGTGATGTCCCTCACCTCGCTATGTCGCAGCGTCAGGAAGCCACCGAACAGGCACGAAAAGGCGTCACTCAAATTCAGCGGCTTACTGCACACGCAGAGGCTTGGGAGCGGAGGAGGTGTCCAGCCGTGCCGGAGGTACTGGCCCTTCCGGAAGTCTCCCTTGGTGAGGGTGAAACCATTGCACCTGAGGGGCGGCAGATCAGCCAGCTGGATGAACACTTTTCTGAGATCAGATTAAAAACAGGGGCCAGCTCCCGGTGATCCGAGCGAAGGGCGTCAGCCAGAGACTTGGCCGCGCTCCACTTCTCGGCAAGAACCGTCGCCTTGACCGCCCGAAGCTGAGTCAGAGAGTCGCCAAGAGACGACTCCTGCTCCAGCAGGCGAGACACGAGGCTAGCCGTGATCCTTCTGGACGAGTTGTGCTGGTCAGCCATTGAACAGGGGTTTGCCATACCTAGTCCCCCAAGCCAGGTAGAAAACCACGTTGATACGCACAAATGGGATGCCAGCCGGGCTAGTTATTTGACGCCACTTCGACGGTGGCTTCCGTGCTATGCTTTATAGTTGCACCATCATCCGCAATTTTTCTGTTAAAACCAGAATGTAATCTTCACCTGCTATGCAGTGCTGCCGCGAGAGTGTGGCCAAATTTCCGCACCTGGAACACAGTTCAGGGTGATGTTCCTTGAGTTCGGCGTCAGTGCTGCCATCGCTGGGTCCGCCACTCGTTTTTTCTAGCTGACTGGGTAGGTCTAGACCAAGCAAGGGAGTCCTTGCCGGGTCTACCTGCTGCAAGCCTTTGTCATTCACTGCTGCCAAAAGTGCATCCACAGACAAAATTAATATTGTACACGTACCGTAAAGTCCACTGCAAACTCCCACCCCATTTTTACAAGATCTGCTGGCCTGTACACACTCACCACATACACTGTCACCCCTATAAGGGTGTGTAATAGTTCAAATTTGGACTTCACGGAGAATTTCAAAGTATTAGGAAATTAGAGGCCACATGCCACATACTGCTCCTTTCTCTCCGAAACTCAACATTTGCAAGCCAGATATGAAAGAAAGAAAAAAATCATCAGTCACACCACCAGGATTCGTACCAGGAACCTTGCTATTCGCGAGTAATCCTCTAACCAACTGAGCTACAGTATGACTCTTATCCACAGTGATGGTAAATCTATCCTTCTTCGATCAATCAATATCTGGCTTGCATAATACTGGCAACTCACACCAGTAAAGAGGGCCCTCGGCCTTTCCCTTGATATCACGGGGAGCGCACCAAACTGTGTCAACTGCAAACAAATGAAATGGTGTCTAATATGTATTTTTTCTTCCCAATGTATGCAGTTCCGCTATCAGCTCAGTCCAAGCTTGCCATCGTCTTACATCCAAGCGGCAAAGGTTCTCTATATGGCTACGAGAATAGCAACCTTTCATCACACGCGGTGTGAGTCAACAAGAAATTGCATAGCAGGTAAAGATTACCTTGTGGTATTGAGACAAAAATGGCGGATGATGGTGCTACTATCAAGCATGGCACGCAAGCCACCGTCAACATTGCGTCTAACACCTAGCCCGGCTGGCATCCCATTTGTGCTGGACCAGCTAGTGACTGCATATGACGCCTCTCTCTGCCTTCCCAACGTTGAGGACAAGGATATCCACGAACAATGTAGAGTAAGAATAATTCAGGATGAATTTGGTGTTGCTGGGAAGGCTAAGTACGTGCTAGAGGAGATTGTCGATTTGCTGTTCAAAAGGTGCGGCTCCTTTGAAGCGTTCCAAACTGCAATCATTGACTATATCGAAAAGGATTTTTCAATGCTGGCTTCGTATCTGCCCTATCTGACCCGATCCTGGAGGCTTGTAGAGCTGGGAAAGGGATTCCTAACGGCAAAGATGAACAGCCCAGAATGGATACCACCCATTGAAGAAACGGACCTGGCCTGCTTACACCGAGACTGGGAGTACAACCCATCCATTCATTGGTATAGAGATTATATAGAAAGCGGTGTTCTTCAATGGAGCAGCTACGATATCGTTGCTGACGCCGCAACGTATCATTCGGCAGTTGAGCTTATGATGACGGGACGCCTATCAACGTCGCAGGCAGATGATTACTTCGACGCTTGGTTGAAGTATACAGAAATATGGAAGAGTATGCCCGAGTCCACTCGCCCTAATTTGTACAATATCACAGTTGGTTTAGGTAGCTTCCTCCTTCCGTCATCATTGCTAATGTCCCATTCTCATAAATTATGGTCCAAAGTTGAACTGCTTCACCAGATGATACGGTTTGGTGGTGGTGAAACTAATGTCCAAACATATTAGCCCAATATTCTATAGCTTAACGAACGAAGCCAGGTAAGGTGACAGGGCAAGCAGGAGGTTGAGAGAAGCTGTGGAGATAAGGAACTTGGGACCACAAATTAACACCAACCCTGGCTAGGGTCCTCTGTGAGTATGACAGTTCGCTCAGTGTTACTCAACATCGCTCCTTGATAATATTACTGTGTATTGAATTACTCACTCTTGATTTGTAGGCACTGAGGTGACATCTGACAAAAGCTGGTCGTTTTGCTATATCATACACCAGTGCACTGTGCATTATCATTTTTTGGAATGTGTGTGTGTGTGTGTGTGTGTGTGTGTGTGTATGTGTGTATGTGTGTGTGCATATGTGTGCGTGAGTGTCTGTGCGAAAGCACTTCTGGCTTTTCGCGAATTTATCACCACATTTTCTTCTTTGAATAATTGTTGGTGGTATCATACTTCTTTTAGATGTCATTATCTCTATGAATCTGGCACGTCAAGATAGGTGAGATGTAGCACATCATAGCATCACAAATTCCATGTATATAACTGCTCCTTTGTAAACTTGCACTCCTTTGCGTACCTGATGAGGGCAATTTTGCCGAAACGTTGTAAAAATTGATTGACAATTGAGCTCGAGTTTGCAGAGTGAATGGGAAGAGAGCGAGTCTGCTCTGAAACCTTTTTTTCCTATTAACGAACGAAGGAACGGATATTCTTTTGGTAACACAGATGACATCACTTGCCCTCCTTCCAGTCATTTGATGGACATTGTCATTATTATTAGGTATGACAAACGGTAGTGCCACATAAAATGTACTGCCACATAAGGCTACTTCGAAGTTCATACAATGTCATGTTATGTGCAACATTGGCAGTCCAGTGTTTACATACATGTACATGTGCAAACATGCAGTACAAAGTCAGAGGCAGGCTGTCCGAGCTGCACTGTACTGTGTTTGGCGTGCATGTTTAATTAAAGAATATTCGAATGTGACCAACCGAACAAATGTTCGAATATTGGAATATTCGTTTCACCGCTACAGTGTCTGGCAAGGAACTCCACGACGCCATCGGAAATCAGAAATCGACGAAGACGCAGCACACCCGGCACTTCGCTTCACAAGCGCACATGAACAATCAAATGAACTGGCGTTCCTTGACGTTTTGCTGGAGAAGACTGAGGCCGTAGTGAGGGTGGTGTGCTCATCTACAGGAAACCCACCTTCGTATATTACACACGATTATTATTGTTTTACTCAATATAAAGTGAACTTGGCCCGAAAGTTGGTGGATCGCGCACAGCGAACTTGTTCAGCTACTAATCTTCTTGAGGAACTGGATTTCTTTAAAACGGTATTCCACCGAAATGCTTATCCTGAGGACATGGTGGCACGACTAGTCGATAGTGAAAGAACAAATGAGGATAGAGGTTTTGGACCGGATCGTTGTCGAATATACCTTCGACTGCCGTGGAAAGGCAATCTCTCCCATACTTACGGTCAGGTCGTTGGTTTCAGATACCTACTATGCCGTAGCCTTCACGCCTGTGTTCTCCACGATGCGTTCATTCATGTTAATGAAAGATGTTCTTCCAACCCTCAAACGTAGCCAATTGGTTTATCAGTTTGAATGTCGGTATTGCGACAGCCAATATGTTGGAAGAACTCTGCAACACCTGAGTGAACGCATCAAACAGCATGTACCGTTGTGTATCCTGCCACAGTCTGCACGAGCTCAACGGCCAAAGAAAGGAAGACCGCGCCTCCGCCCCACACTGATGACATCACAGGAGTCAGAATGTGTTCTCCTCGATCCTGTGCAGGATGTACAAAGGTCGGATTCAGAGACCATAATTATTAGCATACCGGAAACCGTTATCGAACACACAGCTGCCAAAATCTGAAACTGCTTCCCCCATCCTTGCGTGCAGTGAACATCCGAAACAGGACAGGGCACAAACTTCAACTCAGCCTCTCACCGTCTCAGGGCCTGACGGATTTCGTAAAAGTGCTCATCACCATTTTCTTTCACCCACGTTGTCTTGGTTTTTACAAATGAAGCGAAAAGCAAACTAGATTGTGTATGATTAGACAATTGTAACAGAGTGTGAGTGGAGACAATATCTGATTATTTTGATCAGTCAACAAGACAGAATTCGAAAAAAGAGACTCGAGTATGGTGTAACTTATTCCACAGCGCGAGTTAGCCTGAATACTAGACTGTAGATATAGGGCATGGGACAAAGTTGTTCAGCAATGCCAGGAATTGACTTAACAAAATTAAACAAGCGAATAGACCGAAAGTCAAATAATGCAATGCAATGCTTGTATATAATGCAAGACGTGTTTCGCTCAGCTATTCTTTGTTCTGTCGCTTCTTCTTTTGCTTCCTCATTCTCCGTCGGATTCGCCCGACATTCTGCTTCAACTGTGAAACTAGCGTCTCGTCAAGATGAGAATATACATTCAGGGATGAAATGAACACCTTCTGTATGGATATTAATTTTGTTTTGTAGGGACACAATGCGCACGTTTAAAATGAGTGAGATTCTTGTCACACGGACAAGTTGAAGGCCAGACTTGTTGAGAAGATATTGGACAATTTACAAGCCATATATGAGAGGTCTATGCATACATATACTACTTGGCAGTATACAGATAGTTTCGCAATCGGAGAGCAAATACCTATCCACGCGCTTGAAACGAAATAGAAACCGTGGGATAGTAGGTGCAGCTCTTGCAGATCCTCTACTGCGTAACAGCTGCTGGGATCACGACATTCTGTATATTGGAAGCTGTTCAAACACGGTTTCCACTTCAACATCACTCTCCAACAACGGGGCACCCCAACAAAGTATCATATGTATGTCAAAACGCAGGGTTTTCCCGTGTCGACCCAAGTATTTGGTGCACGGCTTTATATTCTCAATTGTTCTCCGGGAATATACACAGTGATAAAGTGATAAAGTAAAACAGAGATTATGTTCACATGTACTCTTGCACACACACGCACACACACACACACACACACACACACACACACACACACACACACACACACGCACACCTGAAAATTGGCAGGACACTACTCCTTGCTAAATAAAAATAAGAAAGTATGGTTGACTGCCGTTGTCTCCTGGAAAAGCCTAGCCTGGCCTGGCAAGGAGTGCACCTGTACGGTACGCGATTTACGACTGCCGGATTATGAAATCAAACTACGTGCAGTTTGATCGATTCGTTTCAAAAAGTCACTGCCGGAGGCGGAATTCAAGTGCCGGATTAAGATGTAGGAATTGAACGAAAAAATCGGTTTCGTCAGAAAGTGCGCCGGTTGGCAAGGGTTCCGGATAAACAAGTGCCGGATTAGAGAGGGACGACTGTATGCTCTCATTTGGTTCTTTTCCGTCCAGTGGCAAAACGGGCGTTGAATTTCCGAGATGAGTGGAACGACACATGTTAAATATGATAGTAACATACTCCACAGAATCTTCGCAGCTCTGGAAACTTGAGGCGTTCCTCGCGAGCAGGTAAATCCATGACGAATGGAGACCTAGGGTAACCCAAACATACCAACACTTTCAACAGCTACACATCAATTTAGTCCAAAGGAGACTGAATATCCAACAAACTGTGATGCGAAAGAAATCCAAATTGATTAAGAATATCAATGTTGCGATTCGCTTGACGTTTTCCTGTGTATATGCAGTGACTCCTAGTCTTGTGACTGTTGGCCCTAACCAAACACGTGTGGTTGTGGCTGTTGAAAATCATGCAAATCATCCTATACTCATTCATAAAAATACCAATGTTGCCGAACAGTATCAAATTCCTACAGATTGTGAGCATATTGACGACACTTAAGCTATGGTTTCCTCAGTTTCACCCGACCCGATCCCGTCAGCTGCTCCCGGAAGTTCCCTCACACCGAAACACAGGGGTTTTATATTATTGGATTATAGAAGTATTCGACAAGAGTGTAGACAGAAGGAGAACAGGACAACGACAACTCAAGACAGACTAGAACAGAACAGAACAGAACAGAACTGGAGCATGCGCTCTTCTATGTGAGTGGCTCATTGCCAAGGGGAACGAGCGGGAAATACGAATAGTGAGTATACAGGTCGTAGCATACATACACCTATTACACTGTGCCCCCCTAGCTAAAATTCACGTCCACGGGAATGAACGAAATACCTAGGAAACAACAAAAGAAAACAAACCTAATAATAAACTCAGTCCAGGACATAGTCAGCTAGTCGAGTAGGTGCAGTGCGAACACGGCCAGAACGACGAGAAACAGGAGAAGAAGTACGGACCGGATCAGACGACGGCGGCTGTAGCGGCGGAACGCAGCGCGGCAACTCATCATCAGGCAGCGGCAAAGTAACAGGACCGGACACAGTTACAGCTTTCTTGAGGCGATTGAAATGAACGGTACGCTCACACCCAGGCATAGACAAGGTATACGACGTAGGACCATTCACACGAACAACACGAAACGGACCGGACCAATAACGGTGGAATTTGGCAGACTCGCCGGCGTGAATTACCTTATCATGCAGCCAGACTAAATCTCCAAAGACAAACGAAGGACCACTGCAGTGTGCATCATACACTGACTTCTGGTGACGATGGACAGCAGCTAATTGAACACGAGCAACAGAATGAGCCTGAGCTAAACCGTCACGTACGAGCTGAACATAGGCAAATGGGGAGAGCTCGGGAGGATCAGGAGGAGGAAAGATCAGATCAACAGGCAGGTGAAGCTCAGCACCATACAACAAACGGGAAGGCGTAAAACCAGTACTACTGTGTACAGCAGCACGGTAGGCGAGAAGAACAAGCGGAAGGTGAATATCCCAATGGACATCTGTTGGGCCAACAAAAGCCTTCAGGTGATGGATCAACTTACGATTGAGGTGTTCAACAAGTCCATTGCCCTCGGGGTGGTAACTGGTTGTGCGGGATTTCCGGATGCCAAGGATAGTGCACAACGACTGGAACAACCGAGCTTCGAGCTGAGAGCCTTGGTCAGAGTGGAGGCGACGTGGCGCACCAAAGCGAGACACCCAACCATGAACAAATGCCAGAGTGACAGCCTCAGCAGTAATGGCAGACAAAGGAACGGCTTCAGCCCAGCGAGTGAAGTAGTTGACGATGACAAGGACATACCTGTTACCGGTTGGAGTCACAGGAAGTGGACCAACGATATCCAATGCGACAAACTCAAACGGAAAACCAGCAGCCATGGACTGCAACGGAGCACGGTGGACTGGATTCTTAGAAGCCAACTGAGCACAAGTCGGACAACTCTGTACATAAATCTGGACATCGGATGCCACACCCTGCCAAAAGAAACGTTGACGGGCCTGATGTAACGTTTTCTCAATGCCAAAGTGACCAGCACCGGGCAGAGAATGAACAGACGCGAGCGCAGCAGACTGCAAAACGACAGGGACAATCAAAACAGGATGTTCGACATCAACATCATGAGCGAACGGGGGATCAAGATACAACACCTTATCGATAAGACGCAACTGAGAACCAGAAGGCCAAAGGAATTTCTGAAGACGGCTGAAGGGACGGATATCCTCTTCAGGTGGATGGACAAATTTCCACTGGCAGCATCGTACCAAGACAAAACCGCAGCGAGATCAGGATCAGCAGACTGGGCACTCAGAATATCCTGCGGCCGAAAACAATCAGGCGGCGGATCAGGAGAACTGACGAAAGTGGCTCCAGCAACTGGCACTTCAGGAGCAGCTGACGATGACATCATACCGCTACATTTACTTGCTTGCACTGTGACTGCATACTGAGAACAATGTGATCACGCAAGTAGGGTCCTCACATTTCAGAGCACCCACACAATCAAGCTCTTGTCAAGTTTGTTTCTTATTTAGATGTAAGTATTTCCTATTTGAAGATATGCACGAGTATAGTATAACAACGATGATTATGAACTCGGATGGAGAGCCAACGGGTTATTTCTAAAAAGTATAAAGGACCAAGGAACTACAAGTTAATAAGAAAGAAAATGGACCAAAGATGTCCACTAAAATCACCAGTTACTGACCAGTCAGCTCATGCGATAACATTCCATGACACTGACCGACGATACTGACGTTCTATAACTAACTGGCTTACAGCTCTAGCACTCCAACAGCCTTCCAATTTGGACGGTTCTAAGTTATGATGAAGAAAGGAAAAGGACAAAATGTTACGAGTTATGACAAACTGTCCTTTTCCTTTCTTCATCATAACTATATTGGCTCACCATCCGAGTTCTAAGTTATAGAAATAGTTATAGAAGGTTTTGCATGATTCCTGTTCGTATAGTTTCACCTTTTCTTGATCTTTGCATCTTTTGAGCCACGCAAGTTGTTTAGAATGTTCCTTTTCGTCCTTGAATCGTGGTTTGACCGTATTGTCCCATGGGCTTGCTAGTATCGTCATCGACATGCATGAACATCCGCCACCCGTCCTTCACAGCTCAGCCTTTCAGCTCGTGCTTATCTTGGTTGAGCTCACCTTCCCCTCCTGATGTTATTTCTATAACTAATAACTTAGAACCTTCCAAGTTGGAAGGCTGAGCTGTCTGAGCCAGTTAGTTGTAGAACGTCAGTACCGTCGGTCTGTGCCATGCCAGGTTATAGCATGATCTGATTGTTTAGTAACTAGTGGTGTTAGGGGACATTATAGTGTAACTTGTAGTTCCTTGGTCCTTTTTACTCCTTATTAACGATGATTATAGTGCACGTTACGAGAAAGAATGAAAGGATTGGTTCAGAACTGTTCTCTTGTCATGATCATGAATTGATCTACATTGTATGTAACAATGTTTGGGCCTTACGTGAAATCTCATAACTGGACAAATAGAAGTGAAATAAGGGGGGGGGGGGATGGAGAGACAGAAAACGGGTGATTATACCACATATTTGAAGCGGGGAGAAAACAATTCCTTTGATCCACGTTTCCATGGTTTTTCAAAATGAAGCGAATTCCAAGCCATATCTATGTAGGATTAGGCAATTGTAACAGAGTGTGAGAGGTGACAATATGTAATTACTTTGGTCAGTGAACAAGACAAATGCTAAAAAAGGGCCTGGGGTAGGGTGTAGTCCACAGCGAGAGTTAGCCTTGACACTAGACTGTAGGACAGAGCTCTTCAGCAATTCCACAAATCGACTTAAAACAAAATATAAAAGCGAATTGACCGATAGTCAAATAATGCAATGCAGTGCTTGTATATAATGCAGGACGTGATATGCTGAGCTATTTCTTTTTCCGCCGCTTCTTCATTTCCTTCAATATTCTCAGTCGGATTCGACGGACCTTTTGCACCAGCTGTGAAGGTGGCGTCCTGTGAAGAAACTGGGATGAAATGAATACCTTCTGTATTGATATTTGTTTTTGTAGGGACACAATGCGCACATTTAAATTGAGTGAGATTCTTGTCGCAGAGTGAAGTTGAATACAACCGTTATTGACAACTCGGTATTGGACCATATACAAGCCATACACGGGAGGTCTATTCATACATATACTGCTTGGCAGTATACAGGTAGTTTTGAAAACGGGGGGCAAATACTCATCCAAGTACAATAAAGAATATAGAAACTTTCGGACATTACGTGCTCCTTCCCTTGGTCCTGTACTGCGGAACAGCCGCCAGACTGACGACACAGTTTGCACTTCAACGTCACTCTCGAATAACGGGGCACCCCAGCAAAGTCTGCTCTCATTTTGGTTCTTTTCCGTCTAGAGGCAAAACGGTCGTTGGATCTGCGAGCTGAGTGTCACGACGCATAATATAATAGTAGAGTACTTCGCAGAATCGGCGCAGCTCTGGAAATGTAAGGCGCTCCTCGTAAGCAGGTGTATCCATGACGAACGGAGACCGAGGATAACCCAAATATACCAGCACCTTTATCGGCTATACATCCATTTAGTCCAAAGGAAACTAAATAACACACAAACTGTGATGTGAAAGCAAATCCAGATTGATTAAAAATATCAATTTTTGTGATTGACAAGACGTTTTCCTGTGTATATGTAGCAAAAAGGTACGAGTACTAGTGCCCCTGTTAGTGAAAATGTAGCAGATTTGCTCAGCACTGCAAATGTTCAGAGGGCAAATCTAGCATTGGGTATACCGTATAGTGTGATAATCCGACAAAAGTTAGTATCAGATAGACAATAGAAAAGTCAAGTGGTGAAAATATGTTATTGTATCAATTTTAATATTGTTGTTGCTGCTGAGAACACACGCTTACGATGCGTGCGTAACGGTGTTGATAACGGTGTTGGCTAAGATGGATATTAGCGATGTTGTGGTTTTTGATGTGTCGCACTGTGGCTCACAAACAGTGTTCCTGGGTGTACCATCTTAACTATCCGTCGCACTAAACTAATATTCATGGAGAACCCAAGATTCCTTCGTCCAACTGCTTAGATGCGTGCAACTTTCGCAAACTTGTGGCTCCGTTCGGCCGTCGGTTTGGTCTTCCACACAGGTCATTACGAATCGGAACAGATCCGCTGACAGCCCGCCCCGGGGGCCCAATAATGATTCTGGACCTGAAGGAACGATGGGGCCTGCTAGTGTTGATGGAGACAGGGGTTAGGGGCCGTCCGTAAATATCGATGTTCTTTTAGAGACGATATTGGTGCTTCTCTCCCTTGACCCCCCCCTCCCCCCAGAAGACGCACATGTACATCTAGATCATGGAATCAATATTTTTGGAAACTCTTGTAGAGTTCGTCCGTGTTTGTTCGCACTGCCTCTACGTTTTGAAAAAGGTCTCCTGCAGGCATCGTTCGGCCGATTTCCACAATCAATAGCTCATTCTTTTGCTCTTGAAATTCGCCATGGGCGTACAGCTTCCAATTTTTGATTTTGTTTTTGTGTCGCGAGTTTTAGCTCCGCGAACGGAAGCTGGTTTCACATTTCTTGTATAGCCATTTAGACGTCCGCGTGCAGGGATCGGCGAAACTTCAGATATTTACATCGATATTTTTCTGATGCTCGAAAAGACGCACATGGCTCAAACCCCCTCCCCCCCCCCCCCCAGACGCACCAATATCGTCTCTAAAAAAAACATCGATATTTACGGACGGCCCCTTAGGTGGTGTCGTATCGACAAGAAGGGCACTTCACTGTCGAACTTTGACTTCGCTGTGGGGTTGTTTTTTCGTTTTGTCTCGTTCGGGTAGTCAAAGATATTTGCGTGTTTTGAGTCCATCGACATCTTCACTACTAAACTGGTCCTGGCCTGGCGAAGCAGAATACGAACTTGTTCGTAATGAAATTGTCTGTAATATTTGTTCAGTGGTTCTGTCATGGTCGCACGGTTGCTGCCTGGTTGCAAATTTACCTCATTTCTTGTCTCCTGCTGTTTTCCTGGTTATAATCTGTTATAATCTGTTTTGTTTTTGTTCTTTTTGTAGTCCCCTATTTTCTCTTGCTGTGGTTGTTGTTCTCTTCCATTCTATGTGGGCATGTGAACTTTCATAAAAAATGTTAACATACTCTTTCAGCTCAGACTGTGTACATGTAAATGCGAAACAATGTTTGGTACAAGTATCCAGGAAAGGACCTGCTGGGTTTGGTTCAGCTCTAATAGGCAGAAGGTAGTCGACGCTGATGCTGCTCAATTCACTCAGGAAAACATGACTGTGTACATTTATAATTTTCTTTATTTGAATTCGCTAGTACTTGAAGTACACACGGGCTATACGCCCAAATATATGAAAGCGAAAATGAGAATGGAAGGAATAAGAGGGGTTGGGAGGGGGTTAGAAAGGTCAATGTTGTATACATCAAGCATTACGCAGGAAAGACAGTATCATCGGGGGAAATTATTATTCATGATCAACAGCAACAATGGCACATGCGTGTTTCACTAGTCTCTCACAAGATCCACCATCAGATCTCTCACTACACATGTACATGTACATATAGGTGTCAACTGATGGAGTGGTATTGCTCCGCATTTTCCCACATGGCGTGATAACCCGGCATTGAAGGCACTATCCGCTACCGCTGCTGTGATCCCAGTCAAAGTTTATACATGCACTTGATAGTTCGATCCCTTCACACATGAGGCACAGAAAACTGTAAGTAGTTGCGCTCAGGCTGATGTCAGCTTCTCACTGCAAAGTCATGGGAGGCATACTACACAGCTGGCAAGTAAAATCCGACCCCGGAGCGGTGCGCTCAGTCGCCGCTCACATCGCAAAGACAAGCCACAGCACCGGCACCGAGAATACATTCACGCCCATCCTCAAGCTTCTATTCGTCAGTGATTGCAGTTTGGTCCATGACGATTCCGTACAACAAGAACACGTGTGGTGTCTTTCAGCCTGGAAGGTCTCTGAAAGACATGCTGGTGTTGTCTTTATTCACCAGTCATGAGTGTTCCCCTCCCCCCCCCCCCGCCCGCGCCACAAAAAACTAAGGCGCGACACAAAGTTTCGTTGATTTTCCCCATTTCTCTCCTCATCAACCCCTACTTGTCTTTGTACATACATCTACATCTACTGTTCTTTCAATCAAATGAACCCCTCGATAGGCGCATTGCCTTTGGGTCATTTCATAATAACAATTAAAAAAAGACCCAACACGGGATAGTAACACTACGAAATAGAGATCGCTAAAATGTGAACGCATCGCTAGGGATTCGGATTTCATTTTCCAGCGCTGTACTAGTAGTAGTAGCCCATGATAGATCGTATAATATATACACCAACCTACAGGTGATGGGATTATCATAAGAATTTGTGAGAAAAGAATTCGGGTGGACACAACCATTCCCATAGCGCTGCATATCACATCCGGACCAGTTCCGTTATTTTTACAACGTTTCGGCACTTGGCCATCGTCAGGTAATAACAATGAATACCGTGGAAGCCACACAAGAGCAGCTCTTCTCCGTGATGTGCACAGTTGCACCTTCTCTCCCCCCTCTGCATAGAGGTGACATAACTCGCATCATATTGTTTTGGCGCCAACTCTACGTAACGCCGTGGCACGCGCCATCACTTCACAGTGCACAATTAGGCCTGGGCGGATAATGCTACTTAGCATTATAGCATTATAAGTAGCATTATAGTGTGCGATTTGCAACGAGCATTATGCTAGCATTATAACACTACATTTCCGCAAAAGTGGCATTATACTCAAATGGCCCGTTCTTCTGCGAAAACCAGGCTGAGTTATTAGGGTGAAAATCATTTTTTGAGAAAAAGGATGTTTTGTAAAAAGGTTGTGTCGCGTGGATGCTCCAGTGCAGTGAAGTGGAACCAAAGTCTCTTGTTTGAAGAAGTAGCAGTCATGGCAGGAAGGATTTCAGCAGTCAGGGAAGTCAAAGGACTTCCGGTAGAATATTCCCTTCTAGCTACTCCTCTAGTCACAACGAAGAGTTTTTGAGCTGATCGACCGGACTCCATCTCCTACACTCAGGGATGGCGAAATTTCTGCGCTAGCTGCTGCTTGCGGAAAATGGTGAAGAAATCGTCTCCAGTTAGAGTCGTGATGGCGATAGCGAGGAAAACCTGGACGACATCGATCTAGCCAATCGAAGTGCGGAGATACTACGTAGCTGTTTCTGGACCTCACACAAATGGAACACGCGCAGCAGAGCTCATACGTTTGCAGCAAGTTCACCAGGAAAAAGGCTTGAAGCGCAGTGGGAAAACTGTTTTGAATTGAAGTCCTTGGCGATGAAGTGCTACTGAATGCCAGGCGAATGAGCGAGCAGATTGAAAGGCCTCCACTCCAGACTTTCCTCGCTGTACAGCTAGCTGCTAGAGATTGTATGGAGCAATAGCAGCATAAAATGAACATTATAAGAATGATTTTCTAGCATTTTCCATGCCGTCTACGCAGAACTACAAAACGTGCACAATACTGCCCAAACCAAGCCATTTTCCATACTTACTACTGGTGAATTGCTGGCATCACAGAGGAACAGCAGCATTACAAGTAGCATTATGACACAGTTTTTCTGGCATTGCCATTAGCATTCTCCCCCAAAATAACTAGCATTATCCGCCCAGGCCTATGCACAATGCGCGCTACCTTCTGCTACTTCTTCTCCGTGATGTGCTAGTTGCACCTTCTCTCTCTCTCTGTCCCCCTTCTGCATACTAGGTGACATAATTCGCATCTTTTTTGGCGCTACACTCTGCGTATATACTGCTCTTGCGTGGCTTCCACGGTATTCAGTATTACCTGACGATGGCTAAGTGCCGAAACGTTGTAAAAATAACAGAACTGGCTCGGATGTGATGTACAGCGCTATGGGAATGGGTGTGTCCACCCGAATTCTTTTCACAGATGAAGCTGCAGGAAGCCTTAGTCTCAAGCTCTTCTTCAAATTTGTGAGAACCGCGTTTTTAGATGTATACTGCAATTCGCATCTGCCGCTACAGTATATGCATTCATCCTGTTACCTGATGATTGCGAGAGCATGAAACTATTACTTCAAGTCGCAGCAACCAAGCCTCGACTGTCCTTGTTGATTCTGTATTACGCTCTGCCACCGCGGTGTTGAGCACTGTCAGCACACTGGGTACACATGGGTGCATTCATCCATGTAACGTAGGTGGGATTATCACACTATACCCATACTAGACTTGCCCTCTGAATGTGTCGAGTATTGAGCAAATCTGTGGCCTTATCACTATCAGGGACACTATTACTCGTACCTCTTTGTTACAGTATCACTATCAGGGACACTAGTGCTCGTACCTCTTTGCTACATTATCACTATCAGGCACACTAGTACTCGTACCTCTTTGCTACATTATCACTATCAGAGACACTAGTACACATAACTCTTTGCTACATTATCACTATCAGGGACACTAGTACTCATAACTCTTTGCTACATTATCACTATCAGGGACACTAGTACTCGTACCTCTTTGCTACATTATCACGATCAGAGACGCTAGTACTCGTACCTCTTTGCTGCATATACACAGGAAAATGACTACTTAATTACAAAAATTGATATTCCTAATCAATCTGGATTTGTTTCGCATCACAGTTTGTTGCTTATTTTAGTTTCCGTAAGACTAAATTTGTAGCTGTTGAATGTGCTTGAAAATTTTGGTTATCCTACGTTTCCGTTCGTAATGGATTTACTTGCTCGCGAGGAGCGCCTTACATTTCCAGAGCTGCGCCGATTCTGCGAAGTATCCTCCTATCTTATTGTGCAATTTCCCAATCTTCTCGATGATCCAGCGACTGTTTTGCCTCTAGACGGAAGAGAACCAAATGAGAGCAGACTTTGCTGGGGTGCCCCGTTATTCGAGAGTGATGTTGACGTGGAAGTAGCGGTTGAACCGTATCCACGATCCAGAATGTCGTCAGGAATCATGCCGTTGTCCCGCAGTAGAGGACCTGCCGAAGCAGCAACTACGGTCCGGAAATTTCTACTTCGTTTCATGAGCTTCGGTAGGCATTCCACTTTCAAAACTACCTGTATACTGCCAAGTAGTATGAATAGACCTCCCGTGTATGGCTTGTATTATGTCCACTATGTTTTCACTAAGTCCGGTCTTAAACTTTTCATTGTGACAAGAATCTCACTCAATTTAAACGTGCGCATTGTGTCCACACAAAAACAAATTTCCATAGAGAAGGTATTCATTTTATCCCAGGTCCTCTATACTCTCCATGAAGAGACTTCACAGTTGAAGCAGAATGTCAGACGTATCCGACGGAGAATGAGGAAGGAAAAGAAGAAGCGACGGAACAAAGAATAGTTGGGCGAAACACGTCTTGCATTTTAATTATAAGCAGTGCATTGGATTATCTGACTTTCGGTCAATTCGCTTGTTTTCTGTTGTGAAGTCAATTCCTGGCATTGCTGAAGAGTTCTGTCGCATGCCCGATGTCTACAGTCTAGTATCAAGGCTAACTTGTACTGTCGGTAACACACCATACTCGAGGTCCTTTTTCGTATTTTGTCTTCGTGACTGATCAAAATGATCAGATTTTGACTCCACTCATACTCTGTTACAATTACCTAATCATGCATAAATCTGGTTTGCTATTCGCTACATTAGTAAAAACATGGCAACATGGGTCAAAGAAAATGTTGAAGACACTTGACGCGACTACATGTATCTGTAGTGGAGGTGGAACAAAACCTTTTTGTCCGTCTATTCCTTCCCAGCAGAGAAACACATAGAACCTTTAGAAGATTTTCTCCTACACCCTAACAAAAAGTCTTCTACCGGCCATCAAAGAGTATACAGTACTGAAAAACGGAGACATAAAAAGAGCCGGCACGGCATCGTCATAGCAATAGACATGGCAACCACAATACCACACAGCAGAATCATCATTTTAGTTGAAAATTTACGAATGCTACAGCAAAGAATTTCTTCTTGTTTACATGTGTCCCAGAAACTCGTCGAATGCAGTACTGATTTGACCACTCCCTAGCCCTGGTGTGTAATTCTGAGGGCAAATTTTCTTTTCCTTTTTTCACCTCCAGATAGCTGTATTTCTCAGTGCAAAACATTCCTGAATTGTTGTCTTTGTTGTTCAAGCAAAGGTGAAGGTAGAGGACAGATAAGCCTGGTTAGAATTTCGCGTGGCACAAGAAGACCGTACACAGGCACTTTGCGTGGATCTGAATTGAATTGACCTAGAGGAGTCGTGCGTTGAAGCGTTGGGGTGCGAATCAGTTCTCCTCGAACTGTCGCGACACTGGAAGACCACAAACAGCCAATTTGCGTTGGTCTGAATACAATACTGTACGCACGATGCTGAGTTGAATTTTTGTAATTTCAATAATTGTTTGTGATAACCGTGAGTACCACATCGAGCAGAACTGAATTCAATGCACAAGCTTAAGGGGGCAGTCTACCCATAAATTTCATATGGCATTCAATTGACCGTAACTTTGGTGTTTCTCAATGGATTTGAGTGAAATTTTGAATACACACTCCTGCCACTATGCTGGCCCTCAGGACATGATTTACAAGTTCTTGCGCCTCACTGAGAGGCTTTCCAGGCCGGAAAAACTCAAATTTCCGGCATAGTGCCACGGTGTGCGAGCCACCCAGGAGCCAAACAAATGCATTTACAATTTTTTCACATTTTCGTGCCAATTCTGTACGTTCGCGGGACCCAAACCTAAAACAGGTCCAGAAGCAGCCATGGTTGGTGGGGTAGGGCCCCTCAACCTGGCCCTGCAATCTGTCACAACGGAACGAGTGGGCGTTCTCTCACAGACTCCCACAGACCCAAGTCAATTTTTGAATTTTTTTTAGGTTTAGCACGTGCTACGAGGTCGTACCTTTGATACAACATCCAGTGCTGGGACGTCCACAGCAAGCGATTTCCACAGCGCTGAACACCAACTCCAGGATACCCTCAGAAACCAGCAAAGACTACCACTCACGTTCCACTGCTGCCTAGTACTGAATCCTACCTGACTTCTTGACACGACTCAAACTTGCCAAAGTCACTAAATCAACGTCAACTACAATAATCAAGCCACATATCTGCAACATCACGAGGATGCTGGCAAAAGTCCTCTGCACGGCGGCGGGCGAAGCCACGTATTACGGCGGCGGGCTTCGCGACGTATTACGGCGGCGGACTTCGCCCGCCGCCGTAATACGTGGCTCAAAAACGTGATTTGTTTGGACTTGGAGCAAAATTCTGCACACTTTCGCGTGTTTCCATGATACGACAAGTTGCCCACGGTTTTCTCACATTCAAATACAGTGCTGCCAACAAATGACAGCGTGCAACAAAAAAATCTTTCCTTGGAAGGGCACATGTTCGGCCATAACTCTTGAACGGCCGGTCAGATCGGGACACAATTTTCATAGAATTTGCAGTTATTCATGCTCTTTCAACTGACGTAGCACTCAATATGAATTTACAAATTCGATTTTCAGCGAATTTTTGGGTAGTCTGCCACCTTATCGAAGGTCAAGCTGCCAACATTCACACAGTAATACACCACTACTGAAAAACGGTCTCTGGCTACCAATTCTTCCAACATAATACAACCCAACATTTTTGCCCTGGCAGGAAGAATTTATCCAGAAAAAAGACTATGGTTATTCGATGTGAAAACAAATAGCACCAAAAGGGATCAAAGGATAGCGGGAACAAAACCAGCAGCAACAGCAGCAACAGCAGCAACAGCAGCAACAGATGCAGTAAAAAACACACGAAACAGACTAGAACATCACAATCCCCCAAACCAAGCAGTAGCATCACACCATCCCCAGCAAATGTAAGCTTGTATGTACTGTTACAAAAAGCACAAACTGTACATATCAGTGACAAATAACGTGATTTTTGGAACTTGGAGCAGAATTCTGCACGCTTTCGCGTGTTTCCATAATACGACAAAATGCACACGGCCTGCTCACATTCATACATGTATACAGTGCTGTCAAAAATGACAGCATGCAAAAAATCTTTCCTTGCCAATGCAAGGGCTCATTACTGGCCATAACTCTTGAACGGCTGGACAGATCGAGACAAAATGTTCAGAGATTTTGCAGCTATTCATGCTCTTTCAACTGAGGTAGTACTCGATATAAATTTACAAATTCGATTTTTCAGGGATTTTACGACCAGGCTGCCCCTTAAAGAGTGTTCTTCTCCAGTCAGTCACCTCATCTGAAGGGCCGTGCATAATTACAAATCTTGTACCCACAACGAAAATGTTTCGTTCATGGATGGGTGGGTCAAAGAGAGTTTCGTCCTGAAAATATTGATAGCTGAAATATCAAGTGATTCTAGTTGTCAAGTAAATACACGCATAATGGTTCTTTCAGGTTCATGTACATGTAGGTGGGTGGGGCAGGGTTATGACTAAACTTTTCCGTTTGGTGAAAAATATCCTTAATGTCGGATTGCTCCATAACCCAGTCCGACCGGTTCTGGTGTCATACCCTTCTGCATATCAGAGTAACAGGAGGCTGACGTTGGACTCAACCAGGACTCAATCGACAACTTGCTGATGATTTGTACAGGAATAGATGATGACATACTTGTACATGTACGTGCTTGCACTGTTACTGCATACTGAGAACAATCTGCTCACGCAAGTAGGGTCCTCACATTTCAGAGCACCGACACATTCAAGCTCTTGTCAAGTTTGTTTCTTCTTTTTATTGCCGAATTTGGGTTGTCTTTTTCCTTAGGCTCTTTCTTTGTTTTTTTATAGTTTCGCGCGATTGGGGTTGTATGTGAGCACATTCTCCGTAGATTATAGGGACCAGCAGATTCTGCTCGAAAAGGTGGCAGATTTTGCTCGAAAAGCAGTGAAATTGGCAGAACCATACAAACCTTATGGCGGGCAATTCCTCGAAATCTGCTCCATTTTTTTATCCACATACCAAACATGCATGAAACTTACCAGAAAAAGTACCGAATTCTGCCAATTTTTCTGCCTGCAGAATCCGCCGGACCCTACCGTAGAAAGGAATTTGATAGTTGTGCTCTTCTGCAACTAGTAAAAAGTAAAGTTTGCACATCCGCGTTAGCAGCGGAATTATTTATTTATTTATTTCACTCAACTCGTGGTTCATGACCAATTGGCACGCAAAGTGCGAGAGAGGGGTGATAGCCAACCACGGCAGGATTACGATTGGGCTGCGAAACACAACCACCTTAGAGAAGTTTAGAAAAGTCTCTCTCGTGCCAGGCCACGAACAATGTCTGATTAGCTGCTTCCTTCACACAAACAAATCAACAAAGCGACATATTTGGATAGAGGAGTGCTGGTTTCGAAACCGTTGACCTGGTTTGAACCTCAAAGTAGAACTGCTGTTAGCTCAGAGCAGAGCTGCTGTCAGCTCACAGCAGAGCTGCTGTCAGCTTAGAGCAGAGCTGGTGTTAGCTCAAAGTAGAGCTGCGGTTAGCTCAAAGTAGAGCTGCTGTTAGCTCAAAGTAGAGCTGCTGTTAGCTCAAGGTAGAGCTGCTGTTAGCTCAAAGTAGAGCTGCTGTTAGCCCAAAGTAGAGCTGTGGTTAGCTCAATGTAGAGCTGCTGTTAGCTCCAAGTAGAGCTGCTGTTAGCTCAAAGTAGAGCTGCGGTTAGCTCAAGGTAGAGCTGCTGTTAGCTCAACGTGGAGCTGCTGTTCGCTCGAGTCAAGGTAGAGCTGATGTTAGCTCAAAGTAGAGCTGCTGTTAACGCAAAGTAGAGCTGCGCTTAGTTCAAAGTAGAGCTGCTGTTAGCTCAACGTAGAGCTGCAGTTAGCTCAAAGTAGAGCTTCTGTTAGCTCAAAGTAGAGCTGCTGTTAGCTCAAAGTAGAGCTGCTGTTAGCTCAAGGTAGAGCTGCTGTTAGCTCAAAGTAGAGCTGCTGTTAGCCCAAAGTAGAGCTGCGGTTAGCTCAATGTAGAGCTGCTGTTAGCTCCAAGTAGAGCTGCTGTTAGCTCAAAGTAGAGCTGCGGTTAGCTCAAGGTAGAGCTGCTGTTAGCTCAACGTGGAGCTGCTGTTCGCTCGAGTCAAGGTAGAGCTGATGTTAGCTCAAAGTAGAGCTGCTGTTAACGCAAAGTAGAGCTGCACTTAGTTCAAAGTAGAGCTGCTGTTAGAGAGCTGCGGTCAGCTCAAGGCAGAGCTGCTGTTAACTCAAAGTAGAGCTGCTGTTATCTCAAATTAGAGCTGCGGTTAGCTCAGGGCAGAGCTGCTGTTACCTCAAGGTAGAGCTGCTGTTAGCTCGAGTCAAGGTAGAGCTGATGTTTGTTCAAAGTAGAGCTGCTGTTGACTCAAAGTAGAGCTGCGCTTAGTTCAAAGCAGAGCTGATGTTAGTTCAAAGTAGAGCTGCTGTTGACTCAAAGTAGATCTGCGCTTAGTTTAAAGCAGAGCTTCTGTTAGCTCAACGTAGAGCTGCTGTTAGCTCAAGAAAGAGCTGCTGTTAGCTCAAAGTAGAGCTGCTGTTAGCCCAAGGTAGAGCTGCGATTAGCTTAACGTAGAGCTGCAATTCTAAATCGATGTAATATAGCGGAAGAGCCGCCGCAAATAGCTAGATCACACCAGTTCTGAGAGTGGACCCGATTAGTGGGTACGATAATTATGATGATGGTGTCACTGTGGATAAGTTCGATAGGGAGGGATGGTGGGAAAAAGAAACACTGCTGAAGCACGATCCGTTGTCTGGAAGAACACAACAGGGCAAGAAAGATTTATTTTATTTTCAGCAAAACGGGTTGGGGCCATTTATTTTGTGATAACGCAGCAAAACCAAGCGCATGACGTCAGCCTTGAATGCATAGTACAAAGCAGTGCAGTGTGTGCGCTAGTTCGGATTGTTGCTACTACTAGTACCGGTACATCATGTACACGTATTACTATTAGTATTACAAGTACTATGCTAGTACCCATACCTCAGTCCTGGGTGGAAGTAGTTGCAACGCATTGAACCGTTCAGGTAGATCTAGATGTTCATGATTGTACAGTCAATCTGCGGACAGAACTGCTTCATTTTACAGTCATGTAACTCTCGCTCCGATTAGTAGGCGATTACTGTAGATCTACATGACCGTACAGTCATAACTCTCGCTCCGATTACTGTAGATCTGCATGACCGTAGAGTCACATAAGTGGGTATACCCAGGATCACACCCCCTGCCCAGTGCCCCCATGGCTTACACTTGTCCTGCCTGGTACGTGGTGTCTCCGCCTCTGCACGCTCCATGCATAGTTCGCGCCTACTGCGCATGCCCAGCCAGTGATGTAATTCTTATCACTCGCTCTTCCCATGCATGCCCTGCATTGATAGCTCACACCTCTTCTACATGCCCATGCGTATCCCCCACAATAAGAACAAGCTATCCCGCGACAAAAGCATTAGCTGTCTGATGATTGCCTTAGCAGCGTTACAACGTATGTATAAATAATTGGTGGAAACATTCTTTTTGACCTTTGTGACCGTACAGTCATGTAACTCTCGCTCCGATTACTATAGTGTAGATGTACTTTTTTAATTTTTGTTTTTGTTTTTTTACAATGCATCACAATTATTGTGGAAAGGTCACTACAATAAGAGACAAGATCAAAAGGAAAGCTTTACAAGAATAATAATATTAAAACGTAGCCTGTAAAATGTTGAAAGTCAGTGAGTACAGATCAATTCAATATCCATGTCCAGTATTTATTATTTTTAATTTATATTTAATTTATTAACATAATCTGCTGCAATTTATAGACTCTCACGTGCGAGCAACCTGGGCCTCAGCAACAACCAGCTCAGCAGACTCCGGATGCCGAACAGATCGCTCACGGAAAAGACCCCGTGAACCCCGCAAACACATGATGCATGATGGATGAGGCATGCAGGATCGACAAATGCATCGTGCGAGGGCGGGTTTGGTGCACGTGAGTCGCGTGACCCCGGGAGAGTTGCAATCGTGTACATCCCACGCCTCCAAACAGAACAGAGAAGAGAAAGAACCTGAGTTGTACGTGTAAGTACTATTAGTTGTAGCCTGTTCTTGTAGTTTTAGAGCCGATGTTCGCGATATTTTGGTAGGACCTATCCTTTCCTCGCTTCTATCGGCATGCAGTGTCAAACCATTCTCGTTTCCGCTCGTCTCGATCTTGTGCTTTGACGATCGTGCATACTCCAGTGGAAATAGTTTGCTTTATTATTTGCACTGGGAATTGCACCGCAGCATAATGTCATTGAACAGTTACCGTAGTTGTGCTTGTCCTGTGCAAAGAATTGCCTTTCAGTGTTCCTTGTAGAATTGGTCTACCGAAGGAGAAGGCGAAACGCAACCTGTGCTAGTCCCAGTAAATACAACATGACATGTTCGACCGAAAGCTGATGCTACAATGAGCGATCGTGATGTTCCACAGGTAAGAAGACAAACAAACGAATCAGAGCTCGCCATGCAGGTAACGCCGAGAACATGATGATACCACACGGAGCTGCTGAACGAATGGAGGTGAACGGGACCAGCAAATTCACCGGGCGTTAGTCCAGGGCCACTGAAGACCAGGTTTCAAAGGGTACCAGTTCCTCCATGATGGCGAAATGCGCTGCCACAAGAACAATGAAAGCACAGCACCCAACGCCGCGGGCGAACTAAGGAGAGAACACTGAACAATCTGTGCACAATGATTTTCTCTTCGATGGCACGCGTTGCTGTTCTGCTGCATGCATGCGTTTTTCTTGTTGTTTGATCTTCACACATTTTCGCGCAAGCGCAAGCGGTTGCGCGCCGCTGGGACTCGGGGTCGCCAAAATGAGTACAGAGCATCTCCCCCTTGGTCGATTTGGACAATCGATAGCTTAAATTTTCAGGACACCCTGGCAAAGAATTTACCGAGACGTTTTTGGATATTCATTTCCTATACTGTACTATATCTCACGAGGTTTACGCATATGCTCTGGCATACCCGTGTAAGTAATGACAATTTGTTTCGGTAAATATTTTGGAACACCTGTCATTTGTGCCTGGGTCAAGTCCCAGCCTCGTAGAACCTAGCTGGAGTGCTGCTAACTCCTTCAAACACCCCCTACTTCGAGCAAAAATGCGACGAAATGGTGACTGCTGATTGGTCAAGCTGGTTTTGGAGCACGTGCGCCGCCCCCATCTAATCGACGCTTTTCTTCGCAACTAGACTGTGAACCCTGACATAATTATAAGTCATTGTAAAGTCATCACTTGTAAAAATAAATGAGTACATGTAGTACTGACGTCATGACTTGACCCCGCCTGGATCATGGATCATTGGATGTCCTTGGTGTGGGCGCAAGTCATTGAAAGCAAAGACTGTACTGACACTGTGTCTGTAGTGCTAGTGCTGAGTTTACAATCAAGCACGGCATTTTGATTTTTGTTTAGCACGGCTCGGTAGATCTAGCATGCCTGGTACACGTAACCGTTGCGTGCTCCCAGTGCGGGTCTGGAGCTAGCTAGCTAGCCCCGGGCCTTGTGCAAGCCCACGATTACTCGGGCAAAGCGCTGACTCTGCCGCTATTAGTACTATTACTGATGTAATAAATCAGAGCTCCCAATTCAGAAAGTCAGTTCACTTTCTGGAAAGCCGACGCCGAGAGCAGGTTCTTTCTCTTTTCCCACAATTGTGTTTCTGGCGGATATCATCAGTTCTAAGTTCTTCTTCGTCTGAGCAAGGTAAGTTGTAGGGTGTTCTAGAAAACTAAAATCACTGGCTACAATTTGTCATGATTTACGGAGAGATGAGGAACAAAATATTCACAGTGTCTAATAATAATAATAATAATAATATGTAGCCATACGTGCACCAGTTTGGTTGAGTTGGGTAACTCCGCTCTTCTTCCTCGCTCACCGGAGGAATTTCTGTAGTCTCCTCGCGCAACTGGGGAGCACTCCAATGGAGAGAGAAAGATTTTCATAGAGCGGCTTGCTGTGAGACGTGGACTGAGACTTGACTGCCCTAACGGCGAATATCAAGACCTTACGGCCACGGAGCTGCGGGACTCTGCGCTGGTCGTCTGTCTGCGTGAAGGCAAAGCAAACGCGGGCAACATTCTGCTGAAGCGAGCGCGGAGCTGAAGCTGAATTGGTGACTGACGTACCTGCTTACTCCACAACACCGGCGCATAATGATGTACATGTACAATACTTCGTGCGTATTCAACTCAAATTCGTGTTCCGTCAGCGTCAGTGTCAGCAAGTACGATGATGTACATGTAGTACAATTTGTTCCCAAAAAATAACTTCAGGACAGTCTGTTCATGGTTTTCATTTGTATTGGATTCGTTCTCTACACTTGCGATAATTTAGCGGCAATTGTAATGTTGTAGCGTTGTTCTCTTGTAATTTAGTGGAACCTGTATTGAGCATTGGCAGGGGCCATCCGTTAATATAGATATTTATTTAGAAACGAAAACTAGTCGTTTAGGGGGGGAGGGGGTTGAGCGCCTGTTCGTTTCTCGAAAAATATCGATGTACATTTTGCATGTGTGGGTATGTCCAGAAAAAAGACCAAACATATCGATACTATGTACCATTTGTATATGTTCGTTTCTCAGGGAGGGTGGAGGGAGGTTGAAGAGAAACGACTGGTTTTCGTTTCTAAATATTTGAAGGCCCTTAAACTGAGTTTTATGTTTCGTTACATTGTCGAAAGATCTCCTGTGTACCGGTTCTATGGCAAAATGATTATAGCCATTTTTCGTCTCCATTCTTGTGCAATCATGCATATGTAGGTTGGTTCCCTTCATGTTAATGTGACCTATTTCATAGATGTTGGTTGCCTTGTTGCTTTCTCTTCCCTCTTCTCTCACCCAAGGCATACTGCATAAGCGAAGCTGTGGACGCAGCATACTGCTGCTACACTTCAACGCGGGAATGCGTAAAATAATAAATAATAATAATACGTGCACCAGCAACAGTGATGGTGACAGTGTATGTTGACTATTGTGCTCTATTTATTCTTTCTGACCTTATATGTACATGTAGGTGTTGTTATCACATGGCAGCTAGTGAAAATTCAATCTTATCAAACATGGCTGAAGATCCCCAATCGAGTGAGCACGAACCGGTCGATTATGGACTGGATAGTGTTGTACCTGATGTATGGCACTCCACCATTTTGCCGATGTTGACAGTACCGGCCATCTTCCAGCTGTGCGGTGTAAACAAGAAATTGAGGCGAATGCTGTACGATGAGTACACGTTCAAATTGATATGTCTGGTGAGTCCAAAACTGTACATTGTGTGTGCTTAGTGAAACTGTATTTGAAGTAATGGTTCAGGAGACGATACACGCAAAATGGCGTTGAAAACAACAGATTTTGCAATCACAAAGAATTTTTTAGTAAATCTCACTTTTAGCTTCATATTCTGTACAGGTCTTTCCTCCCCTTACTTCTATTCACTAGACAAACTATTTACGTCACCTTTTGAGAACAGGCCGTCACCGTTGGTGAGAAGGCTTCAAATGATTGTCCATGTTACTGCAGTAAAATAGATATAATTACTTCCTCCGCGTCATTAAAATTGTCGTTTCCCAGAGCGATTTTTCGAAAATTATTTTGTCCACTCGAAGGGCACAGAAATCAGCTAGAAATTGAGGCAGGGCATTGTCGACGGGCCAAGCTTTAGTTTGTGACCCCCCCCCCCCGCTTCGCTGCACTTGCAGCTAAGGTCGACGTCTTCATCAAAGTTTGAGGCAGAGCCTTCAGCACTCAACAATACGCTGAACAAGACGCGCGTTCAAATTCAGGTCAAGAAACTTCGTTTTCAGGCGATCCATGCCTCCAGGTGCCAGGCGATGAAGGCAAGCTAGCATTTTTCAAGTACACTGTAACGACCTTCCAGTGGGACAGGGTAAGCAGTTCCGCACCTTCTTTCCTGGGCAAGCGCTTCGCTGATTTTGTTGGTGTTTTCAGACCTGCTACCTTCGCAGCAACATGCGCCACAAGTAGCGCATTTTAGGAATTTGAGACCACTTTGTTCTTGCCATCGCCAACTTCAGCAGAGATACCAGGATTATTATACCCGAGCTTGCAGTTTTGACAAATGCCCACGAGAACGATGTGGGACGGCACGAACTCCAGAAAACGAAATGCGCTCTGGGGCGGAATAGTGCGGATCGCGATGAATTTGCTTGGTGCGGAAGAGAGCTCCGACAAAGTTCGAGACCACCACGGCTTCAGCGACAAGTAGACATTGCGCAGGAAGGGCCACACCAGTGTTCGAACACAGGAAGCAGCGATTCCGACAGTCTGACTAAGACGAGCCAAGTCACAAATATTGCGATGTGCGAAGCGACAATTTTAATGACGCGGAGGAAGTATATACTCACAGTGACGTTAAAATGATGGCGTCGCCCCACCAGGCAGTGTGGATTATGATGAAGCATGAGTTTCCAAATCTGATAGCGGTAGAACATCGTTGGCCATACGCCAGGGTGCCTGGTCCCTGGTTCGAGCCGGGGTATGGCTGGCCATACGCCAGGCCTGGTCCCTGGTTCGAGCCAGTGCATGCCTGGTCCCTGGTTCGAGCTGGGGGTAGGAGTCAATTTATTGGTAAAACTTATACGGTTTCAGCGCATGAGCTAAGGATTATAATGTGCTCTGACACAATGTCCTGCCAGTTGCAAAAATGGCCGGACATGTCCGGACATGCAAATTTTCACATCAAATCGCACAATGTTCAGTGTAGAATAAATACTATCGAAATGTTATCACGACGATGCATTTCAGAAGCAGCATGATCTTTGAAGGCTGACGTTTTCAGGTTCCTTGAGCCAACGACGAAGGATTGAGAAAAATTCTTGCTGCAGCGAATTTTATCAACAAAACGGGAACACATCTTACACTTCAAATTTTTGACAGCGCTACGATCTCAGGGACTGCGCTCATTCAGCCAAACAGAAGTTGAAAGCTCTCTATCATAATCGGCGACCCACTTGTCACAGGTGGTCGTCTTGACTCGTCTGGGCTTCTTTCCAAGAGGAGCACCCGCATCAGCGGTGCTTGGCTTTCTCTTGCCAGACGACATCACTAACTTTGCGAAAAGGTGCGCGGACACTTTGTCCGGATGTGTACAAAACATCCGGAAACTGAACGTAAACGGTCGAAAATTGTCCGGTGTCCGACCGTTACTTCGCGCCCTGGGTTTACAACTTTCTGTCAAACCTTTGAATACATTTTGTCATGCATTAGATATCCTAAGGGCCGGGTCCCACTACGGCTCCGAGGTCGTGTTCCACGTTTTTTGACGACGCTCTACCTGCCTGTGGGCGCCAAATCAAAAAAATTCTCGTGTTCTGGTCTGCGGAACGAATTATAATTTGAATTTTTAAGTTCTCGCGTCCAAAACAATGCAACGTACGGGAAACAGGGTGAACCGTGACCACAGCTCGCAATTTTTGATCAAGAATCGTAGTGAAAGCTTGTGGTGAGCCGCGGTCTCGCTGCACCAGCTCGAGCTGCGGTCTCGCTGCACCAGCTCGAGCCGCGGCCACTATGGTAATGATGACGTTTCAAGCCGCGGATGACGAGCAGCGAGCCGCAGTGGAACCCGGCCCTTAGCAAACACCAGTAATGAGGTTCTGCTCTACGTTTCGGGAACGTGACGCAAAGAATCACTCGGGACTCTCTTCGCGTTCCCGTGACGTAAAGAAATCCTTTTCTGCCATACGTTTCACGTAGAGAAGTCACGTGGAATGTGTACTGGGAATTTCCCCTTCCATATTTGGCAATTTTCTGCCTACACTCGAATGATACCCAGCAGTTACATGCGCATTGTCTTTGCGTGTGCCACAACGTAGAGAAACTACTCTACGCGTAGAAATCTGGACCCAAAACACGCGAAGCCGTAGACTCTAACCCAGACAGCTGCTCTCTACGTGATTTCGCTACGTTTCACGTATAGCAGCACCTCTCTCATAACGCTAGTTTTTACGGTACTCGCACTTTGATCACCCAAATAGCGTTGAAGATGCAGCGTAAAAATGTTATTGGGACTGATTTATTGTTGTGACAAACAGTGCGTTTTTTGGCCAAATATTCCATAGTCCTTATGCATTTCACCTTGTATCACGTATACGGTGACATTAATGGTTGTACCACGCGAATTGAAAGCTGTTCTCGTGGCAACAGCTTAAAAGGCGTGCATCTTGCTAAAGGCCGAACCCAAATCACGGTATTTTCCCCTTTACGATAAGAGCCTGTCTAGTCTTTTTTTGAACTCCTTGAACCTCTTGTACGGGCAAAATAACACATTTGTGCAGCATCAATACAATTAGATTTGTACATAAAACGGATCATCAGATATAGTAATGATTATACAGACTCAGTAGAATCACTGCAGGTTCTCTGGATGCGTGCCTCCGCCACTACTAGCATAGCAGGGGACTTGGGCACTGGAGGAGCAAACATGCTCCTTGAGCCACGCAGGCACATGGCACCACAACGCACATGGGCAAAACCAAGGCACGTATGACTCCTTGATCTTCTCAGCCAGAAGAAAGACGATCAGCAGGAGAAGTGCATTGGCATGCTTGCCATAGCCACCAAAAGACAGAAAGCACAACGGGCACGAAGGAGGCATGCTCGACTTCGCGTACTCGCTCTTCGTATTTTTCCGGCGCTTTTCCTGTTCATGGCGTCTGTAGCTGGCAGCGAGGGAAGTGGCACGATTCGAAGACGCAAAAGGGTTGAACACCCGTGCATCAATAAAGGTGTGCTCGAATCGGCCACCCCACACACCACTAGCCGCAACGTCTAGCCAAGCCTGCTCCTCCGTGATAGCTGTGCGATGGCGCAATGCCTCTGCAGTGACGAGCTGGAGGTGGGGTTCCACCGTCACGTTATGAGAGATCTGCCTTAGAGCTCTCGCAGTGATGTCCCTCACCTCGCTATGTCGCAGCGTCAAGAAGCCACCGAACAGGCACGAAAAGGCGTCACTCAAATTCAGCGGCTTACTGCACACGCAGAGGCTTGGGAGCGGAGGAGGTGTCCAGCCGTGCCGGAGGTACTGGCCCTCCCGGAAGTCTCCCTTGGTGAGGGTGAAACCATTGCACCTGAGGGGCGGCAGATCAGCCAGCTGGATGAACACTTTTCTGCGATCAGATTAAAAACAGGGGCCAGCTCCCGGTGATCCGAGCGAAGGGCGTCAGCCAGAGACTTGGCCGCGCTCCACTTCTCGGCAAGAACCGTCGCCTTGACCGCCCGAAGCTGAGTCAGAGAGTCGCCAAGAGACGACGTGATCCTTCTGGACGAGTTGTGCTGGTCAGCCATTGAACAGGGGTTTGCCATACCTAGTCCCCCAAGCCAGGTAGAAAACCACGTTGATACGCACAAATGGGATGCCAGCCGGGCTAGTTATTTGACGCCACTTCGACGGTGGCTTCCGTGCTATGCTTTATAGTTGCACCATCATCCGCAATTTTTCTGTTACAACCAGAATGTAATCTTCACCTGCTATGCAGTGCTGCCGCGAGAGTGTGGCCAAATTTCCGCACCTGGAACACAGTTCAGGGTGATGTCCTTGAGTTCGGCGTCAGTGCTGCCATCGCTGGGTCCGCCACTCGTTTTTTCTAGCTGACTGGGTAGATCTAGACCAAGCAAGGGAGTCCTTGCCGGGTCTACCTGCTGCAAGCCTTTGTCATTCACTGCTGCCAAAGTGCATCCACAGACAAATATTGTACGCGTACCGTAAAGTCCACTGCAAACGCCCACCCCATTTTTACAAGATCTGCTGGCCTGTACACACTCACCACATACACTGTCACCCCTATAAGGGTGTGTAATAGTTCAAATTTGGACTTCACGGAGAATTTCAAAGTATTAGGAAATTAGCCCTTTCCATGCCAGCATGTTTTCCCGTGTTGGCCATGCATTGTTCAGGCGCTGAGCTCAACTGTTCAAAGCTGCACGCGCACCTCAGAACGAAATTCGTTGCTATTTCACTATACCTTGATGGATTTTCACGATCCATGGCTTGTTGGAAAGATCTGGACAACAGGAAGCCATTACAGGGACTCACAGCGCGACAGGCATACCAGGGCCACTTCCATCTCCTCTCAAAGTCCCCCTACCATGCCTGAAAGTAACAAAACGACTGCCTCTCATGTTTTCTTTCGTCTTCTTGCTCATTGTGAACAGATTTTCACGACTCAAACTGCGTTGGAAAGCTGAGATTCAAGCGCGTTTGTTGCAGCTGACTGCGCACGCGCTGTGTTTAGGGGAAATCCCCTAGCCCGCACGAAGTCGCGAACAAAAAATTCGAATCGATCGCCAAAAAATGAAATTTGCGCATTCTGGCCGTTCAATTTATCGCCACTCGGTCATACCTTGTCGTATCGCGAAGAACTTTATATCCCTGGAAAGCTGAGCTCAAGACCTTTCCAGCGGTGTCTCAACCTTAGCAGTCCGAGATATTTGGACGGAGTTATGATAGTTTGTACACTCGTCCATAGCGCGCGATACACATGTACTGTACAGTGTACATTGTACAGTGTAGGCAGAACGCGTAAACGCGTCCGTGGCCAATCGGCTCATACTAAAAAAACGCGTATACGCGTCCATGGCATGGAAAGGGTTAGAGGCCACATGCCACATACTGCTCCTTTCTCTCCGAAACTCAACATTTGCAAGCCAGATATGAAAGAAAGAAAACAAATCATCAGTCACACCACCGGGATTCGTACCAGGGACCTTGCTATTCGCGAGTAATGCTCTAACCAACTGAGCTACAGTATGACTCTTATCCATAGTGATGGTAAATCTATCCTTCTTCGATCAATCAATATCTGGCTTGCATAATACTGGCAACTCACACCAATCAAGAGGGCCCTCGAACATTCACTTGATATTGTAAAACCGGAAAGTCTAACGAGTCACAAAGTTTTAACGATCAATTATTTTTCGTTATTTGAAAAACGTTATCGCTAGATGTCTGTGTAAAGATGCGCATACAGATGGGTGGCCAGGTAGCCATCGTTAAACTTTCTGCACGTAATCATGCCAGAATTGCAAAAACGTTAAACTTCTTAGTCGCTAGACTTTCCGGTTTTACAGTATCACGGGGAGCGCATCAAACTTTGTCCACTGCTAGCAAATACAATGGTGTCTAATTATATATTTTTCTTCCCAATGCATGCAGTGCCGCTATCAGCTCAGTCCAAGCTTGCCATTGTCTTACATCCAAGCGGCAAAGGTTCTCTACATGGCAACGAGAATAGCAACCTTTCATCACACGCGGTGTGAGTCGACAAGAAATTGCATAGCAGGTGAAGATTACCTTGTGGTATTGAGACAAAAATTGCGGATGATGGTGCTACTATCAAGCATAGCACGCAAGCCACCGTCAACATGGCGCCTAACAACTAGCCCAGCAGGCATCCCATTTGTGCTGGACCAGCTAGCGACTGCATATGACGCCTCTCACTGCTTTCCCAACGTTGAGGACAAGGATATCCACGAACAATGTAGAGTAAGAATAATTCAGGATGAATTTGGTGGTGCTGCGAAGGCTAAGTACGTGCTAGAGGAGATTGTCGATTTATTGTTCAAAAGGTGCGGCTCCGTTGAAGCGTTCCAAACTGCAATCATTGGCTATATCGAAAAGGATTTTTTAGAGCTGGCTTCGTATCTGCCCTATCTGACCCGATCCTGGAGGCTTGTACAGCTGGGAAAGGGATTCCTAACGGCATTAATGAACAGCCCCGAATGGATACCACCCATGGAAGAGACGGACCTGGCTTGCTTACACCGAGACTGGGAGTACAACCCATCCATGCATTGGTTTAGAGATTTCATAGAAAGCGGTGTTCTTCAATGGAGCATATACGATATCGTTGCTGACGCCGCAACGTATCATTCGACAGTTGAGCTTCTGATGACGGGACGCCTATCAACGTCGCAGGCGGATGATTACTTCGACGCTTGGTTGAAGTATACAGAAATATGGAAGAGTATGCCTGAGTCCACTCGCCCTAATTTGTACAATATCACAGTTGGTTTAGGTAGCTTCCTCCTTCCGTCATCATTGCTAATGTCCCATTCTCATAAATTATGGTCCAAAGTTGAACTGCTTCACCAGATGATACGGTTTGGTGGTGGTGAAACTAATGGCCAAACAAATTAGCCCAATATTCTATAGCTTAACGAACGAAGCCAGGTAAGGTGACAGGGCAAGCAGGAGGTTGAGAGAAGCTGTGGAGATAAGGAACTTGGGACCACAAATTAACACCAATCCTGGCTAGGGACCTCTGTGAGTATGACAGTTCGCTCAGTGTTACTCAACATCGCTCCTTGATAATATTACTGTGTATTGAATTACTCACTCTTGATTTGTGGGCACTGAGGTGACATCTGACAACAGCTGATGGTTTTCCTACATCATACACCAGTGCACTGTGCATTATCTTTTTTTGGAATGTGTGTGTGTGTGTGTATGTGTGTGTGTGTGTGTGTGTGTGTGTGCGTGGGTGTCTGTGTGGAAGCACTTTTGGCTTTTCGCGAATTTATCACCACATTGTCTTCTTTGAATAATTGTTGTTGATATCATACTTCTTTTAGATGTCATTATCTCTATGATTCTGGCACGTCAAGATAGGTGAGATGTAGCACATCATAGCCTCACAAATTGCATGTATATAACTGCTGCTTTGTAAACTTGAACACCTTTGCGTACCTGATGAGGGCAATTTTGCCGAAACGTTGTAAAAATTGATTGACAATTGAGCTCGAGTTTGCAGAGTGAATGGGAGGAGAGCGAGTCTGCTCTGAAACCTTTTTTCCTATTAACGAACGAAGGAACCGATATTCTTTAGGTAACACAGATGACATCACATGCCCTCCTCCCAGTCATTTGATGGACATTGTCATTATTATTAGGTATGACAAACGGTAGTGCCACATAAAATGTACTGCCACATAAGGCTACTTCGAAGTTCATACATGTTATGTGCAACATTGGCAGTCCAGTGTTTAAAGAGTTGGTGGACAAGCCGTTGATTATTCACTCTCATTGTAATATCAAAAAGTATTCTTTCTAGACCAAAGAGTGGTATATTTGATAACATTTAATAACGATAGAATTTTTTACGATACTTCTCCAGACGTTTCGTTGTTCTGAACAACAGCGTCAGTGGATAAAGAAACATGCACGCCAAACACAGTACAGTGCAGCGCGGACAGCCTGCCTCTGACTTTGTACTGCATGTTTGCACATGTACATAAATTCTTTATCCACATACAATGTTGTTCAGAACAACGAAACGTCTGGAAAAGTATCGTAAAATTTCTATCGTTATTAAATGTTATCAAATATACCACTCTTTGGTCTAGAAAGAATACTTTTTGATAGTCCAGTGTTTACATACATGTACATGCGCAAACATGCAGTGCAAAGTCAGAGGCAGGCTGTCCGCGCTGCACTGTACTGTGTTTGGCGTGCATGTTTAATTAAAGAATATTCGAATGTGACCAACTGAACAAATGTTCGTTTCACCGCTTCACCGCTACAGTGTCTGGCAAGGAACTCCACGACGCCATCGGAAATCAGAAATCGACGAAGACGCAGCACACCCGGCACTTCGCTTCACAAGCGCACATGAACAATCAAATAAACTGGCGTTCCTTGACGTTTCGCTGGAGAAGACTGAGGGTGGTGTGCTCACCTCGATCTACAGGAAACCCACCTTCACCGGCTAGTATATTCCACTCGATTATTATTGTTTTACTCAATATAAAGTGAACTTGGCCCGAAAGTTGGTGGATCGCGCACGGCGAACTTGTTCAGCTACTAATCTTCGTGAAGAACTGGATTTCTTAAAAACGGTTTTCCACCGAAAGGCTTATCCTGAGGGCATGGTGGCACGACTAGTCGATAGTGAAAGAACAAATGAGGATAGAGGTTTTGGACCGGATCGTTGTCGAATAACCTTCGACTGCCATGGAAAGGCAATCTCTCCTATACTGTGACACTTACAGCATGTACCGTTGTGTATCTTGCCACAGTCTGCACGAGCTCAACGGCCAAAGCGAGGAGGACCGCGCCTCCGCCCCACTCCGATGACATCACAGGAGTCAGAATGTGTTTTCCTCGGTCCTGTGCAGGATGTACAAAGGTCGGATTCAGAGACCATAATTATTAGCATACCGGAAACCGTTATCGAACACACCGCTGCCAAAATCAGAAACTGCTTCCCCCATCCTTGCGTGCAGTTAACATCCGAAACAAGACAGGGCACAAACTTCAACTCAGCCTCTTACCGTCTCAGGGCCTGACGGATTTCGCAAAAGTGCTCATCATCATTTTCTTTGACCCACGTTGTCTTGGTTTTTACAAATGAAGCGAAAAGCAAACCAGATTTGTGTATGATTAGGCAATTGTAACAGAGTGTGAGTGGAGACAATATCTGATTATTTTGATCGGTTAACAAGACAAAATTCGAAAAAAGGGACTCGAGTATGGTGTAACTTATTCCACAGCGCGATTTAGCCTGAATACTATACTTTAAACATAGGGCATGCGACAAGGCTCTTCAACAATGCTAAGAGTTGACTTAGCGAAATAAAACAAGCGAATAGAATGAAAGTCAAAGAATGCAATGCGGTGCTTGTATATTATAATGCAAGACGTTTTTCGCTCAGCTATTCTTGGTTCTGTCGCTTCTTCTTTTGCTTCCCCATTCTCCGTCGGACTCGCCTGACATTCTGCTTCAACTGTGAAACTAGCGTCTAGTCAAGATGAGAATGTACATCCAGGGATGAAATGAACACCTTCTGTAGGGATATTTGTTTTTGTAGGGACACAATGCGCACGTTTAAAATGAGTGAGATTCTTGTCACACGGACAAATTGAAGGCCAGACTTGTTGAGAAGATATTGGATAATATACAAGCCATATATGGGAGGTCTATGCATACATATACTACGTGGCAGTATACAGATAGTTTCGCAATCGGAGAGCAAATACGTATCCACGCGCATGAAACGAAGTAGAAACCGTGGGATAGTAGGTGCAGCTCTTGCAGATCCTCTCCCGCGTAACAGCCGCTGGGATGACGACATTCTGTATATTGAAAGCAGTTCAAACACGGTTTCCACTTCAACATCACTCTCCAACAACCGGGCTTCCCAACAAAGTATGCTCTCATTTGGTTCTTTTCCGTCCAGTGGCAAAACGGTGGTTAAATTTGCGAGATGAGTGGAACGACACATAATATGATAGTAACATACTTCACAGAATCTTCGCAGCTCTGGAAACGTGAGGCGCTCCTCGCGAGCAGGTAAATCCATGACGAATGGAGACCTAGGGTAACCCAAATATACCAACACTTTCAACAGCTACACATCCATTTAGTCCATGGGAGACTGAATAACCAACAAACTGTGATGTGAAAGAAATCCAAATTGATTAAGAATATCAATGTTGCGATTCGCTTGACGTTTTTCTGTGTATATGCAGCAAAGAGGTACGAGTACTAGTGTCCCTGATAGTGATAATGCAGCACATCTGCTCAGCACTACACACGTTAGGAGGACAAGTCTAGTATGTGTATAGTGTGATAATTTGATATTATTATTGTGGTAAATTGTACAATGGAATTACAATGGAAAAGGATAATAGCGGTATTCGTAGATGATCGCTTTTCAGTATGATCCCATTGACAGGTTCGGTCATTCACGGAATTCACGGAATTTGCATCATGAGATTTTTCATAGGGATGATAACAGCAGTTGCAATAAGGGGTGAAGATATGGCCGTTGATTTGTTTCAGGGTTTGGTTTGGCTCCTTAGTAATTTGCATCATGAGATTCTCAAGACCTAAGTATTGTCTTGCATCCCTCAACAGTTGCCATGAGCAAGTCTCTTCGATTTGGTGTTTTTCCTGCTGTCTTGAAGTTTGCTCCTGTCAGCACAGTGTACATAAATCTGTAGATAAGACCTCACTCACCAACTATCTGTACATACCGATATCGCAGTTGCATATGGAAGGTTGATTTGTTTTGATTGTCCCGAACTCCAGTGTCTTCAGGTTAAAAGGCAATGTGTACCGCCAGCGACGGGGTTTGGCTGTGCCCACACACCCCCCCCCCCCCATGGCTATAATCTTCACATCAAGATTGGAGTCGCTCGCACTGTCTGATTTTCCATTGAAACCTCTTCTGTACCGCCGTGGTATCGATGACTGTATTATTATTTTGGCTGTTTGGCGTGGCATCTTTCTTACAATTTGTTGAACACCTCAACTCTCGACACCCACACATTAGATTCACAGCGGACTACACACGCTCCGCCAATTCTCACGATCAATTATTTGGACCTGTCCACATCGTGCTCCATTGGAAAGCTGGATTGGGAGCTGTTTGTCAAGCCGTCTCACGGTCGTGTACACTTGTCGTAACTGTCGTCCTTGCCGATGGACACCAAGATCGCCGTAGCGAACAACCAGCTCAGCAGGACACTCGCCAACTTGACAACAGAGGATGGACGTCAACGAAGCATCCCCATGATAACAACGTTACTCAAGAACAACCACAATATCCCCCTGCAATCATCCAATCAGCCATACAACACGCCATACAAAGACACCAATGCACCACATCACAGCGGAGTAGTCATCATCTCAGTCAAACGCAACCGGAGAAAGAGAAAAAGAAATACAGATACATCATCAAGATGCCATACATCAACGAGACGCTTGCTAACAATGTCCGAAAAACCGTCAGATCATTCAGTATAGACGTACGTGTTGTCTACAAGTCTGGACGTTCGTTGCGTGACACGTTGGTGTCGTCGTCACTCAGCCGGCCTATTTGCCCGAGAACGGTGCAGCGGCAGAAGAAGAAGAAGAAGAAGAAGAAGAGGGGAAGGGGCAGGCCGGCTGAGTGTCGTGGATGTATTGCTGGCCTTCAAAGGAATACATGTCTAAGGATGTTGTGTATTCGTTGAGGTGTGCTGTCTGTGGGGAGGTGTATGTCAGTGAGACTGAGCGGACGGTGAGAAAACGCAGCGACGAGCACATGTCGCAAGCCAAGAATGACACATAGGGAAAGCCTTGGGGTGAACATTACCTCAAGAAAAGCCACATTTTCCCCAGTCATCTTTGCCATTCTCCTTAGCATCGATTCTCGCCCAGAGGCAGAGATCCTACGTAGTCCGCCGAATCTGGGAGGCCCTCTTCATGGGAAAGAGGAAACCGGCCGTGAATATGGACAAGGGCTGGCGTTTGCTGGGCATATTTAGGTGCTTAGGCGTTATTTGTCACAGATATGGTCAGTTTGTGCTTTTTGTAACAGTACAAACACGCTTACATTTGCTGGGGATAGTGTGATGCTACTGCTTGGTTTGAGGGATTGTGATGTTCTAGCCTGCTTCGTGTGTGGTTTACTGCTTCTGTTGCAGCTTCTGCTGCTGCTGATGCTGCTGGTTGTGTTCGCATTATCCTTTGCTTCCTTTTGGTGCTATTTGCCTCATCGTTTTTGTCAGATATACTAAGTATAGAATTTTTTGAAACTCGGGTATTGAGCCAATAAAACTCGGGTATTGAGTCAATAATAAATGTAGAAAGGAAAAAGGACATACCGGTAATATGGAAACAAGTTAAGAGTAACTCTCCACCACTGTAATTAGATACTATACACATTCAACTAGTCCATTACAATGTCATGCATGAGGAGTACTGTAGGAGTTTGACGTTTGGCTTGTATAATTCGTTTTCGCAAAGCTTCCCCCTTCTGTACTTATCTTTGATATTTCTGAGCCACCCAAGTTGGGTGGTGTGCTGCTTTGCTGCTTCGAATTGTAGTTAGACCGCTTTGTCAAGTATCCTACTGGTCTCTTCATCGTCTAGTAACAATCGACATTTTTTGTTCCGTTGGGACTGTAGCTTGTTCTCAATTTCGTTGCGCTTACCTTCCCCTCTTTGGTCTCTCCATAACCTTGAACCTTCCGAGTTGCAAGGCTGTCGGTTAGCGCTACGGAAATGTGTTGAAACCAGGTGTCAGGATGTCGAACTTCTCAGTACTCTGTCAGTTTTGTGCCTAGTTGTTGCACTTTCTGACTGTATAGAGTATCTAGTTACAGTGGTGAGTATCTCGTTTCCATATGTCCTTTTTCCTTTCTAAATAGAATCTTTTCTGGATATAATTATTAGTCCTGAAGATATTCCCGGCACGACAATTTGGATTTTATTATTTTGGAAGAATTTATAGTCCGAGACCGCTTTTGAGTAGTGGTGCATAACTGTGTGAATGTTGGCAGCTTGACCGTCGTTAAGCTCGTGGATAGAATTCAGTTCTGCTCGACGTGGTAATGTGATCACAAACAATTATTTCAAATCGCACTATTTCAAATCAGCACCGCGCGTACGGTATTGTATTCAGGTCCACGCAAAGTGCCTGTGTGTGGTCTTCCTGTGCCAAGCGAAGCTCTAACCAGGCTCATCTGCCCTCTACCTTCACCTTTGCTTGAACAACAAATACAAAAGTTCAGGAATGTTTTGCAATGAAAAGTACAGCTATCTTGAGCTGAAAATAAGAAAAAGAAAAATTGCGCTCCGAATTACACACCAGGGCTAGGGAGCGGTCAAATCCTTGCAGTACTGCATTCGAAGAGTTTCTGGGACACATGTAAACAAGAAGAAACTGTTTGCTGTAGCATTCTTAACTTTTCATGATGACTCTGTTGTGTGGTATTCTGGTTGCCATGTCTATTGTTATGACGATGTCGTGCCGGCTCTTTTTTGTATCCGTTTACTCTTCGACGGCCGGTAGGAGATTTTTTGTTAGGTTGTAGAAGAAAAACCTCTAAAAGTTCTACGCGTGTTACTCTGCTGAGAAGGAATAGACCGAAAAAGGTTTTGTTCCATTTCCACTGCAGAAAGCTGTGTCCAGGGTCTTCAACATTTTTGGTCCAAGTTGCCATGGGTTTTACAAGTGAAGCTAATAACAAACCAGTTTATGCATGATTAGGCAATTGTAACAGAGTTTGAGTGGAGACAATATCTGATTATATTGATCAGTCAAGAAGACAAAATGGGAAAAAAATGACTCGAGTATGGTGTGTTTCACAGCACGAGTTAGCCTTGATACTAGACTGTAGACATCGGGCATGCGACAGAGCTCTTCCGCAATGCCAGAAATTGACTTCACAACAGAAAACAAGAGAATTGACCGAAAGTCAGATAAACCAATGCAGTGCTTATACAAGTAATTATAATGCAAGACGTTTTTCGCCCTACTATTCCTTGTTCCGTCGCTTCTTCTTTTCCTTCCTCATTCTCCGTCGGATACGTCTGACACACTGCCTTAACTGTGAGCATGACGTCTCGTCAAGAAGAGGAAATAGGAACTGGGATGAAATGAATACCTTCTGTATGGAAATTTGTTTTTGTTTGGACACAATGCGCACGTTTAAATTGAGTGAGATTCTTGTCACACGGTAAAGTTGAAGGCCGGACTTACTGAGAACATATTGGACAATATACAAGCCATACAAGGGAGGTCTATTCATACATATACTACTTGGCAGTATACAGATGGTTTTTAAAACGGGATGCAAATACTTATCCAAGCATAGTACAAGAAATAAAAACCGTCGGACATCATGTGCTCCGTCACTCGGTCCTCTACTGCGGTACAGCCGCTGGAATGACGACATTCCGTTTATTGGAGGCAGTTGAATCGCAAATCCCACTTCAACATCACTCTCGAATAACGGGGTACCCCAGCAAAGTCTGCTCTCATTTGGTTCTTTTCCGTCGAGAGGCAAAACAGTCGTTGGATCTCCGAGCTGATTAGGACGATGCATAATATGGTAGTAGGATACTTCGCAGAATCGGCGCAGCTCTGGAAATGTAAGGCGCTCCTCGCGAGCAGGTAAATCCATGCCGAATGGAAACCTAGGATACCCAAAATGTACCAGCACATTCAACAGGAACACATTTAGTCTTACGGAAACTAAATAGGGAACAAACTGTGATGCCAAACAAACCCAGATTGATTATGAATATCAATGTTGTGTTTCACTAGTCGCTTTTCCTGTATATATGCAGCAAAGAAGTACGAGCACTAGTGCTCATGACCGTGATAATATCACAGATTTGCTTAGCACTCGACACGTTAATCGGGCAAGTCTAGCATTGGGTGTAGTGTGGTAATTTGACCTATTCTGCTATATTCTATAGGGAAGTACAATGGAAAAGGCGTGAAGCCGTATTTATAAGTGATCGCCCATTTCACATTTTCTCCTATCCTCAGTTGAACTGATGCAACTAGTTCCACCCATTCCAGTTTAATCCCATCGATAGGCCGGGTTATTCACTGAATTCATATCCTATGTCTCCCGTCACGTCACAGTGAGAAGCAGCCCTTGTGCAACATACAGTGTGATGTGTCTCATGTGGCAGTGGATCTATGATACCAAGAGTAGTAGCGCAGTCCAAAAGACGTACAAGTAGCGCGTTTTGTGGGGTTCTCCTGGAGCTGCTCACTGGTCAAAGGTGTGCATATAAATGCTTTGATGAAGATGATAACATTAGTGGCAGTTAGGGGTGAAGTTATGGCCGTTGATTTGTTTCAGGCTTTGGTTTAGCTCCTTTGGAATTTGCATCAAGAGATTCTCAAGGCCTAAGCAGAGTCTTGCATTCCTCAACAATTGTCATCACCAACCCCCTTCGATTTGCTGTTTTTCTTGCTACCTAGAAGTAGATACATCAGCTGATAAGACCTCACTCACCAGCTGTATAATACCGATCTCGACTAATGTTGCAGCTCCCTTGAGATGCCAAGATCTTAGAGAATGTTGTGCACAAGCAGGGAACCTCATTTATATCTAGACACCAGTGTCATGCCTCTATTAATGTGACTATCAACGCGCAGACACACATAGACAGCTAGACCACAGCCGGGAACAATGATGGCTAGTGGGGATTAGTGTGTTACACATAGGAGTAGGCTTGTCCACAAAATGTTTTCAATTATTTCTGAATTTTGGTTGGATTTTCGCACTTTGAATTTTTTGGGAATTTTGGCCTCATCAGGATTGAATTTTGGCCGTTTTTTGAGAACGACAGTGCTGTCACATCCGGAGAGTACATGTGCTGCCCAATATATTACCAAGTTTGACATGTGAAAACAGTACTTTCAAATACACACACCTTTGACCTTTGAACTTTTGACACCCATCCCCCCCGAATTTGGAAGCACACAGCAGCACAGACACACATGATAAGCAGTTTGTGGTTTTATTCATTTATTTTTTCATTTTTGGAAATGTTGGGTACGAGTACTGTAAAAACCATGGCAGCGGATCGAATTTTTTCTGCTTTTTGGGTGATTTTTTGAATTTTCTTATAACATTTTGACCGTTTTTTTCGCATTTTGAATTTCAATTTTGGACAAAATAATTCGCATGATGTGGCCACCCTTACATAGGAGCCAGGCGTTCAGCCACGTGCAGCACAGAGGCTTACATAATGGAACAAGTCTTTCTGTCTTCGGCTGTGCTGTCCACAAGTGACTCAAGGACTGCTTTCTATTTTAATTCGCCTATTTCAATAACACTGCTCTACTGCGAACGAGAACATGAAAAACATATCATTAATCACAGCCACCTGGTTTTTGTGTACACTGTAAATAGGATAATATGAAACTCCGCACAACGGTTGTCCCAGGGATCTGTTCATGGGGCATTGCTATTCTGTATAATTATATGAGTACATTGGCCGACTGGTGAGTGCTCTGAACAACTATTTCCACACAGTATCGTGCAGTAGCACTCTGATTTACTTTGCATTCTACTTATTCTGATTTGTTGTGGCTATATAACGGAACGCAATGGAGCAATACGTAGATGCGACAGATTGTGTACTTAAAATGAGAACATAATTCCGGCTAAAGCATCACTCAGCTATATTCACTTCCTTGTGGTTACGAACTGTATAGGTTGGAAAGTCTCATATGCGTACCTTAGAGTATTGACAGACAATACACGACTAACATTCACCTTGTCATTCAACGAGAAATGATTTCAAACGTATTGCTCCTTTCTTTTGCACTTCTCCAATTTGTACATGCTATCACAATGCCCCGCTCGCTCGCCATAAACTATAAAGTCCTTCAATATTGCTAGCTTTAGAATATAAGTTTTTCCATCGTTAGCTTTAGCCCCAATATTCTCATTGTATGGTACCATAATTATAATAATCTTTATTTGTTGGTCCAACACTCAGTGTGATGAAGGTTTCTGATCATAATCACATGAATCGTTCAAATCGGTTAAAATATTGTTCCAATATTCTCGCGGTATGAGTTCACTCACTTTACTTTCATCGATAGTGCTTCCTTTATCTATTTTTTACGGCGTCAATGAGGACTTATTTAGATGTAAGTATTTCCTATTTGAAGATATGCACGAGTATAGTATAACAACGATGATTATGAACTCGGATGGAGAGCCAAGGGTTATTTATAAAAAGTAAAAAGGACCAAGGAACTACAAGTTAATAAGAAAGAAAATGGACCAAAGATGTCCACTAAAATCACCAGTTACTGACCAGTCAGCTCATGCGATAACATTCCATGACACTGACCGACGATACTGACGTTCTATAACTAACTGGCTTACAGCTCTAGCACTCCAAAGGACTTCCAACTTGGACGGTTCTAAGTTATGATGAAGAAAGGAAAAGGACAAAAATGTTACGAGTTATGACAAACTGTCCTTTTCCTTTCTTCATCATAACTATATTGGCTCACCATCCGAGTTGTAAGTTATAAAAATAGTTATAGAAGGTTTTGCATGATTCCTGTTTGTATAGTTTCCCCTTTTCTTGATCTTTGCATCTTTTGAGCCACGCAAGTTGTTTAGAATGTTGCTTTTCGTCCTTGAATCGTGGTTTGACCGTATTGTCCCATGGGCTTGCTAGTATCGTCATCGACATGCATGAACATCCGCCATCCGTCCTTCACAGCTCAGACTTTCAGCTCGTGCTTATCTTGGTTGCATTCACCTTCCCCTCCTGATGTTATTTCTATAACTTAGAACCTTCCGAGTTGTAAGGCAGTTGGAGTGCGCATCCAAGATGTGCTTGAGCTGTTAGCCAGTTTTTTGCGGAACGTATGTACCGTCGGTCTGTGTCATGCCAGGTTATAGCATGATCTGATTATTTAGTAACTGGTGGTGTTAGTTGACATTATAGCGTAACTTGTAGTTCCTTGGTCCTTTTTATTGTTTATTTACGATGATTATAGTGCACGTCACGAGAAAGAATGAAAGTATTAGTTCAGAACTGTTCTCTTGTCATGATCATCAATAATATATTGATCTACATTGTATGTAACAATTACTTGAAATCTCATAACTGGACAAATAGAAGTGGAATAAGTAGGGGGGGGGGGGGGATGGACAGAAACGAAACTGGTGATTATACCACATATTTAAAGCGGAAGAAAACAATTTCTTTGATCCACGTTTATATGGTTTTTACAAATGCAGCGAATTCCAAGCCATATCTATGTATGATTAGGCGATTGTAACAGAGTGTGAGAGGTGATAATATGTTACTACTTTGGTCAGTGAACAAGACAAAATGCTAAAACAGGGCCTGGGGTTGGGTGTGTTCCACAGCGCGAGTTAGCCTTGATACTAGACTGTAGACATCGGGCATGCGACAGAGCTCTTCAGCAATTCCACATATCGACATAAAACTAAAATATAAAAGCGAATTGACCGATAGTCAAATAATGCAATGCGGTGCTTGTATATAATGCAAGACGTGATATGCTCAGCTATTTATTTTTTCGTCGCTTCTTCAGTTCCTTCAACATTATCCGTCGTATTCGACGGACCTTTTGCACCGGCTGTGAAGGTGGCGTCCTGTCAAGATCCTGGGATGAAATGAATACCTTCTGTATTGATATTTGTTTTTGTAGGGCCACAATGCGCACATTTAAATTGAGTGAGATTCTTGTCGCACAGCGAAGGTCAATACAAGCGTTATTGTTAACTCGGTATTGGAGAATATAGAAGCCATACACGGGAGGTCTATTCATACATATATTGCTTGGCAGTATACAGGTAGTTTTGAAAACGGGATGCAAATACTTATCCAAGAACAATAAAAAATATAGAAACTGTCGGACATTACGTGCTCCTTCTCTTGGTCCTGTACTGCGGAACAGCCGCTGGACTGACGACACAGTTTGCACTTCAACGTCACCCTCGAATAACGGGGCACCCCAGCAAAGTCTGCTCTCATTTGGTTCTTTTCCGTCTAGAGGCAAAACGGTCGTTGGATCTGCGAGCTGAGTGTCACGACGCATAATATAATAGTAGAATACTTGGCAGAATCGGCGCAGCTCTGGAAATGTAAGGCGCTCCTCGGAAGCAGGTGCATCCATGACGAACGGAGACCCAGTATAACCCAAATATACCAGCACCTTTATCGGCTACACATCCATTTAGTCCAAAGGAAACTAAATAACACACAAACTGTGATGTGAAAGCAAATCCAGATTGATTAAAAATATCAATTTTTGTCATTGACAAGACGTTTTCCTGTGTGTATGTAGCAAAAAGGTACGAGTACTAGTGCCCCTGTTAGTGAAAATGTAGCAGATTTGCTCAGCACTGCAAATGTTCAGAGGGCAAGTCTAACATTGGGTATAGTGTGATAATCTGACAAAAGTTAGTATCAGATAGACAATAGAAAAGTCAAGTGGTGAAAATATGTGATTGAATCAATGGTATCATTGTTGTCACTGGTGAGAACACACGCAAATGATGCGTACATAACGGTGTTGATAACGGTGTTGGCTAAGATGGATATTAGCGATGTTGTGGTTTTTGATGTGTCGCACTGTGGCTTACAAACAGTGTTCCTGGGTGTACCATCTTAACTATCTGTCGCACTAAACTATTATTCATGGAGAACCCAATATTCCTTCGTCCAACTGCTGAGATGCGTGCAACTTTCGCTAACTTCTGCCTCCGTTCGGCCGTCGGTTTGGTCTTCACACAGGTTATTACGAATCGGACCAGATCCGCTGGCAGCCCGCCCCGGGGGCCCAATAATGATTCTGGACCTGAAGGCACGATGGGGCCTGCTAGTGTTGATGGAGACAGGGGTTAGGTGGTGTCGCATCGACAAAAAGGGCACTTCACTGTCGAGCTTTCGCTTCGCTGTAGGGTTGTTTTTTCGTTTCGTCTCGTTCGGGTAGTCAAAGATATTTGCGTGTTTTTCATCTATATCTTTACTACTAAACTGGTCCTGGCCTGTGTATGCAGAAGACGAACTTGTTCATAATGAAATTGTCTGTAAATTTACAAATTCTCTCAGCTCAGACTGTCTACATTTAAATGCGGAACAATGTTTGGTACAAGTATCCAGGAAAGGACGTGCTGGATTTGGTTAAGTTCTAATAGGCACAAGTGTGTCGACGCTGATGCTGCTCAATTCACTCAGGAGAACATGCCTGTGTGCATTTATTTCTTTATTTGAATTCGCAAGTACTTGAAGTACACACGGGCTATACGCCCAAATACATGGAAGCGAAAATGAAAATGGAAAGAAATGAGAGGGTTTGGGAGGGGGTTAGAAAGGTCAATGCTGTATAGATCAATCATTACGCAGGAAAGACAGTACCATCGGGGACAAATATTCATGATTAACAGCAACAATGGCACATGCGTGTTTCACTAGTCTCTCACAAGATCCACCATCAGATCTCTCACTACACATGTACATGTACATATAGGTGTTAACTGATGGAGTGGTATTGCTGCGCAATTTTCCACATGGCGTGATAACCCGGCATGGAAGGCACTATCCGCTACCGCTGCTGTGTTCCCAGTCAAAGTTTATACATGCACCTGATAGGTCGATCCCTTCACACATCAGGCACAGAACACTGTAAGTAGTTGCCCTCAGGCTGATGTCAGCTTCTCACTGCAAAGTCATGGGAGGCATACTACAGAGCTGGCAAGTAAAATCCGACCCCGGAGCGGTGCGCTCACATCGCAAAGACCCAACTCGGGATAGTAACACTACGAAATAGAGATCGCTAAAATGTGAACGCATCGCTAGGGATTCAGATTTCATTTTCCAGAGCCGTACTAGTTAGTAGTAGTAGCCCATGATAGATCGTATCTGAACTGCTGTAGTTTGGGATAACAATGGTAGCACTGGTAGCATGCAATGAAATACACCAACCTACAGGTGATGGGATTATCATAAGAATTTGTGAGAAAAGAATTCGGGTGGACACACCCATTCCCATAGCGCTGCACATCACATCCGAACCAGTTCCGTTATTTTTACAACGTTTCGGCACTTGGCCATCGTCAGGTAATAACAATGAATACCGTAGAAGCCACACAAGAGCAGCTCTTCCCGTGATGTGCACAGTTGCACCTTCTCTCCCCCCTCTGCATAGAGGTGATATAACTCGCATCATATTGTTTTGGGGATATATCTGCAAAATTATAACATATATGTTGGACTCAGTAGAGCGTCCAGCCCCTATATGATGTCCAACCCCTATATAGAGTCCATTGGTCCAAAATCCACTGTACAGAGTCCAAACTTGGAATCAACTGTGAGCTCAAAGTTTAGATGGACATCACTCCCTGTATAGAGTCCAGCCAATTGGCTTCACCCCTATATAGAGTCCATTGGTCCAAAATCAACTGTACGGAGTCCAAAGTTTGAAATCAATTATAAAGAGTCTTTATGTGGACAACACTCTCTGTATAAAGTCCAGCCAATTAGGCATCCCCTATCCAGAGTTCGAAATTAGACATAGGGTCTGCTGTAAGCAGTGAATAATAACCAGAAAACGGGCTCTCCCTTTAATCCTTTACATCATTCACTTCTCAAGATAAAAAATAAGTATTGAGGCGCCACTGCAGCCACTTCACTACATGAAAAACCCTACAAACACCATCCTCAAATCAAGTGGTCTCTTCGCAGACGCTGCAAATTACAATATCTCAATCATGTAGTGTTGCCAAATTATTGTGCACGCACACACACATGCACACACCCACACAACGCCAAGAAAATACCTAGAAAAAAACAAGAATCGAAAGAGAATAATGGAGAGCCAAGGATTAATTATTTGTTTTCAAATTATTGTGCGCGCGCGCGTGTGCGCATGCACACACACACACACAAACTTATACAACGCCAAGAAAACACCAAGAAAAGAGTAGAGACACAATACACACGCAACTCCAACAGCCATGCAAACGTCCACCCATTTACACGTAAAGTCAAGAGGGATAACAAATAATTATACGAAACGAATGCATACGTGGGCGGCTGCACGCACGTTTACATACATGTAGTATTGTAAGAGAGTAACATAGTGCAGTAGTCAGCATAATACTAGCACATGCTGAGAGTGCAATAGCAAGCTTCACCATTGCTCACGGCCATGCAAATGTTCAGCAGCACTCAGTTCCGCAAGCTTCTGAAGATCAGCACACCTGCAACAAATAGATAGCACAAGGATACGCTTATTACCGCAATGATGCATGGGAGCACACAACTACCAAGTTCTCAACGAATGTGATGCTCAATGAAAATCCATCCACTCAAAGACCTGTGAACAGGTGACGGTGGGGGACAATAATCTATTAGTAATACGAGGAATAAGATCGTTTGTGCACACTCAAGACGCACAGACACACCAACATACAGGGGCGTGCTCGGCCCCCCAACTAGGGGGTGCACGGGAGCCGAGGGGAGCCCCCCCCCGCAATTTCCTGCAATTTGTTTGCAACCTTTCTTGAATTTTAGAGCATATTTGCATACATTACAATTGCAATTACCCAGATTGAAAATTTTCGGGGGGTACACGTGACCCCTGTGCCCATCGCCGAGCACGCGCCTGACATACATGTATTGTACACGGTGTTTCACTTCACTGCAACTAAATTGAAATGAGATGATTTGAACAATCTGTACAGCGTTGCCGTCACTCAGTCTTCTCCAAGATGGAAATGCAATGATTTGTGGTCACAAGGCAGTTTCACTGACACAATGTCATGTTTGTGACATCAAAACGGTTACTTCATGGAATATGAGTATTAGCTTGAAGCATTTTCCTGTCATCGGCATACAAGCAATCCTCCTCCTCCTCCTCCTCCTACTACTACTACTACTACTACTACTACTACTACTACTACTACTACTACTACTACTACTACTACTACTACTACTACTACTACTACTACTACTACTACTACTACTACTACTACTACCACTACTACCAAGAGTGAACTCTTGCTACTACTAGTACTAGTACACTGGCACTGCGTTTGTGGATCCCATTGTATTTGACATCATACTAGAGCCTAGTAGAGGAAGAGTGTCGTGGAGTTCACATAATTATCACAGGAAAAAATACATTTCTCATGAAGTAAAATAATTGATGATAGCTAGACGATCGTATACGATTGATGCAAAGTCCTTGCAGTCCTTGAGGACTATTACGAATTGGTTGACTACTTTTAGGGCATTCATTCAAGCAACATCAAACAAACGCGATAAGCTCCTTGAAAATGGAAAAAAATCAAGCATAACGACAGAACAGCAGACCAATCGAAACGAGTAAAAGCTTCCTTACCTCAGTCATCGTCCTTGCCATGTAGTTGGACAGCCTTTTGACACGGTGGTACAGGCAGCTCTTGTCCAGTCCAACAGGGTATCCTTGTGGGCCCAACAGGGTATCCTTGTGGGGTCGAACGAAAGAGAGTGTCAGTGTATCTGACTCGTCAGATTGGAACTGTGCTGAACTTTTCTCGTTCTCCGCTTTCTGCTTTCATCCCTTGCTCTGATGAAACTGTTCAAACGTCTTACTGGCAGCAATGGCCAGCCAACCAGGGGATCCTTGTGGCGTCGAACGAAAGAGAGTGTCAGTGTACCTGACTCGTCAGATTTGAACTTTTCTCGTTCTGCAATTTCTGCTTTCATCCCGCGCACTGATGAAACGTCTTCAGAGAACCACAAGACGCTTTCCAGATTTGATTTTGAACGTCTCCTTATCCTCCTTGGTTACCTCGAGAATGATTACTGTCAGCAACTGCACAGCAGAACTGGCAGCTGAAGTGAAGAAAGGAATGAGCTGCCACGAGGCAAGCAAAACTGAGAAGGTGTTTGTTCTCTTTCGGGCACAACACACAGGAACTGGACTCCTGGACCGTGAATAGGGGACTTGCAGAAAAAGTGTACTCCTTATAGGGGATTGCGCGGCAGGATGAAGCGGATCAAAACTGAGTGGACTCCTGGACTCTGTATAGTGGATTTTGGACCAATGGACTCTATATAGGGTGCTGGACATCATATAGTGCATGGACTCTATACTGAGTCCTACATATAGATTGAGAAGAGGAAGGGTTATAACAAATGCATACTGAAGAAATCAGCCATACCATTCTTTATTATGTTATAGAAACTCTGGAAGGATTGAAACCAGCGGGTTCGAAGCGGGTGTTGGCAAAGATAGTACGGACACGAGAAACAAAGCAATGACTATTTTGGGTGGTTCTAATGTCAGTGGGGAGAGAATTCCAGGTGGCAGCGGTAACAAAGAGGACGGTGGCACGCGAGTAGCTGTTCGCCCTGGCAGGCGGTACAAGTTGGAGAGGGCGCCGCGCGCTGGTGGAGAGACTATAAGGGCAGTGGTCTGGTGGTGGACCAGGTGATGGAGCTCCCGGAGGCGCTGGATGTGTCGCCGCCATGCCAGACTGGGCCATTGCAGGTGCGCGAACAGAGATGCCTTCGGTTCAGTAGCGGAGGGAAACACACCGTACTGTCTCAAGACGACTCGTGCCAATCTGGCCTGCAGACGCTCAAGCACCGCCGCTTGGGATGCGGACAGTTGGAACTGCCACAGTGGCGAGGCGTATTCAATGGTGGGTGGGACATAACCAGTATAAAGCCGGTTTGTAACTTCCGGCGTTAGGCGGCTCGACATGTGGGCAAGTAGTACCACGCATTGGCGAAATCTGGTGGTGATTGTTTCGATGTGGCACTGGAAGTTGAGGTGGCTATCAATTTGCACGCCAAGATGTCGGTGCGTGTCGACTTCCGGTAGAATATTCCCTGCTAGCTACTCGTCTAGTCACAGCGAAGAGTTTTTGAACTGATCGACCGGATTCCATCTCCTACACTCAGGGATGGCGAAATTTCTGCGCTAGCTGCTGCTTGCGGAAAATGGTGAAGAAATCGTCTCCAGTTAGAGTCGTGATGGCGATAGCGAGGAGAACCTGGACGACATCGATCTAGCCAATCGAAGTACGGAGATACTACGTAGCTGTTTCTGGGCCTCACACAAAGGGAACACGCGCAGCAGAGCTCATACGTTTGCAGCAAGTTCACCAGGAAAAAGGCTTGAAGCGCAGTGTGAAACTGTTTTGATTTGAAGTCCTTGGCGATGAAGTGCTACTGAATGCCAGGCGAATGAGCGAGCAGATCTCCACTCAAGACTTTCCTCGCTGGACAGCTAGCTGCTAGGGATTGTATGGAGCAATAGCAGCATAAAATTAACATCGTGATCATGATTTTCTAGCATTTTCCATGCCGTCTACGCAGAACTACGAAACGTGCACAATACTGCCCAAACCAAGCCATTTTTCCATACTTACTACTGGTGAATTCCTGGCATTAGAGAGGAACAGCAGCATTACAAGTAGCATTATGACACAGTTTTTCAGGCATTACCATTAGCATTCTCCCGCAAAATAACTAGCATTATCCGCCCAGGCCTATGCACAAAGCGCGCTACCTTCTGCTACTTCTTCTCCGTGATGTGCTAGTTGCACCTTCTCTCTCTCTGTCTCCTCCCCCCTTCTGCATACTAGGTGACATAATTCGCATCTTTTTTGGCGCTACACTCTGCATATACACTGCCCTTGTGTGGCTTCCATGGTATACATTCTTATTACCTGACGATGGCCAAGTGCCGAAACGTTGTAAAAATAACGGAACTGGTTCGGATGTGATGTGCTGCGCTATGGGAATGGGTGTCTCCACCCGAATTCTTATCACAGATGAAGCTGCAGGAAGCCTCAGCCTTTCTTCAAATTTGGGAGAACTGCGTTTTTAGATGTATACTGCAATTCGCATCTGCCGCTACAGTATATGCATGCATCCTGTTGCCTGATGATCGCGAGAGCATGAAACTACTACTTCAAGTCACAGCAAACAAGCCTTGATTGTCCTTGTTGATTCTGTATTACGCTCTGCCTCCGCGGTGTTGAGCACTGTCAGCACGCTGGGTACACCCTCCGGTGCATTCATCCATGTAACGTAGGTGGGATTATCCCACTTTACCCATACTAGACTTGCCCTCTGAACGTGTCGAGTACTGAGCAAATCTGTGGCTTTATCACTATCAGGGACGCTATTACTCGTACTTCTTCGCTACATTATCACTATCAGGGACACTATTACTCGTACCTCTTTGCTACATTATCATTATCAGAGACGCTAGTACTCGTACCTCTTTGCTGCATATACACAGGAAAATGACTATTCAATTACAAAAATTGATATTCCTAATCAATCTGGATTTGTTTCGCATCACAGTGTGTTGCTTATTTAGTATTTTTTGGTTATCCTACGTTTCCGTTCGTCATGGATTTACTTGCTCGCGAGGAGCGCCTTACATTTCCAGAGCTGCGCCGATTCTGCGAAGTATCCTACTACCATATTTTGCGTCAGTCCACTCATCTCGCAGATCCAACGACTGTTTTGCCTCTAGACGGAAGAGAATCAAATGAGAGCAGACTTTGCTGGGGTTCCCCGTTATTCAAAGGTGATGTTGATGTGGAAGTTGTGGTTGAAATGTATCCACGATCCAGAATGTCGTCAGGAATCCTGCCATTGTCCCGCACTAGAGGACATGCCGAAGCAGCCACTACGGTCCGGAAGTTTCTATTTCGTTTCATCTTATCCGGTAGGTATCGGCATTCCCCTTTGAAAACTTTCTGTATGCTGCCAAGTAGTATATGTATGAATAGGCCTCCCGTGTATGGCTTGTATATTGTCCAATATGTTCACACTAAGTCCGACCTTAAACTTTTCTTTGTGACAAGAATCTCACTCAATTTAAACGTGCGCATTGTGTCCAAACAAAAACAAATTTCCATACAGAAGGTATTCATTTTATCCCAGTTCCTCCATACTCGTCTTGACGAGACGCCACGTTCACAGTTGAAGCAGAATGTCAGACGTATCCGACGGAGAATGCGGAAGGAAAAGAAGAAGCGACGGAACAAAGAATAGTTGGGCAAAACACGTCTTGTATTATAATTATAAGCACTGCATTGGATTATCTGACTTTCGGTCAATTCGCTTGTTTTCTGTTGTGAAGTCAATTCCTGGCATTGCTGAAGAGTTCTGTCGCATGCCCGATGTCTGCAGTCGAGTATCAAGGCTAACTTGTGCTGTGGAATACACCATACTCGAGGTCCTTTTTCGTATTATTTTTGTCTTCGTGACTGATCAAAATGATCAGATTTTGCCTCCACTCATACTCTGTTTCAATTACCTAATCATGCATAAATCTGGTTTGCTATTCGCTACACTAGTAAAAACCATGGCAACGTGGGTGAAAGAAAATGTTGAAGACACTGGACACAACTACATGTATCTGCTGCAGAAGTGGAACAAAAAAAATCTTTTTTGGTCTATTCCTTCCCAGCAGAGTAACACATACAACCTTCAGAAGATTTTTCTCCTACAACCTAACAAAAAGTCTGCTACCGGCCATCAAGGAGTATACAGTACTGAAAAACAGAGACATAAAAAGAGCCGGGACGGCATCGTCATAGCAGTAGGCATGGCAACCACAACACCACACAGCAGAATCATCATTTTAGTTGAAAAGTTAAGAATGCTACAGCAAAGGGTTTCTTCTTGTTTAAATGTGGCCCAGAAACTGGTCGAATGCAGTACTGCAAGGATTTGACGCAAATTTTCTTTTTCTTTTTTTCACCTCCAGATAGCTGTATTTCTCAGTGCAAAACATTCCTGAATTTTTGTCTTTGTCGTTCAAGCAAAGGTGAAGGTAGAGGACAGATGAGCCTGGTTAGAATTTCGCGTGGCACATTAAGACCACACACAGGCACTTTGCGTGAATCTGAATACAATTATAGCAATAAAACCTGCTTTATGGCAGGTTTCAAAGAAAAGTAGAACTAAGTACATGCACATTGTATAGGCTGGGAATGTGGACGTGGTGAAAAGGAACCGCTGCGAAAAACGTACCGGTTTCAAGCAAATCGCTGCCAAAAATCGCACTGAGAAGCGACTTCTCTGTGAATTGTCCAGGCTGCGAACTATCCACCAAGAGATGTCGCGGGTTGAAACGTCGGGGTGCGAATCAGTTCTCCGCGAACTGTCGCGACACTGGTCGTTGTCCTGTTCTCCTTCTGTCTACACTCTTGTCGAATACTTCTATAATCCAATCATATATAACCCCTGTGTTCCGTAGTGAGGGGACTTCCGGGAGCAGCTAACGCTGGTGGCAGCGGAAAACGTCAACTGCGTCTACATCGCTGGCGGAGTGTGTACTTCAGTACGCCTTCGGAAATCGCCTACTACGAAGACCCACGGAGGCCCACGCAAGTGAACTACCATATCCTCATCCGATCTCTTCGTCGATATTTTCCTTTCTGCATTGTGTTTCTTTCTGCTCGTCATTTTCTTGTTGCATGCATTGTTTACAGTCCATAGGTCACGCATTGGCGCCAACCGGTCTGGCCAAACATTTTTTCAGAACATTTTCTGTGTCCGTGTTTTGTGCATGATTGCATACTGCCTGCTGTCTGTTGTTAGGATATCTGCTACCTGGGTAGTAGAGTCTACACTGTGTCCGTAGATAGAGTACGAGTAGTTGCCTATTTGGAATTGTCTCTGCCAAATTTAGTTGTTTGCCGCTACGCACGATAGGTTACGTAATAGATTTAGATCGACACGAGTTGTTACGTAGTTATTATTATTATTATTATTATTATAGACAGCACCTCATGGTATGAGAAGAAAATCAGCCAGTACGGGAGATATGGGTGTTAACCAACCATGGTGAATAAAAGAAGAAAAGAAGAAAAGTAATGATCAAGACTGAGAAGCATGGGAGGGACAGGTGATGGTGAATCTAGTGAGCAGATTTAAATGCATCCAGGGTACTGTCATTGCGCGTAGTAGCGGGCAGCGCAAGCCAAGCAGAGTAAGCAACAAAGAGTGGAGAGCGTACAAAGGAGGACGTTTTAGCCAAGGGGAGGGCAACAGAGCATCTTGTCTGGGAGCCACATGTGATTCGGAACCAGTTATACACGTTAAGATGAGGAGGATGTAGAGCTAGTTTAAATTTGTGAGCAAAAGTGCAAATTAATTTTTGACGGTGGCTCGACAGTGGGCAAGCATTTGTAAGGAAATACAGGGAAGCAGAAGAGTAGAGAGGGAGGGGGTAGACTAAACAGGATACGAAGAAGTTTTCTATGGTGGATTTCGAGACGCTCAGCGAGAACCGAGGACCAGCCACACCAGCTAACAGCAGCGTACATGAAAAGAGGCAGGATGTACAGTTTGTAAAACAAAATTTTACATTTGAAAGGAAGATGGAAACAATGGGGACATATAACACCTAGGGCAGAGCTTGAACGGCTGCAAAGAGCATCAATATGGAAAGACCAAGAGAGACGATCATCAAGCATTATTCCCAGGTGTGTATGGTTGGAAACAACCTTTATGGGTTCTGGGAAATCAGGATGGTGTAAAAGTGACATGGATGAGATTGGGGGAAGGAACATTATTTCGGTTTTAGTCAGGTTGGGTCTAAGTCGCCATGTTTGCATCCAGCGAAGGACACTGCATATCTGAGCCGACACTCGAGGTACAAGAGCCGCTGAGGACGAGGATGCTGACAGTAGGGTTGTATCGTCAGCAAATAACGAGACACATGGGTCTATAGACGGTAAATCATTTACGTATGCTACGAACAAAAGAGGTCCAAGTATGGAGCCTTGGGGAACTCCAGAAGACACTGGTAGAGGATCAGAGTTGATGGAAAGGGCAGAAACAATATGTGATCGGCTACTCAGATAGGACTCCAGCCAGGACAGAGCAGGGCCAGACACACCAAAGACAATAATATATATGTACTTGAAGTAGCTTGGCAAGGAGGCCACGATGCCAGACAGTATCAAAGGCCTTTGTCAAGTCAAAGAAACAGAGAGCAATATGGTGTCGAGCATCACGAAGGGTGGCAATGTCTTGTACTAGACGAGCTAGTTGGTCAGAGGTTGAGTCGTCGCGCCGAAAGCCAGATTGGGAAGGGCTAAGGCATGGTGAAATGTGGCAATACAACTGGTCGTAAAATACCTTTTCACACACTTTTGAAAGGGAGCAGAGAAGAGATATTGGACGATAGTTTGAGGCTTGTGATCGGGAGCCTTTACACTTGTAGATGGGCGTGACCTTAGCGATCTTCCAACGATCAGGAAATACGCCGGAGGAGTAGGAAAGGTTGAATATAAGGCACAGTGGATACGCCAGAGATGGAGCCAGAACTTTGAGAACTTCATTTGGTAGGGCATCCGGACCAGGGCTTTTGTTGCTTTTTAGTCTTTTTAGGTAGCTGCGAACAGATGATGTGGTGGTATGTATAGAGCGCAGATCAGAAGACACAGTCGCAGAACGTTGCAGAGGTGGTATTGGAGAGGAATGGTCGTCTGGAATGCCAGCTGATGTGAATTGCGTATTGAAAGCAGGGAGCCGTATAGACCCGGGAGGCGACACGCGCATCACTTGTGCACAACCATGATCGACTCAACGATTCAAAATATTACGACCTGCTCGGTGTGGGACAAGTCCGTACATAGGTCATAGCGCGCGGGAAATCCGTACATAGTATAGCGAGAAATCGTCGTCTTCGTCCTTTCGAAAACAATTGTGGTCAGACTTTTGATCTCCATTGCCGAAATACAGCCATCTGTGGCCATCGCTGAGGAGTTCACTTGTTCACTGTACTGGCCTAGTCACTGGCTTTGCACTGCCACTCGAACTTTGAGGCACTTTGACCACCTAAGATGAGGTAATCCTTTCTTTACAAATTGCCTCAATATTTTCTCACCTTTAGGGCAATGAAGTAATTTCTTTCCTCATGACTAACTTTGACAGACTAAGTTGCCCTGTCACAGTGATCTACAATACTCATATTGCACATTTGTGAAATATTGGACGAATCCAGATAAACGAAATGACTTACATTCTAAATTACATTTTCCAAAGTTTTCCTTCACAAATAGTCCCATTTTGTTCTCACCTTTAGGGCAATGAAGTCAATTTTTCTTCAGGACTAACATTGGCTAACAAAATGGCGCTGTCCCAGTGATCTACAATACTTATAATTATTACACATGTGAAATATTGGGAGTCAGAGTGAGGAAACGGCCTAAATAATTGAAACTTGAGCTGTTCTGCCATGTTCTATGCAGTAAACGCAGGGCTGAGAGCCCGCAAGAGCCATCCCGGAAGATCTCGTGCGCCACCAACCAAACCTTCGGTGAAAATAATAATAATTAATAAAATAATAATGTTCACAAGGTTAGAAGCTCGCACAGATAACACACATTGGATGCGAATACAATGCACTCAGGAATGTGTGCAAATACAACAAAATTAATTCCGAATAAAGTCAACAATAGCTGCCTCAACACAGTGCTAACAACCTTCCGCATTTTCCATATTTGAGTGGAAAGAAAACGCTGCAGTGGAGAGTCCTTAGAAAAGACTGAAAAAATATCATCATATCGCTGCACGAGATCATCCTTATAAGTTATAACGTCAGCTGATCGTACTGTGGTGGATTCATACGGCGGTAAATACACACCTGTCCACACACGCTCTCTAAACTGAAAAGTTATTCTGGCACAGAGCTCTCCTTCCCACCGGCACCACCATCATCGGTTTGCATCTGGCGCCTAGTCGATGCAGGGTGAGTGGTGTCCGATATAGCATGCTGGTACATCAGGTAGCGCATGGTTGATTCATACGGTGGTAAATACACACCTTGCAATATGGCGGTAAATACACGCCTGCCCAGACACGCTCTCTAAACTGCAAATTTATTCTGGCACAGAGCTCTCCTTCTCATCACTACCACCACCATCAGTTCGCGCCTGGCGCCTAGTCGATGCATGGTTAGCGGTATCCGACATAGCACGCTGGCACATCAGGTAACGCATGGCACATAGAAGATGGCAACGACATAGCTTGATTGCGACGTACATTTCGTTCTCTCGGTTGTGCTGTAGCCTGAAAAAGGAAATAAGACAATGCATGCAAATGACACAGACAAGTAATTACGGTTACAAATAATGCATACTGCTTGATAACAGAGAAAGAAAGTCAGTGGTCCCATAAGTATTTGGTCGTCCCTGAAGCGAAGATCGTTCCAGGGGGGGGGGGGGGGGGGGGAGCTAAAATCTCAGTCGACTGACGCTATGCATACACATGTACATGCATGCGATTTTCGTCGTCCATTCATTTCGGAGGGTGGAGAGGGGGTCGGAGTAAGAAATGAATGTTTTTTTCAGGGATGACTTTTAAAACACTTTTGCGATGACCCCATATTGCATCAATTTATCGTCTGAACTGCGCAATTGAGTCCTTCTTTTATTATGTTGGGTCCAGATTTCAAGACTCGTGAAGTTCGAGGCGAAAAGCAGGCCGATGAAGGGACGCCAGTAATTCAGTCTAGTCCGGTGTCATGGAGAGGGACCGATGAACCGGCAACAAGAGAATTCAATACGCATGCTTCTCTTCAGTTCATTGCTGGGGAAGACTACTCAAGGCCACGTCACTCCGGCAATTCAATGTACAAATCAGCAGCAACACTTGCAAACGTATTCCTACCAGCTGACCAGCAAGTTACCAGCCATCAGCTCTTCAAATAATTCCAACTTAACAAAGAGAGGAGATGGACAGATCGGAAAGTATCGTGGCAAGCTCAGGACAACACACTTCCGGCCCTATGTAACAACAGTGGAAAGTGCGTGCCATGGTATATTTTCGAAAGCATCTCAAGAACCAGCTAATGTGGACTGGCAGTCCATTTGCATCGTCCGATCAGCTGCTACAAGTGCCGTGAGCCAATGGCAAACACGTTTGACAGAGACTACTACCTCTACTGAATGCAACTTTGGCATGGCAGAGATCTACAAGCACGTTATCTTATCGATCAATAGAGTTGTATCCTCGTATGACTATGTGAAGTGTGAGGCCGTACTGTACTGCAGACGCGTCCTCGACCTGGTTGGAAATGTAGGCAACAGTTCCCACCCTCTTGACCAGAGATCGCACACACCCTAGGGTTTTGATGGGTTTGTACGACTCCCAGCTCTTGACTTTTGTTGGGTGTACGAGACGCACGCACAGTTTTCGTAGGGTGAGTACTTTTTCATGTAGTACTGAATGCGGCAAGTAGGACTCGCCCATCCGCCCCTCCCCAAATGGATCTACTCGAATGGTTGCGGAGGTAGGGAACTCTGGCGGGATTTACGACATACACAAGCGCGCACACATGCACACAATATACACACGCACGCACACATATACACACGGATGCACGCTATGTAGCACGTCTTGGGCATGGCTTCGTGAATACAAATCATAATTTAATGTCATAATTTATAGTATCCAAATGTTAAAGCAGCTTTACAAAACCTACCGTTCAATACTGGATCATCTTGTGACAGCTTCCTTGCAACACCCATAACTTGACCCCACTTCGTCTTGACGTCGGGGAATCGTTCACACCGGAGTTGGGACACGACTCATTGAAATCCAAGCTTATCTGCTGCTGGGAGCAGGACAGAGCTGATGGACGTCAGCAGCGGCTGTAGAACAACCATAAACGAGTCTTCTTTCTCCGCAGTCAGGCGGGACAGCAGCTTTGGAACGCAAGCTTCTTGCCTTCTGTGGGTCTTTAGCGGCTGGGATTCGGAACGCTCTGTAGAAACCATTGAACAAGTACTGCACTCTATCAACCCACAAGTATTTCTTCCAATTCATGATTATTCGCAACTTTTTATGCAGTACGCGCACCAGTTCAGAAGCCGCTAAGTAGCAAGGTTGAAAGTTTCAAGACAAATTGAAAAATATAATCACATAGAAAATTAGAATTCAAACCATACCTGTGGCCCAAGCCAACACAGACTGAGCGTTCACGCGAAGAGAACGTAGATCTACGTCAGCTGAGGTTTCCTTAGGATCAGGAGGTGATTCTTGACCCGGATCTGGATCGCGATCAGCAGCACTCTCTGCCTCCATCACGATCATCAAATGCAACTAATTACTTGGAAAAGTAGTTCATTCTTCTTCTTCTTTTCGAGCTTCGATTTCCCACGATCCTATCGATCCTGCACGAGTCCGTTCCCCATGCCATGGAGTGCACTCCCATGGCATAAGTACGCGGAGTAGTTGGTTTATAACTCAGGGCACGCACCGGGGATATCTGAGGGAAAGATGGGAGAAAGTGCCGCGAGTCAATCATAGTCGGCCCGGAAGGCCTCGTGTCGCCTCCCGGGTCTATACGACTCCCTGATTGAAAGTATTAGCTACAGACTTGGGGTCAGTCACCATCGAACCATTGGAAGCTAATAACGGAGGTATGTCTTGACGTGTACTAGTTGTCCTTTGAGTGCGAGCAAAGGTATACGGGTTAGGCCTGGAAGAGGGGTGAGATAGGGTGGTAGTGAGCGAACGTAAATATGCTCGATACTTAGAACGTGACAATGACTTCACCAGATTGCGCTGTTTTTTTGTATAAAAAAATATTAGCATAGGTGGAGTACTTCTTACTTAAGCTGTAGTAGTCGTATTTGAGTTTAATTGCACCTTGGAGATCTTTGTCGAGCCAAGGGATCTTGGGGTTATGGCTGGACTGACGAGGGTGCAGCCGGTGGTGGCTGCCATGTTTGGGTGTAGCGGGTCTTGCTCCGTATTGTGGCACATAGAAGGAGAGCACGTCATCAAGAACTGTAGTGAACTTCTCCACAGCTTCATCAACAGTAGTGGAGGTGAATAAAAGATGCCAGTCACAGGGAAAAAGTGCAGAGTTGATGATTGACCAAGTGGAGGGTGTAACCTTGCGGAAGGCATGTCGCGGAGGGGTAGGAGTCTGAGAGCAGTTGTAAGAGGTGTTAGCAGTGGCAATTTTGTAGGCTAGCGTTGTAATGACTTGCAAATAATCCGATGCAGCAAGCGGGGCAGCATCGTCAACAGAGCGTACAGAGAGGGGGCGGTTCGTAGCAAGAAAGTCCAGACTGGACAGTCTTCCATTCGGAGCGACACGGGTGGGGAAATTGACAAGCTGCTGGAGGCCAAAGCTAGAGAACACGTGTGATAGCTCCGTACCAGCACGCGATGTGGTGTCACCACTCCACCAGTCAGAATTGTGGGCATTGTAGTCACCGGTAAGAAAAACATCAAATAAAGAGAGGTCCAAGGAACACAGCGTGTCGGTAAGTATGTCGCAAAAGGAGGTGATATCAAGAAGGGATTGTGAAGGGGGGCGGTCATGACAGCAAATGAGTAGCGGATTGGCCCGGAGACCTGCTGGTGCACCAAGCTCAATCCATAAGGCCTCGCTTTGGGGAGAATCAAGGTCATGGCGACGGGTGCAATGTGGAAATGTCCCATCACGTATGAGAATGGCACGCCACCATAGCCACGTAGGTTTGATCTCAGGTTCTTATGTGTAGATCTGTCTTTACGGAAGCATGTGTAGCCTGGAACACTGAATAAAAGTGACGGGCTTAGCCAGGTTTCTGTTAAACATATTATGGTGGGCTTGTTGGCATGACATATTGCGTACAATTCCGGAAGTTTGTTTGTTACAGAGCGACAGTTGATAGTTACAATGTTAATAGAATGTGCGTGGTCCGGGAAAAACGGGAAAGCATGAGCGCTCAACGGGGTGAAGACCGACATTAGTTTGTGGTAGGGTTGATCGAGGCGTCGATCGAGTCCACGGGAAATTTTTGCAGAGATTATTTTTTCGAAAATTCAAAAATACAAAAACAATTTTTGTTCACAATTGGCCATTCAGCGAAATCCAAGAGACAAGAAAAGTTAGAGCGTAGCTTCGCTGAAGCTGGCTGTGACATGAGCATTGCTGAAGAGCGTGAGAGTTCGCCGGTACAAGGGTTGTCCCATCGTTTTCGCTTGCCGGACACCATGGACACAGACGCACCAAATGCACGTCCACTGCCCAAAACCGATCTTGCTCCCAGACACATTTGGCAGTCAACCTGGACAAGATTTTGTAAATTATATGAGTCACTTTCATAACGCATGTGCCCTGTCAGGCTACACCCATGAACAATGTTTGCGCCTGTTGCCGGCGCGTCTGGTTGGTGTGCCACACGAGATGTTGACGGACATCGTCGCCAACTCGCCCAACATCACCTATCGCGAGGCAGTCGAAGCGCTGCGCGCGAGATGGGAGCCTCCGCAACTGGCCCTTATGCATGAGGCGACGCTCCGACAGAGAGTGAAGTTGGCCACTGAAACCCAGTATGCGTTCGCGCAGGAGATGCGACGTCTGGCACGCCAGGCTTATCCCGGGCAGAGTGGGCCGCTCCTGGACTCAATGCTGCTCCAGTTGTTCATCAACGGCCAGGCAACGAAAGACCTGCATCTGGCACTTGCATCTCCACGACCTACGTCGTTGGATGCAGCCGTCCAAAAGACGATTGAGGTGGGTGCCATCCACGCCCGCGAACAATCCCGATCGGGATACGCTCAGCCGGTGTTTGCAACAGCTCCGCAACACCAACAACAGTCGACTCCCACGTTCAGTCGACCCAGGCACTCGGAGTACAGCCCCATCGGGCCGCGCGTTGCCACGGAGAACCAAAATGGCGACCAGGAACACACAGAACGTGATCGCCTTGCCAGCATCCTTGAAAATTTTGATTCTCGTCTCTCCGCACTGGAGAGAGCTGTCGGTGTCACGAACGGTTTTGTCAGCCAACAGCAAGGACAGCTGCGGGGTGGCCATGGTCGTGGACGTTTCGGATGCGGAGTTTTGCAAGGAGCCATGCAGCCCGACCGCGCGTGCTATGGCTGCGTAGAAGTTGGCCACTTCCTCGCTTATTGTCCTCGTATGAACCGAAAAAACGACAATTGACTGGTGACGCGGGGCAGCAGCCAGTCGAGGAGAACGAGCCCCTCCATTTGCATGATGTCTGTGTGAATGCTATTTCGCAAATTGTCTTGCATGTAGATGTATGTTTCCGGACTGCAACGGTGTCTGGATTAATCGACTCAGGCTCAAGTGTATCGTTGTTGCACGCAAATTTGTTCACTTCGTTGTTTAGCTCTGAGCAAACACTCGAGTCTCCTCCGCGTTTATGTGCGGTGAACGGAGAACAGTTGCCTGTGTTGGGGTCTGTAGAGCTTGCATTCTGCCTGGGCAACTGCTTATTTGTGCACTCCTTTGTGTTGTCTGATGCCATCCACAAAGATGTCATTCTTGGATCAGATTTCCTCTTTGAGCATGGTGCTGGATGTTGCCCAAGGTATTTTGATGTTTGGCAAGGAGTCTGTGTGTGTGTGTGCGTTAGTGGCCCACGGCATGTTCCCTCACAGACACGGGGTGCTACGAAGCCATTGTCTGACACCAGCGACACTGAGCCGGAACATAAAAATCATGAAAACAATCATTCAAAATCCAATCATCCTCAAAATATTCATCATATAAATCTCCATGCATCATCCTCATCTGATCTGTCTGACGATTCATTGTCTGCACGGGTTGTTGAACCCATGGCTCACCCTGGCGTTGTCCCAGCGTGTGCGCCCGAAAGTGTGGCCGACCCTGTGGTATACTTATCTCGTGTGGTGTTTGAGATGGAGTTGTCGGTACCTGCAGGACATGTTGTCTTGGTGCCTTGTGCAGCTGTTGATGTGTGCACGGTTGCGATGGATTGCGTGGCAGATCCATTGGAGTCCTTTATGGCGAAGCATCCAGATGTGGCAGTGACTCCTATTCTTGTGACTGTTGGCCCTAACCAAACACGTGTGGTTGTGGCTGTTGAAAATCATGCAAATCATCCTATACTCATTCATAAAAATACCAATGTTGCCGAACAGTATCAAACTCCTACAGATTGTGAACATATTGACGACACTGAAGCTATGGTTTCATCAGTTTCACCCGGCCCGATCCCGTTAGCTGCTCCCGGAAGTTCCCTCACACCGAAACACAGGGGTTTTATATGATTGGATTATAGAAGTATTCGCCAAAGTGTAGAAAGAAGGAGAACAGGACAACGACAACTCAAGACAGACTAGAACAGAACAGAACAGAACAGAACTGGAGCATGCGCTCTTCTATGTGAGTGGCTCATTGCCAAGGGGAACGAGCGGGAAATACGAATAGTGAGTATACAGGTCGTAGCATACATACGCCTATTACACTGTGCCCCCCTAGCTAAAATTCACGTCCACTGGAATGAACGAAATACCTAGGAAACAACAAAAGAAAACAAACCAAATAATAAACTCAGTCCAGGACATAGTCAGCTAGTCGAGCAGGTGCAGTGCGACCACGGCCAGAACGACGAGAAACAGGAGAAGAAGTACGGACCGGATCAGACGACGGCGGCTGTAGCGGCGGAACGCAGCGCGGCAACTCATCATCAGGCAGCGGCAAAGTAACAGGACCGGACACAGTTACAGCTTTCTTGAGGCGATTGAAGTGGACGGTACGCTCACACCCAGGCATAGACAAGGTATGCGACGTAGGACCATTCACACGAACAACACGAAACGGACCGGACCAATAAAGGTGGAACTTGGCAGACTCGCCGGCGTGAATTATCTTATCATGCAGCCAGACTAAATCTCCAATGACAAACGAAGGACCACTGCAGTGTGCATCATACACTGACTTCTGGTTACGATGGACAGCAGCTAATTGAACAAGAGCAACAGAATGAGCCTGAGCGAAACCGTCACGCACGAGCTGAACATAGGCAAATGGGGAGAGCTCGGGAGGATCAGGAGGAGGAAAGATCAGATCAACAGGCAGGCGAAGCTCAGCACCATACAACAAACGGGAGGGCGTAAAACCAGTACTACTGTGTACAGCAGCACGGTAGGCGAGAAGAACAAGCGGAAGGTGATTATCCCAATGGACATCTGTTGGGCCAACAAAAGCCTTCAGGTGATGGATCAACGTACGATTGAGGCGTTCAACAAGTCCATTGCCCTCGGGGTGGTAACTGGTTGTGCGGGATTTCCGGATGCCAAGGATAGTGCACAACGACTGGAACTACCGAGCTTCGAACTGAGAGCCTTGGTCAGAGTGGAGGCGACGTGGCGCACCAAAGCAAGACACCCAACCATGAACAAATGCCAGAGTGACTGCCTCAGCAGTAATGGCAGACAAAGGAACGGCTTCAGCCCAGCGAGTGAAGTAGTCGACGATGACAAGGACATACCTGTTACCGGTTGGAGTCACAGGAAGTGGACCAACGATATCCAATGCGGCAAACTCAAACGGAAAACCAGCAGCCATGGACTGCAACGGAGCACGGTGGACTGGATTCTTAGAAGCCAACTGAGCACAAGTCGGACAACTCTGTCCATAAATCTGGACATCGGATGCCACACCCTGCCAAAAGAAACGTTGACGGGCCAGATGTAACGTTTTCTCAATGCCAAAGTGACCAGCACCGGGCAGAGAATGAACAGACGCGAGCGCAGCAGACTGCAAAACGACAGGGACAATAAAAACAGGATGTTCGACATCAACATCATGAGCGAACGGGGGATCAAGATAAAACACCTTATCGATAAGACGCAACTGAGAACCAGAAGACCAAAGGAATTTCTGAAGACGGCTGAAGGGACGGATATCCTCTTCAGGTGGATGGACAAATTTCCCACTGGCAGCATCGTACCAAGACAAAACCGCAGCGAGATCAGGATCAGCAGACTGGGCACTCAGAATATCCTGCGGCCGAAAACAATCAGGCGGCGGATCAGGATAACTGACGAAAGTGGCTCCAGCAACTGGCACTTCAGCAGCAGCTGACGATGACATCATACCGCTACATTTACTTGCTTGCACTGTGACTGCATACTGAGAACAATGTGATCACGCAAGTAGGGTCCTCACATTTCAGAGCACCCACACAATCAAGCTCTTGTCAAGTTTGTTTCTTATATATTATTATTATTATTATGAAATGACCCAAAGGCAGTGTGCCTATCGAGGGGTTCATTTGATTGAAAGAACAGTAGATGTAGATGTATGTACAAAGAGAAGTAGGGATTGATGAGGAGAGAAATGGGGAAAATCAACTGCAAGGTGGCGGAATTCCGTTGATTGCATAAGCATAGTCAGCTGTAAATTTCCTGAGGGCAGCTTTGAACTTATAGAGCGAGGCTTCCGATGTTAGACTGGGGGGTAAACAGTTCCATAGAATAGCAGTTCGGAACATGAAGAGAGACTTAGACAATGATTTAAATTTGGGAAGAATGATTTTATTTGGTCGTCGCTCACTATTCGTAATATTGAAATGGAAATCAGCAAGGTAATCACGATGATGGAAAACATATCTGTGAAAAGTAGTGAGACTGATGATTTGACGACGATAGGCTAGTGACTCTAGGGAGCATTTAGAATTTAAGACAGATTTGGAAGAAGTGTAATCAAATGCAATTTTTTCTTTTTCAGTAGAGCTCTAGCAAACCTTGCCTGTAATTGATCAAGAGTGGTCATGGGTTTCTTATTAGATCCAAACGACCACACCGTACAGCTATATTCGATCACAGGTCTTACGAACCCTTTGTACAGTATGATCATTGCCGAAGGCGTAAGTTGCTGGGACATAATTGACAGTAGGTGCACTCGATATCTGAACTTCGAAGTTATTGAGGCGACATGTTTGCGGAAATCCAGGTTGTCGGTCAAGGTGATGCCAAGATGTTGCAGTTCAGAAACCGCCGTTAATGACCCATTGTACATTTGGTATTGGATTCCTGCAGGTGGTGTATCATTGATAGCTCTATGGCACAGCACGGATGTCTTGCTTGCTGAGAATTCACCTCCATTGTTCCTGCCCCATTTTTGACATGCATCGAGATCAGACTGCATGTTCGCTCTACTGGCGAGGGTGTCTTCAGGTTTGTAAGCCAGTAGGAGGGTGACATCATCTGCAAATAGATATTGCGTGCAATGTTGCATAGCGTTGGGCAGGTCATTTATATAGAGTAGGAATAGGAGTGGTGAAAGGTGGGAACCTTGAGGCACTCCGCAGTTGATGCTCCGCTTCTTCGATTTAGTGCTATGTACCTTCACTTCAATTTTTCGATCCCCTAAGAAGCTCTTCAGCCATTTTACTGACGAAGCTGTAGCAATCTTACCGAATTTCTTTAGGAGTATAGAGTGGTCGACCCGGTCGAAAGCTTTCCTGAAATCTAGAGATATCAGGTCAAAATTAGTGCCATTATCAATATTTACAGCCATTGATTGGGTTAGCAAGATAAGTTGGTCCGTTACAGACTTGTTGCGTACATATGCGAATTGACCTTTACAAATTACACCATGGGTCATCAAGTATCGAAGTAGACGTTCCGAGAGAATCTTTTCCATTAGTTTCGCTATGCATGGGAGAAGGGATATAGGTCTTTAATTGGTAGGCTCTTTGGCGCAACCTCTATTCTTGTACACCGGTATTACAGTGGATGATTTCCAGGAGGACGGGAACACACCATCATCAAGGCTGTAGTTGAACAATACTGATAGTGATTGGGAAAGGATGTCTGCGAATTGCTTTAGTATACGGTTTGTCAGGTTGATGTCTGATGATGATTTATGTTGTTGCAGCCTCTTTGCTGCATCGAAGACTTCAACAGGGCGTATGTTTCCGAATCCAAATTTGTTTCCATCGACGTCGGCTTCATTGATTGTTATACTAGTTGCTACAGTATTTGGCGGCGTTGACTGAGTGGTGCATTGGCGGGCAAAGAAGGTACACAGCGTTTCGGCCTTCGCTTGATCTGTTTTGTGAATTTCATTGCCGTTCTGCAGGTCTGGAATTGCCTTTTTATTTGTTTGGTCAATATTGCATATTGCTTTGGCACGTTTCCACCACGCATAGCCACCCTTTCTTTCCTTGCCAAGCATTGTGTATCCGAGCGTTGACAAGTGTGTGTCCTTGGCGACTCTTAATGACCGGTGGTACAGGTTGCGCGAGAGTTTGTATGCAGCTCGTAAGGAATCGTTGAGTGGCTCCTTTCGGTGGAGCACATAAAGGCGGTTAGTTCGCTGACGTTGCGTCTTAAGGTTTTTTGTGAACCATGGTTGATTCGACTGGGTGTTTTTCCGGCGTGTGATGGTCGTTGCTGCCTGAATTTCCTGGTCCAGCAGTGCAGAGTAGGCCATGCATCTGAAACTGATGTGCACGTTGGTGCCCTGCATGCATTCGGTCAATGGTAGTGTGCTCAGTTTCGGCCTGAGGAGGTGCATGTCAACCTTTCTGGAGACTGCTGCTGCGTTGACAGTACTTCTAGAGTGGCGTTTCTCTGGTGGAGAATATGCGCAAAATAGAGGAGAGTGGTCTGCAATGGGCATGGATGTGTAACATGAAGTGACAAGATGGGGGCATATTAGTTAAAATCAGGTCTAGGGACGGATTAGAATCTTTAGTTGGCCTCGTTCCATGGTTCTTGGAGACCATAGTGAAGCCATAGTCGTCAAAGCGGACTGCATGTGTCTACCTGCAGTGTTCGTAGGGTCTGCGTTGTTCCACTCATTGTTCTTGGAGTTAAAGTCTCCCACGACAATTACTGGACGGTTGTCAACGAGGGGGTGAAGAGGACTGAATGAGTTGCAGAATGCAAGACTATCGTGTCTTGGAGGACGGTACATACAGGAAATGATTGTAGCTCCTGTTTCGACAGTTATCATCTCTGAATTGTTGCACTCTAGATCCCGGCAGCGCATAGCACAAAGGGCGGACGAAGAGAAGACTGCTACCCCACCACCACCCAAGTCGCTCCATGTAGTGCTGCACTGGGACCGGTCACGACGGAACAGGTCGTAACCCAGTATCTTAATGATCTCGTCTGGGATATACGAATTTAGCCACGTTTCCATTATACACAAAATGTCTACTTTATGGTGGTCAAGGAGGTCTGTAATATTAGCCAATTTATGTTCCATACTACGACAGTTCAGGGTACATATCCGAATGCAAGAATTATTGTTAATGTTGTGGGGGATGCGTTTACTGGTGTGGGATCAGGTGGAGGTTGTTCTCTTTCTCAGGTGGAGGTTGTTCTCTTTCTCAGGTGGAGGTTGTTCTCTTAGATGTAAGTATTTCCTATTTGAAGATATGCACGAGTATAGTAACAACGATGATTATGAACTCGGATGGAGAGCCAAGGGTTATTTACAAAAAGTATAAAGGACCAAGGAACTACAAGTTAATAAGAAAGAAAATGGACCAAAGATGTCCACTAAAATCACCAGTTACTGACCAGTCAGCTCATGCGATAACATTCCATGACACTGACCGACGATACTGACGTTCTATAACTAACTGGCTTACAGCTCTAGCACTCCAACAGCCTTCCAATTTGGACGGTTCTAAGTTATGATGAAGAAAGGAAAAGGACAAAATGTTACGAGTTATGACAAACAGTCCTTTTCCTTTCTGCATCATAACTATATTGGCTCACCATTCGAGTTCTAAGTAATAGAAATAATTATAGAAGGTTTTGCATGATTCTTGTTCGCATAGCTTCCCCTTTTCTTGATCTTTGCATCTTTTGAGCCACGCAAGTTTTGTGGAATGTAGCTTTTCGTCTTTGAATCGTGGTTTGACCGTATTGTCCCATGGGCTTGCTAGTATCGTCATCGACATGCATGAACATCCGCCATCCGTCCTTCACAGCTCAGCCTTCCAGCTCGTGCTTATCTTGGTTGAGCTCACCTTCCCCTCCTGATGTTATTTCTATAACTAATAACTTAGAACCTTCCAAGTTGGAAGGCTGAGCTGTTAGCCAGTTAGTTGTAGAACGTCAGTACCGTCGGTCTGTGCCATGCCAGGTTATAGCATGATCTGATTATTTAGTAACTAGTGGTGTTAGGGGACATTACAGTGTAACTTGTAGTTCCTTTGTACTTTTTTACTGTTTGCTAACGATGATTATAGTGCACGTTACGAGAAAGAATGAAAGGATTGGTTCAGAACTGTTCTCTTGTCATGATCATCAATTGATCTACATTGTATGTAACACTGTTTGGGCCTTACTTGAAAGCTCATAACTGGACAAATAGAAGTGGAATAAGGGGGGGGGGGGGGTGGAGAGACAGAAAACGGGTGATTATACCACATATTTGAAGCGGGGAGAAAACAATTCCTTTGATCCACGTTTCCATGGTTTTTCAAAATGAAGCGAATTCCAAGCCATATCTATGTAGGATTAGGCAATTGTAACAGAGTGTGAGAGGTGACAATATGTAATTACTTTGGTCAGTGAACAAGACAAAATGCTAAAAAAGGGCCTGGGGTAGGGTGTAATCCACAGCGAGAGTTAGCCTTGACACTAGACTGTAGGACAGAGCTCTTCAGCAATTCCACAAATCGACTTAAAACAAAATATAAAAGCGAATTGACCGATAGTCAAATAATGCAATGCAGTGCTTGTATATAATGCAGGACGTGATATGCTGAGCTATTTCTTTTTCCGCCGCTTCTTCATTTCCTTCAATATTCTCAGTCGGATTCGACGGACCTTTTGCACCAGCTGTGAAGGTGGCGTCCTGTGAAGAAACTGGGTTGAAATGAATACCTTCTGTATTGATATTTGTTTTTGTAGGGACACAATGCGCACATTTAAATTGAGTGAGATTCTTGTCGCAGAGTGAAGTTGAATACAACCGTTATTGACAACTCGGTATTGGACCATATACAAGCCATACACGGGAGGTCTATTCATACATATACTGCTTGGCAGTATACAGGTAGTTTTGAAAACGGGGGGCAAATACTCATCCAAGTACAATAAAGAATATAGAAACTTTCGGACATTACGTGCTCCTTCCCTTGGTCCTGTACTGCGGAACAGCCGCCAGACTGACGACACAGTTTGCACTTCAACGTCACTCTCGAATAACGGGGCACCCCAGCAAAGTCTGCTCTCATTTGGTTCTTTTCCGTCTAGAGGCAAAACGGTCGTTGGATCTGCGAGCTGAGTGTCACGACGCATAATATAATAGTAGAGTACTTCGCAGAATCGGCGCAGCTCTGGAAATGTAAGGCGCTCCTCGTAAGCAGGTGTATCCATGACGAACGGAGACCGAGGATAACCCAAATATACCAGCACCTTTATCGGCTATACATCCATTTAGTCCAAAGGAAACTAAATAACACACAAACTGTGATGTGAAAGCAAATCCAGATTGATTAAAAATATCAATTTTTGTGATTGACAAGACGTTTTCCTGTGTATATGTAGCAAAAAGGTACGAGTACTAGTGCCCCTGTTAGTGAAAATGTAGCAGATTTGCTCAGCACTGCAAATGTTCAGAGGGCAAATCTAGCATTGGGTATACCGTATAGTGTGATAATCCGACAAAAGTTAGTATCAGATAGACAATAGAAAAGTCAAGTGGTGAAAATATGTTATTGTATCAATATGTAATATTGTTGTTGCTGCTGAGAACACACGCTTACGATGCGTGCGTAACGGTGTTGATAACGGTGTTGGCTAAGATGGATATTAGCGATGTTGTGGTTTTTGATGTGTCGCACTGTGGCTCACAAACAGTGTTCCTGGGTGTACCATCTTAACTATCCGTCGCACTAAACTAATATTCATGGAGAACCCAAGATTCCTTCGTCCAACTGCTTAGATGCGTGCAACTTTCGCAAACTTCTGCCTCCGTTCGGCCGTCGGTTTGGTCTTCCACACAGGTCATTACGAATCAGAACAGATCCGCTGACAGCCCGCCCCGGGGGCCCAATAATGATTCTGGACCTGAAGGAACGATGGGGCCTGCTAGTGTTGATGGAGACAGGGGTTAGGGGCCGTCCGTAAATATCGATGTTCTTTTAGAGACGATATTGGTGCTTCTCTCCCTTGACCCCCCCCCCCCTCCCCCCAGAAGACGCACATGTACATCTAGATCATGGAATCAATATTTTTGGAAACTCTTGTGGAGTTCGTCCGTGTTTGTTCGCACTGCCTCTACGTTTTGAAAAAGGTCTCCTGCAGGCATCGTTCGGCCGATTTCCACAATCAATAGCTCATTCTTTTGCTCTTGAAATTCGCCATGGGCGTACAGCTTCCAATTTTTGATTTTGTTCTTGTGTCGCGAGTTTTAGCTCCGCGAACGGAAGCTGGTTTCACATTTCTTGTATAGCCATTTAGACGTCCGCGTGCAGGGATCGGCGAAACTTCAGATATTTACATCGATATTTTTCTGATGCTCGAAAAGACGCACATGGCTCAAACCCCCTCCCCCCCCCCCCCCCCAGACGCACCAATATCGTCTCTAAAAAAACATCGATATTTACGGACGGCCCCTTAGGTGGTGTCGTATCGACAAGAAGGGCACTTCACTGTCGAACTTTGACTTCGCTGTGGGGTTGTTTTTTCGTTTTGTCTCGTTCGGGTAGTCAAAGATATTTGCGTGTTTTGAGTCCATCGACATCTTCACTACTAAACTAGTCCTGGCCTGGCGAAGCAGAATACGAACTTGTTCGTAATGAAATTGTCTGTAATATTTGTTCAGTGGTTCTGTCATGGTCGCACGGTTGCTGCCTGGTTGCAAATTTACCTCATTTCTTGTCTCCTGCTGTTTTCGTGGTTATAATCTGTTATAATCTGTTTTGTTTTTGTTCTTTTTGTAGTCCCCTATTTTCTCTTGCTGTTGTTGTTGTTCTCTTCCATTCTATGTGGGCATGTGAACTTTCATAAAAATTTTAACAAACTCTTTCAGCTCAGACTGTGTACATGTAAATGCGAAACAATGTTTGGTACAAGTATCCAGGAAAGGACATGCTGGGTTTGGTTCAGCTCTAATAGGCAGAAGGGTGTCGACGCTGATGCTGCTCAATTCACTCAGGAGAACATGACTGTGTGCATTTATTTCTTTATTTGAATTCGCTAGTACTTGAAGTACACACCGGCTATACGCCCAAATATATGAAAGCGAAAATGAGAATGGAAGGAATAAGAGGGGTTGGGAGGGGGTTAGAAAGGTCAATGTTGTACACATCAAGCATTACGCAGGAAAGACAGTATCATCGGGGGAAATTATTATTCATGATCAACAGCAACAATGGCACATGCGTGTTTCACTAGTCTCTCACAAGATCCACCATCAGATCTCTCACTACACATGTACATGTACATATAGGTGTCAACTGATGGAGTGGTATTGCTCCGCATTTTCCCACATGGCGTGATAACCCAGCATTGAAGGCACTATCCGCTACCGCTGCTGTGATCCCAGTCAAAGTTTATACATGCACTTGATAGTTCGATCCCTTCACACATGAGGCACAGAAAACTGTAAGTAGTTGCGCTCAGGCTGATGTCAGCTTCTCACTGCAAAGTCATGGGAGGCATACTACACAGCTGGCAAGTAAAATCCGACCCCGGAGCGGTGCGCTCAGTCGCCGCTCACATCGCAAAGACAAGCCACAGCACTGGCACCGAGAATACATTCACGCCCATCCTCAAGCTTCTATTCGTCAGTGATTGCAGTTTGGTCCATGACGATTCCGTACAACAAGAACACGTGTGGTGTCTTTCAGCCTGGAAGGTCTCTGAAAGACATGCTGGTGTTGTCTTTATTCACCAGTCATGAGTGTTCCCCTCCCCCCCCCCCCCCCCCGCCCGCGCCACAAAAAAACTAAGGCGCGACACAAAGTTTCGTTGATTTTCCCCATTTCTCTCCTCATCAACCCCTACTTGTCTTTGTACATACATCTACATCTACTGTTCTTTCAATCAAATGAACCCCTCGATAGGCGCATTGCCTTTGGGTCATTTCATAATAACAATTAAAAAAAGACCCAACACGGGATAGTAACACTACGAAATAGAGATCGCTAAAATGTGAACGCATCGCTAGGGATTCGGATTTCATTTTCCAGCGCTGTACTAGTAGTAGTAGCCCATGATAGATCGTATATATATACACCAACCTACAGGTGATGGGATTATCATAAGAATTTGTGAGAAAAGAATTCGGGTGGACACAACCATTCCCATAGCGCTGCATATCACATCCGGACCAGTTCCGTTATTTTTACAACGTCTCGGCACTTGGCCATCGTCAGGTAATAACAATGAATACCGTGGAAGCCACACAAGAGCAGCTCTTCTCCGTGATGTGCACAGTTGCACCTTCTCCCCCCCCCCTCTGCATAGAGGTGACATAACTCGCATCATATTGTTTTGGCGCCAACTCTACGTAACGCCGTGGCACGCGCCATCACTTCACAGTGCACAATTAGGCCTGGGCGGATATTGCTACTTAGCATTATAGCATTATAAGTAGCATTATAGTGTGCGATTTGCAACGAGCATTATGCTAGCATTATAACACTACATTTCCGCAAAAGTGGCATTATACTCAAATGGCCCGTACTTCTGCGAAAACCAGGCTGAGTTATTAGGGTGAAAATCATTTTTTGAGAAAAAGGATGTTTTGTAAAAAGGTTGTGTCGCGTGGATGCTCCAGTGCAGTGAAGTGGAACCAAAGTCTCTTGTTTGAAGAAGTAGCAGTCATGGCAGGAAGGATTTCAGCAGTCAGGGAAGTCAAAGGACTTCCGGTAGAATATTCCCTTCTAGCTACTCCTCTAGTCACAACGAAGAGTTTTTGAGCTGATCGACCGGACTCCATCTCCTACACTCAGGGATGGCGAAATTTCTGCGCTAGCTGCTGCTTGCGGAAAATGGTGAAGAAATCGTCTCCAGTTAGAGTCGTGATGGCGATAGCGAGGAAAACCTGGACGACATCGATCTAGCCAATCGAAGTACGGAGATACTACGTAGCTGTTTCTGGACCTCACACAAATGGAACACGCGCAGCAGAGCTCATACGTTTGCAGCAAGTTCACCAGGAAAAAGGCTTGAAGCGCAGTGGGAAAACTGTTTTGAATTGAAGTCCTTGGCGATGAAGTGCTACTGAATGCCAGGCGAATGAGCGAGCAGATTGAGAGGCCTCCACTCCAGACTTTCCTCGCTGTACAGCTAGCTGCTAGAGATTGTATGGAGCAATAGCAGCATAAAATGAACATTATAATAATGATTTTCTAGCATTTTCCATGCCGTCTACGCAGAACTACAAAACGTGCACAATACTGCCCAAACCAAGCCATTTTTCCATACTTACTACTGGTGAATTGCTGGCGTTACAGAGGAACAGCAGCATTACAAGTAGCATTATGACACAGTTTTTCTGGCATTGCCATTAGCATTCTCCCCCAAAATAACTAGCATTATCCGCCCAGGCCTATGCACAATGCGCGCTACCTTCTGCTACTTCTTCTCCGTGATGTGCTAGTTGCACCTTCTCTCTCTCTCTGTCCCCCTTCTGCATACTAGGTGACATAATTCGCATCTTTTTTGGCGCTACACTCTGCGTATATACTGCTCTTGCGTGGCTTCCACGGTATTCATTGTTATTACCTGACGATGGCTAAGTGCCGAAACGTTGTAAAAATAACAGAACTGGCTCGGATGTGATGTACAGCGCTATGGGAATGGGTGTGTCCACCCGAATTCTTTTCACAGATGAAGCTGCAGGAAGCCTTAGTCTCAAGCTCTTCTTCAAATTTGTGAGAACCGCGTTTTTAGATGTATACTGCAATTCGCATCTGCCGCTACAGTATATGCATTCATCCTGTTACCTGATGATTGCGAGAGCATGAAACTATTACTTCAAGTCGCAGCAGCCAAGCCTCGACTGTCCTTGTTGATTCTGTATTACGCTCTGCCACCGCGGTGTTGAGCACTGTCAGCACACTGGGTACACATGGGTGCATTCATCCATGTAACGTAGGTGGGATTATCACACTATACCCATACTAGACTTGCCCTCTGAATGTGTCGAGTATTGAGCAAATCTGTGGCCTTATCACTATCAGGGACACTAGTACTCGTACCTCTTTGCTACATTATCATTATCAGGGACACTAGTACTCGTACCTCTTTGTTACATTATCACTATCAGAAACGCTAGTACTCGTACCTCTTTGCTGCATATACACAGAAAAATGACTACTTAATTACAAAAATTGATATTCCTAATCAGTCTGGATTTGTTTCGCATCACAGTTTGTTGCTTATTTAGTTTCCGTAAGACTAAATTTGTAGCTGTTCAATGTGCTTGAAAATTTTGGTTATTCTACGTTTCCGTTCGTCATGGATTTACTTGCTCGCGAGGAGCGCCTTACATTTCCAGAGCTGCGCCGATTCTGCGAAGCATCCTCCTATCTTATTATGCAATTTTCCAATCTTCTCGATGATCCAGCGACTGTTTTGCCTCTAGACGGAAGAGAACCAAATGAGAGCAGACTTTGCTGGGGTGCCCCGTTATTCGAGAGTGATGTTAACGTGGAAGTAGCGGTTGAACCGTATCCACGATCCAGAATGTCGTCAGGAATCATGCCGTTGTCCCGCAGTAGAGGACCTGCCGAAGCAGCAACTACGGTCCGCAAATTTCTACTTCGTTTCATGAGCTTAAGTAGGCATTCCGCTTTCAAAACTACCTGTATACTGCCAAGTAGTATATGTATGAATAGACCTCCCGTGTATGGCTTGTATATTGTCCAATATTCTCTAAGTAAGTCCGGCCTTCAACTTTTCCGTGTGACAAGAATCTCACTCAATTTAAACGTGCGCATTGTGTCCAAACAAAAACAAATTTCCATACAGAAGGTATTCATTTTATCCCAGGTCCTCTATACTCTCCATGAAGAGACTTCACAGTTGAAGCAGAATGTCAGACGTATCCGACGGAGAATGAGGAAGGAAAAGAAGAAGCGACGGAACGAGGAATATTTGGGCGAAACACGTCTTGCATTTTAATTATAAGCAGTGCATTGGATTATCTGACTTTCGGTCAATTCGATTGTTTTCTGTTGTGAAGTCAATTACTGGCATTGCTGAAGAGTTCTGTCGCATGCCCGATGTCTACAGTCTAGTATCAAGGCTAACTTGTGCTGCCGGGAATACACCATACTCGAGGTCCTTTTTCGTATTTTGTCTTCGTGACTGATCAAAATGATCAGATTTTGACTCCACTCATACTCTGTTACAATTACCTAATCATGCATAAATCTGGTTTGCTATTCGCTACATTAGTAAAAACATGGCAACATGGGTCAAAGAAAATGTTGAAGACACTTGACACAAATAATCTACGTGGAGATAAAAGTTTAATAAAAGCTATGAAAAGTATGAATGCCGCAGACATCACCACGCAACATGACAATTTGACAATTCCGGACGGTGGAAATCGATTTTGGAAACACACAAAACAAAACCTTGAACAAATTGTCATGTTGCGTGGTGATGTCTGCGGCATTCATACTTTTCATAGCTATTATTACACTTGACGCGACTACATGTATCTGCCGTGGAAGTGGAACAAAACCTTTTTGTCCGTCTATTCCTTCCCAGCAGAGAAACACATAGAACCTTTAGAAGATTTTTCTCCTACACCCTAACAACAAGTCTTCTACCGGCCATCAAAGAGTATACAGTACTGAAAAACGGAGACATAAAAAGAGCCGGGACGGCATCGTCATAGCAATAGACATGGCAACCACAATACCACAAAGCAGAATCATCATTTTAGTTGAAAATTTAAGAATGCTACAGCAAAGAATTTCTTCTTGTTTACATGTGTCCCAGAAACTCGTCGAACGCAGTACTGCAAGGATTTGACCACTCCCTAGCCCTGGTGTGTAATTCTGAGCGCAAATTTTCTTTTCCTTTTTTTCACCTCCAGATAGCTGTATTTCTCAGTGCAAAACATTCCTGAATTATTGTCTTTGTTGTTCAAGCAAAGGTGAAGGTAGAGGACAGATAAGCCTGGTTAGAATTTCGCGTGGCACAAGAAGACCGTACACAGGCACTTTGCGTGGATCTGAATTGAATTGACCTAGAGGAGTCGCGCGCTGAAGCGTTGGGGGGCGAATCAGTTCTCCTCGAACTGTCGCGACACTGGAAGACCACAAACAGCCAATTTGCGTTGATCTGAATACAATACTGTACGCACGATGCTGAGTTGAATTTTTGTAATTTCAATAATTGTTTGTGATAACCGTGAGTACCACCCACATCGAGCAGAACTGAATTCAATGCACAAGCTTAAGGGGGCAGCCTACCCATAAATTTCATATGGCATTCAATTGACCGTAACTTTCGTGTTTCTCAATGGATTTGAGTGACATTTTGAATACACACTCCTGCCACTATGCTGGCCCTCAGGACATGATTAACAAGTTCTTGCGCCTCACTGACAGGCTTTCCAGGCCGGAAAAACTCAAATTTCCGGCATAGTGCCACCGTGTGCGAGCCACCCAGGAGCCAAACAAATGCATTTACAATTTTTTCACATTTTCGTGCCCATTCTGTACGTTCGCGAGACCCAAACCTAAAACAGGTCCAGAAGCAGCCATGGTTGGTGGGGTAGGGCCCCTCAACCTGGCCCTGCAATCTGTCACAACGGAACGAGTGGGCGTTCTCTCACAGACTCCCACAGACCCAAGTCAATTTTTGAATTTTTTTAGGTTTAGCACGTGCTACGAGGTCGTACCTTTGATACAACATCCAGTGCTGGGACGTCCACAGCAAGCGATTTCCACAGCGCTGAACACCAAATCCAGGATACCCTCAGAAACCGGCAAAGACTACCACTCACGTTCCACTGCTGCCTAGTACTGAATCCTACCTGACTTCTTGACACGACTCAAACTTGCCAAAGTCACTAAATCAACGTCAACTACTGTACAATAATCAAGCCACATATCTGCAACGTCACGAGGATGCTGGCAAAAGTCCTCTGCACGGCGGCGGGCGAAGCCACGTATTACGGCGGCGGGCTTCGGCCGCCGCCGTAATACGTGGCTCAAAAACGTGATATTTTGGACTTGGAGCAAAATTCTGCACACTTTCGCGTGTTTCCATGATACGACAAGTTGCCCACGGTCTGCTCACATTCAAATACAGTGCTGCCAACAAATGACAGCGTGCAACAAAAAAATCTTTCCTTGGAAGGGCACATGTTCGGCCATAACTCTTGAACGGTCGGTCAGATCGGGACACAATTTTCATAGAATTTGCAGTTATTCATGCTCTTTCCACTGACGTAGCACCTAATATGAATTTACAAATTCGATTTTCAGCGAATTTTTGGGTAGTCTGCCACCTTATCGAAGGTCAAGCTGCCAACATTCACACAGTACTGCACCACTACTGAAAAACGGTCTCTGGCTACCAATTCTTCCAAAATAATACAATCCAACATTTTTGCCCTGGCAGGAAGAATTTATCCAGAAAAAAGACTATGGTTATTCGATGTGAAAAAAAATGATGAGACAAATAGCACCAAAAGGGATCAAAGGATAGCGGGAACAAACCAGCAGCAACAGCAGCAACAGCAGCAACAGATGCAGTAAAAAATACACGAAGCAGACTAGAACATTACAATCCCCCAACCAAGCAGTAGCATCACACCATCCGGCGCAAATGTAAGCTTGTACTTGTATGTACTGTTACAAAAATCGCAAACTGAACATATCAGTGACAAATAACCTGATTTTTGAACTTGGAGCAAAATTCTGCATACTTTTGCGTGTTTCCATAATACGACAAGTTACACACGGTCTGCTCACATTCATATAAAGTGCTGTCAAAAAATGACAGCGTGCAAAAAAAACTTTCCTTGCAAATGTAAGGGTTCATTATCGGCCATAACTCTTGAACGGCTTGTCAGATCGAGACGAAATGTTCAGAGATTTTGCAGCTGTTCATGCTCTTTCAACTGATGTAGCACTCGATATAAATTTATAAATTCGATTTTCAAGGATTTTACGACCAGGCTGCCCCTTAAAGAGTGTTCTTCTCCAGTCAGTCAACTCGTGTTAAGGGCTGTCCATATTTACAAATCTTTTACCCACAACGAAAATGTTTCGTTTATGGATGGGTGGGTGGAAGAGAGTTTCCTCCTGAAATTATTGATAGCTGAAATATCAAGACTGAGTGATTTCAAGTAAATACACGCATAATGTTTTTTCAGGTACATGTAGATGGGTGGGTCAGGGTTATAACTAAACTTTTCCGTTTCGTGAAAAATGTCGTTATTGCTGGGTTGTTCCGTAACCCAGTCCGACCAGTGCGGGTGTCGTAACCCGCCTCAGATCAGAGTAACTAGAGTCTGACGTTGGACTCTACCCGGACTCAATCGACAACTTGCTAATGAATGAACAGATGATGACTTACTTGTACAGTACATGCTTGCATGTGACTGCATACTGAGAACAATCTGATCACCCAAGTAGGGTACTCACATTTCAGAGCACCCACACATTCAAGCTCTTGTCAAGTTGATTTAATTTTCTTCTTTTTATTGCCCAATTTGGGTTGTCTTTTTCCTTCGGCTCTTTCTTTGATTTTTATAGTTTCGCGCGATTGGGGTTGTATGTGAGCACATTCTCCGTAGATGATAGGGACCAGCGGATTCTGCTCGAAAAGGTGGCAGAATTTGCTCGAAAAGGTGGCAGAATTTGCTCGAAAAGCAGTGAAATTGGCAGAACTATACAAACCTTATGGCGGGCAATTCCTCGAAATCTGATCCATTTTTTTATCCACATACCAAACATGCATGAAACTTACCAGAAAAAGTACCGAATTCTGCCAATTTTCTGCCTGCAGAATCCGCCGGACCCTACCGTAGAAAGGAATTTGATAGTTGTGCTCTTCTGCAACTAGTAAAAAGTAAAGTTTGCACATCCGCGTTAGCAGCGAATTTATTTATTTATTTATTTCACTCAACTCGTGGTTCATGACCAAATGGCACGCAAAGTGCAAGAGAGGGGTGATAGCGAACCACGGCAGGATTACGATTGGGCTGCGAAACACAACCACCTTAGAGAAGTTTAGAAAAGTCTCTCTCGTGCCAGGCCACGAACAATGTCTGATTAGCTGCTTCCTTCACACAAACAAATCAACAAAGTGACATATTTGGATAGAGCAGTGCTGGTTTCGAAACAACTGGTTTGAACCTCAAAGTAGAACTGCTGTTAGCTCAGAGCAGAGCTGCTGTCAGCTCACAGCAGAGCTGCTGTCAGCTTAGAGCAGAGCTGGTGTTAGCTCAAAGTAGAGCTGTGGTTAGCTCAAAGTAGAGCTGCTGTTAGTTCAAAGTAGAGCTGCTGTTAGCTCAACGTAGAGCGCAGTTAGCTCAAAGTAGAGCTGCTGTTAGCTCAAAGTAGAGCTGCTGTTAGCTCAAAGTAGAGCTGCTGTTAGCTCAAGGTAGAGCTGCGGTTAGCTCAAAGTAGAGCTGCTGTTAGCCCAAAGTAGAGCTGCGGTTAGCTCAATGTAGAGCTGCTGTTAGCTCCAAGTAGAGCTGCTGTTAGCTCAAAGTAGAGCTGCGGTTAGCTCAAGGTAGAGCTGCTGTTAGCTCAACGTGGAGTTGCTGTTCGCTCGAGTCAAGGTAGAGCTGATGTTAGCTCAAAGTAGAGCTGCTGTTAACGCAAAGTAGAGCTGCGCTTAGTTCAAAGTAGAGCTGCTGTTAGTTCAAAGTAGAGCTGCTGTTAGTTCAAGGTAGAGCTGCTGTTAGCTCAAATAGAGCTGCTGTTAGAGAGCTGCGGTCAGCTCAAGGCAGAGCTGCTGTTAACTCAAAGTAGAGCTGCTGTTATCTCAAAGTAGAGCTGCGGTTAGCTCAAGGCAGAGCTGCTGTTACCTCAAGGTAGAGCTGATGTTAGCTCGAGTCAAGGTAGAGCTGATGTTTGTTCAAAGTAGAGCTGCTGTTGATTCAAAGTAGAGCTGCGCTTAGTTCAAAGCAGAGCTGATGTTAGTTCAAAGTAGAGCTGCTGGTGACTCAAAGTAGAGCTGCGCTTAGTTCAAAGCAGAGCTTCTGTTAGCTCAAAGTAGAGCTGCTGTTAGCTCAAGGTAGAGCTGCTGTTAGCTCAAAGTAGAGCTGCTGTTAGCCCAAGGTAGAGCTGCGATTAGCTCAACGTACAGCTGCAATTCTAAATCGATGTACAATAGCGGAAGGCAGAGCCGCCGCAAATAGCTAGATCACACCAGTTCTGAGAGTGGACCCGATTAGTGGGTACGATAATTATAATGATGGTGTCACTGTGGATAAGTTCGATAGGGAGGGATGGTGGGAAAAAGAAACACTGCTGAAGCACGATCCGTTGTCTGGAAGAACACAACAGGGCAAGAAAGATTTATTTTCTTTTCAGCAAAACGGTTTGGGGCCATTTATTTTGTGATAACGCAGCAAAACCAAGCGCATGACGTCAGCCTTGAATGCATAGCACAAAGCAGTGCAGTGTGTGCGCTAGCTTCGATTGTTGCTACTACTAGTACATCATGTACACGTATTACTATTAGTATTACAAGTACTATGCTAGTACCCATACCTCAGTCCTGGGTGGAAGTAGTTGCAACGCATTGAACCGTTGAGGTAGATCTACATGTACCGGTACATGATTGTACAGTCAATCTGCGGACAGAACTGTGTCATTTTACAGTCATGTGACTCTCGCTCCGATTAGTAGGCGATTACTGTAGATCTACATGACCGTACAGTCATAACTCTCGCTCCGATTACTGTAGATCTGCATGACCGTAGAGTCACATAAGTGGGTATAGCCAGGATCACACCCCCTGCCCCGTGCCCCCATGGCTTACACTTGTCCTGCCTGGTACGTGGTTTCTCCGCCTCTGCACGCTCCATGCATAGTTCGCGCCTACTGCGCATGCCCATCCAGTGATGTAATTCTTATCACTCGCTCTTCCCATGCATGCCCTGCATTGATAGCTCACACCTCTTCTACATGCCCATGCGTATCCCCCACAATAAGAACAAGCTATCCCGCGACAAAAGCATTAGCTGTCTGATGATTGCCTTAGCAGCGTTACAACGTATGTATAAATAATTGGTGGAACCATTCTTTTTGACCTTTGTGACCGTACAGTCATGTAACTCTCGCTCCGATTACTATAGTGTAGATCTACTTTTTTAATTTTTTTTCTTTTTTTTTACAATGCAACACAATCATTGTGGAAAGGTCACAACAATAAGAGACAAGATCAAAAGGAAAGCTTTACAATAATAATAATATTAAAACGTAGCCTGTAAAATGTTGAAAGTCACTGAGTACAGGTCAATTCAATATCCATGTCCAGTATTTATTATTTTTAATTTATATTTAATTTATTAACATAATCTGCTGCAATTTATAGACACTCAGAGGCGAGCAACCTGGGCCTCAGCAACAAACAGCTCAGCAGACTCCGGATGCCGAACCGATCGCTCACGGAAAAGACCCCGTGAACCCCGCAAACACATGATGCATGATGGATGAGGCATGCAGGATCGACAAAAGCATCGTGCGAGGGCGGGTTTGGTGCACGTGAGTCGCGTGACCCCGGGAGAGTTGCAATCGTGTACATCCCACGCCTCCAAACAGAACAGAGAAGAGAAAGAACCTGAGTTGTACGTGTAAGTTGTAGCCTGTTCTTGTAGTTTTAGAGCCGATGTTCGCGATATTTTGGTAGGACCTAGCCTTTCCTCGCTTCTATCGGCATGCAGTGTCAAACCATTCTCGTTTCCGCTCGTCTCGATCTTGTGCTTTGACGATCGTGCATACTCCAGTGGAAATAGTTTGCTTTATTATTTGCACTGGGAATTGCACCGCAGCATAATGTCATTGAACAGTTACCGTAGTTGTGCTTGTCCTGTGCAAAGAATTGCCTTTCAGTGTTCCTTGTAGAATTGGTCTACCGAAGGAGAAGGCGAAACGCAACCTGTGCTAGTCCCAGTAAAAACAACATGCCATGTTCGACCGAAAGCTGATGCTACAATCAGCGATCGTGATGTTCCACAGGTAAGAAGACAAACAAACGAATCAGAGCTCGCCATGCAGGTAACGCCGAGAACATGATGATACCACACGGAGCTGCTGAACGAATGGAGGTGAACGGGACCAGCAAATTTACCGGGCGTTAGTCCAGGGCCACTGAAGACCAGGTTTCAAAGGGTACCAGTTCCTCCATGATGGCGAAATGCGCTGCCACAAGAACAATGAAAGCACAGCACCCAACGCCGCGGGCGAACTAAGGAGAGAACACTGAACAATCTGTGCACAATGATTTTCTCTTCGATGGCACGCGTTGCTGTTCTGCTGCATGCATGCGTTTTTCTTGTTGTTTGATCTTCACACATTTTCGCGCAAGCGCAAGCGGTTGCGCGCCGCTGGGACTCGGGGTCGCTAAAATCAGTACAGAGCATCTCCCCCTTGGTCGATTTGGACAATCGATGGCTTAAAATTTTCAGGACACCCTGGCAAAGAAATGTACCGAGACGTTTTTGGATATTCATTTCCTATACTGTACTATATCCCACGAGGTTTACGCATATGCTCTGGCATACCCGTGTAAGTAATGACAATAATATATTTATTTGTTTCGGTAAATATTTTGGAACACCTGTCATTTGTGCCTGGGTCAAGTCCCAGCCTCGTAGAACCTACATTAGGGTGTTCGGTGCCTCGAACCCAGGCGCATTTTGAGTGGAAACAGTTTTGTACGGGGTCCGTGGCACAATCGTACATCACTGTGCTTCTTGCCTTGGCAAGGTAAAATTTTAGCAGCTCACGACGAGTTTGTTTCTTTGTTGGAAAGAGGAGATGTCTCTGCTGTTGAGACCGTAAGTCCCGTTTCCACACGACGAATTTTAGCAATGTTACGCCCTGCGCAACTTCAGGGTATCGATTTCGGCCTGTTCTGGGCCGGTCGCAACGCCGGCGACCATTCCATCGTCTTCAGCGTCGAAAAACTACGCAGTGTGTGAAATTTGGAGGCTGTACGATGCTGTCTTCTTGTTCTATGAGCGATCGATTTGCGCCAGGATACCAAATGTACGGAGTACATGTACATGGAGTTGATGGACTTGGCTGGTAGTGCTGTTTATTTGTAGTTTCGCTGAGCTACCACATCAGATAAACCTCTGGTCGCTGTATCTGGAGAGTGGAGAAAGCCATTATGCAGACAAATTGGTCAAGAACAGATTTCCTGCCAATACTGCGTTCAATCATGATCTGCACAGAATTGACACTCTGAGGATTTGCAAAATTGCAGCACGCTAACGCAGTGCAGCTATGCAATGCCGTATGCACCGTGTCCAGAGTACATTGTCATCCACATAGCATGGGCAATGTAGGGCCAGTGTATTTGTCGACTTTATAATTTACATCCAAATTACGCTTGCACAAGCATCCGATAAATAAACTGTCTGTTGATTGTGCAAATCGTATGAATGAATTACATGTGACGTGCGACACCAATTGCCCCGAAGTGCTGCACGCGCCGTATATGACTGGGAACAAGCTGTCCTTCTAAAGCTGATGATTAGCAGGACTGCTGCTGCCTTGGCCTGGCTGAAGCTTACATCGTGTTGCAATGGTGCAGCATACCTGTTAATTGGCTGCATGTATCCGGTCCCGCCGCGCAACATGCCCGGGTGCGGGTGCCGTCTCGGCTGAGTGTGTATGTTATTTTCTTGGATGCTTCATCTATATAGGGTAGATAACTGTAATCTCCTCCTGGTGATGTGTCTTTGTAGTACCCGTAGTCCAATTAGCTTCAGCCTGTGAAGGGTTACATCTTTCGCATCTATTTCGACTAATTTGTATGCGTTGCTATGGTGGTTGCTATGGGCGTAATTTGAATTTGGCTACATGGAATACCAAAAAATTGGTCAAGTGATGGAAGCTCTCTATTGGCTATCATCTGTGAAAATTTGAAAGACCCTGAACGAAATTGAGTTTCACCTTTTTCTAGTTGGTTTTGAATTTCCCGGTTTTGTGCCACTGGCCTGCATCAAAACTGTTCCAGCAAAACTTACTCTCTATTGGCTATCATCTGTGAAAATTTGAAAGACCCTGAACGAAATTGAGTTTCACCTTTTTCTAGTTGGTTTTGAATTTCCCGGTTTTGTGCCACTGGCCTGCATCAAAACTGTTCCAGCAAAAGTGCCAACAAGCGCACTTCAAACGATCATAAGTCTTGAACGTCTGGTCGGATTTAGACAAACCTTATATATTTCCCGGCTAGTTTATCCTACTCTTTCCAATGAGACTAAAATCGAGGAGATCGGAGCAATTTTCAAAATCGTCCGAACACCCTACCTACATGTAGGTGAAGTGCTGCTAACTCCTTCAAACACCCCCTACTTCGAGCAAAAATGTGACGAAATGCTGACTGCTGATTGGTCAAGCTGGCATTTTGGAGCACGTGCGCCGCCCCCATCTAATCGACGCTTTTCTTCGCAACTAGACAGTGAACCCTGACATAACGTCATTGTACACTCATAATAACTCACTCACTTGTAAAATGAGTACAGTCATGTAGTAATGACGTCATGACTTGACCCGGCCTGGATCATTGGATGTCCTTGGTGTGGGCGCAAGTCATTGCATGCAAAGACTGTACTGTAGTGCTAGTGCTGAGTTTACATTCATGCACGGCATTTTGTTAGCACGGCTCGCGCGTGCCGGGCCTTGTGCAAGCCCACGATAACTCGGGCAAAGCGCGCGCTGACTCTGCCGCTATTACTGATGTAATAAATCAGAGCTCCCAAGCCTTCAGAAAGTCAGTTCACTTTCTGGAAAGCCGACGCCGAGAGCAGGTTCTCTTTTCCTACAATTGTGTTTCTGGCGGATATCATCAGTTCTAAGTTCTTCTTCGTCTGAGCAAGGTAAGTTGTAGGGTGTTCTAGAAAACTAAAATCACTGGCTACAATTTGTCATGATTTACGGAGAGATGAGGAACAAAATATTCACAGTGAATAATAATAATAATAATATGTAGCCATACGTGCACCAGTTTGGTTGAGTTGGGTAACTCCGCTCTTCTTCCTCGCTCACCGGAGGAATTTCTCTAGTCTCCTCGCGCAACTGGGGAGCACTCCAATGGAGAGAGAAAGATTTTGATAGAGCGGCTTGCTGTGAGACGTGGACTGAGACTTGACTGCCCTAACGGCGAATATCAAGACCTTACGGCCACGGAGCTGCGGGACTCTGCGCTGGTCGTCTGTCTGCGTGAAGGCAAAGCAAACGCGGGCAACATTCTGCTGAAGCGAGCGCGGAGCTGAAGCTAAATTGGTGACTGACGTACCTGCTTACTCCACAACACCGGCGCATAATGATGTACATGTACAATACTTCGTGCGTATTCAACTCAAATTCGTGTTCCGTCAGCGTCAGTGTCAGCAAGTACGATGATGTACATGTAGTACAATTTGTTCCCAAAAAATAACTTCAGGACAGTCTGTTCATGGTTTTCATTTGTATTGGATTCGTTCTCTACACTTGCGATAATTTAGCGGCAATTGTAATGTTGTAGCGTTGTTCTCTTGTAATTTAGTGGAACCTGTATTGAGCATTGGCAGGGGCCATCCGTTAATATAGATATTTATTTAGAAACGAAAACTAGTCGTTTAGGGGGGAGGGGGTTGAGCGCCTGTTCGTTTCTCGAAAAATATCGATGTACATTTTGCATGTGTGAGTATGCCCAGAAAAAAGACCAAACATATCGATACTATGTACCATTTGTATATGTTCGTTTCTCAGGGAGGGTGGAGGGAGGTTGAAGAGAAACGACTAGTTTACGTTTCTAAATATTTGAAGGCCCTTAAACTGAGTTTTATGTTTCGTTACATTGTCGAAAGATCTCCTGTGTACCGGTTCTATGGCAAAATGATTATAGCCATTTGTCGTCTCCATTCTTGTGCAATCATGCATATGTAGGTTGGTTCCCTTCATGTTAATGTGACCTATTTCATAGATGTTGGTTGCCTTGTTGCTTTCTCTTCCCTCTTCTCTCACCCAAGGCATACTGCATAAGCGAAGCTGTGGACGCAGCATACTGCTGCTACACTTCAACGCTGGAATGCGTAAAATAATAAATAATAATAATACGTGCACCAGCAACAGTGATGGTGACAGTGTATGTTGACTATTGTGCTCTATTTATTCTTTCTGACCTTATATGTACATGTAGGTGTGATGTTATCACATGGCAGCTAGTGAAAATTCAATCTTATCAAACATGGCTGAAGATCCCCAATCGAGTGAGCACGAACCGGTCGATTATGGACTGGATAGTGTTGTACCTGATGTATGGCACTCCACCATTTTGCCGATGTTGACAGTACCGGCCATCTTCCAGCTGTGCGGTGTAAACAAGAAATTGAGGCGAATGCTGTACGATGAGTACACGTTCAAATTGATATGTCTGGTGAGTCCAAAACTGTACATTGTGTGTGCTTAGTGAAACTGTATTTGAAGTAATGGTTGAGGAGACGATACACGCAAAATGGCGTTGAAAACAACAGATTTTGCAATCACAAAGAATTTTTTAGTAAATCTCACTTTTAGCTTCATATTCTGTACAGGTCTTTCCTCCCCTTACTTCTATTCACTAGACAAACTATTTACGTCACCTTTTGAGAACAGGCCGTCACCGTTGGTGAGAAGGCTTCAAATGATTGTCCATGTTACTGCAGTAAAATAGATATAATTACTTCCTCCGCGTCATTAAAATTGTCGTTTCCCAGAGCGATTTTTCGAAAATTATTTTGTCCACTCGAAGGGCACAGAAATCAGCTAGAAATTGAGGCAGGGCATTGTCGACGGGCCAAGCTTTAGTTTGTGACCCCCCCCCCCCCCCCCCTCCGCTTCGCTGCACTTGCTAAGGTCGACGTCTTCATCAAAGTTTGAGGCAGAGCCTTCAGCACTCAACAATACGCTGAACAAGACGCGCGTTCAAATTCAGGTCAAGAAACTTCGTTTTCAGGCGATCCATGCCTCCAGGTGCCAGGCGATGAAGGCAAGCTAGCATTTTTCAAGTACACTGTAACGACCTTCCAGTGGGACAGGGTAAGCAGTTCCGCACCTTCTTTCCTTGGCAAGCGCTTCGCTGATTTTGTTGGTGTTTTCAGACCTGCTACCTTCGCAGCAACATGCGCCACAAGTAGCGCATTTTAGGAATTTGAGACCACTTTGTTCTTGCCATCGCCAACTTCAGCAGAGATACCAGGATTATTATACCCGAGCTTGCAGTTTTGACAAATGCCCACGAGAACGATGTGGGACGGCACGAACTCCAGAAAACGAAATGCGCTCTGGGGCGGAATAGTGCGGATTGCGATGAATTTGCTTGGTGCGGAAGAGAGCTCCGACAAAGTTCGAGACCACCACGGCTTCAGCGACAAGTAGACATTGCGCAGGAAGGGCCACACCAGTGTTCGAACACAGGAAGCAGCGATTCCGACAGTCTGACTAAGACGAGCCAAGTCACAAATATTGCGATGTGCGAAGCGACAATTTTAATGACGCGGAGGAAGTATATACTGTATAACACCTTTATTTCGGTGTAATTTAAATTTCGGTAACTTCGGTACTGGTCCTGGATCACCTAATTTAACATTACACCTAAAATTTTCCGAAATACCAAAATATGTAAAAATCATGAACATCACTGTCAAATTAAAAAAAATCAACTTGTACACTGATAGTGCATGTACTTATAATATACATGTACATTATGTGGAGCCTAGCTAGCCGGAGATATTACATTAGTGACATTAGTGATTAGTGCATGCAAGAGCCGTTTTTTTTTTTGGTGCCATGCATACCGAATTTATCCTTACACCGAAAGGTCAGGGGTTGGCTTTTACCGAAATTTTACAACACCGAAAATAAGGTGATATACAGTACTCACAGTGACGTTAAAATGATGGCGTCGCCCCACCAGGCAGTGTGGATTATGAAGAAGCATGAGTTTCCAAATCTGATAGCGGTAGAACATCGTTGGCCATACGCCAGGGTGCCTGGTCCCTGGTTCGAGCCGGGGTATGGCTGGCCATACGCCAGGCCTGGTCCCTGGTTCGAGCCAGTGCATCGCTGGCCATACGGCAGGGTGCCTGGTTCCTGGTTCGAGCTGGGGGTAGGAGTCAATTTATTGGTAAAACTTATACAGTTTCAGCGCATGAGCTAAGGATTATAATGTGCTCTGACACAATGTCCTGCCAGTTGCAAAAATGGCCGGACATGTCCGGACATGCAAATTTTCACATCAAATCACACAATGTTCAGTGTAGAATAAATACTATCGAAATGTTATCACGACGATGCATTTCAGAAGCAGCATGATCTTTGAAGGCTGACGTTTTCAGGTTCCTTGAGCCAACGACGAAGGATTGAGAAAAATTCTTGCTGCAGCGAATTTTATCAACAAAACGGGAACACATCTTACACTTCAAATTTTTGACAGCGCTACGATCTCAGGGACTGCGCTCATTCAGCCAAACAGAAGTTGAAAGCTCCCTATCATAATCGGCGACCCACTTGTCACAAGTGGTCGTCTTGACTCGTCTGGGCTTCTTTCCAAGAGGAGCACCCGCATCAGCGGTGCTTGGCTTTCTCTTGCCAGACGACATCACTAACTTTGCGAAAAGGTGCGCGGACACTTTGTCCGGATGTGTACAAAACATCCGGAAACTGAACGTAAACGGTCGAAAATTGTCCGATGTCCGACCGCTACTTCGCGCCCTGGGTTTAAAACTTTCTGTCAAATCTTTGAATACATTTTGTCATGCATTAGATATCTTAAGGGCCGGGTCCCAGTACGGCTCCGAGGTCGTGTTCCACGTTTTTTGACGACGCTCTACCTGCCTGTGGGCGCCAAATCAAAAAATCCTCGTGTTCTGGTCTGCGGAACGAATTATAATTTGAATTTTAAAGTTCTCGCGTCCAAAACAATGCAACGTACGGGAAACAAGGTGAGCCGTGACCACAGCTCGCAATTTTTGATCAAGAATCGTAGTGAAAGCTTGTGGTGAGCCGCGGTCTCGCTGCACCAGCTCGAGCCGCGGTCTCGCTGCACCAGCTCGAGCCGCGGCCACTATGGTAATGATGACGTTTCAAGGCGCGGATGACGAGCAGCGAGCCGCAGTGGAACCCGGCCCTTAGCAAACACCAGTAATGAGGTTCTGCTCTACGTTTCGGGAACGTGACGCAAAGAATCACTCGGCACTCTCTTTGCGTTCCCGTGACGTAAAGAAATCCTTTTCTGCCCTACGTTTCACGTAGAGAAGTCACGTGGAATGTGTACTGGGAATTTCCCCTTCCATATTTGGCAATTTTCTGCCTACACTCGAATGATACCCAGCAGTTACATGCGCATTGTCTTTGCGTGTGCCACAACGTAGAGAAACTACTCTACGCGGAGAAATCTGGACCCAAAACACGCGAAGCCGTAGACTCTAACCCAGACAGCTGCTCTCTACGTGATTTCGCTACGTTTCACGTATAGCAGCACCTCTCTCGTAACGCTAGTTTTTACGGTACTCGCACTTTGATCACCCAAATAGCGTTGAAGATGCAGCGTAAAAATGTAATTGGGACTGATTTATTGTTATGACAAACAGTGCGTTTTTTGGCCAAATATTCCATAGTCCTTATGCATCTCACCTTGTATCACGTATACGGTGACATTAATGGTTGTACCACGCGAAATAAAAGCTGTTCTCGTGGCAACAGCTTAAAAGGCGTGCATCTTGCTAAAGGTCGAGCCCAAATCACGGTATTTTCCCCTTTACGATAAGAGCCTCTCTAGTCTTTTTTTGAACTCCTTGAACCTCTTGTACGGGCAAAACAACACATTTGTGCAGCATCAATGCAATTAGATTTGTACATAAAACGGATCATCAGATATAGTAATGATTATACAGACTCAGTAGAATCACTGCAGGTTCTCTGGATGCGTGCCTCCGCCACTACTAGCATAGCAGGGGACGTGGGCACTGCAGGAGCAAACATGCTCCTTGAGCCACGCAGGCACATGGCACCACAAGGCACATGGGCAAAACCAAGGCACGTATGACTCCTTGATCTTCTCAGCCAGAAGAGAGACAATCAGCAGGAGAAGTGCATTGGCATGCTTGCCATGGCCACCAAAAGGCAGAAAGCACAACGGGCACGGAGGAGGCATGCTCGACTTCGCGTACTCGCTCTTCGTATTTTTTCCGGCGCTTTTCCTGTTCATGGCGTCTGTAGCTGGCAGCGAGGGAAGTGGCACGATTCGAAGACGCAAAAGGGTTGAACACCCGTGCATCAATAAAGATGTGCTCGAATCGGCCACCCCACACACCACTAGCCGCAACGTCTAGCCGAGCCTGCTCCTCCGTGATAGCTGTGCGATGGCGCAATGCCTCTGCAGTGACGGGCTGGAGGTGGGGTTCCACCGTCACGTTATGAGAGATCTGCATTAGAGCTCTCGCGGTGATGTCCCTCACCTCGCTATGTCGCAGCGTCAGGAAGCCACCGAACAGGCACGAAAAGGCGTCACTCAAATTCAGCGGCTTACTGCACACGCAGAGGCTTGGGAGCGGAGGAGGTGTCCAGCCGTGCCGGAGGTACTGGCCCTCCCGGAAGTCTCCCTTGGTGAGGGTGAAACCATTGCACCTGAGGGGCGGCAGATCAGCAAGCTGGATGCACACTTTTCTGAGATCAGATTAAAAACAGGGGCCAGCTCCCAGTGATCCGAGCGAAGGGCGTCAGCCAGAGACTTGGCCGCGCTCCACTTCTCGGCAAGAACCGTCGCCTTGACCGCCCGAAGCTGAGTCAGAGAGTCGCCAAGAGACGACTCCTGCTCCAGCAGGCGAGACACGAGGCTAGCCGTGATCCTTCTGGACGAGTTGTGCTGGTCAGCCATTGAACAGGGGTTTGCCATACCTAGTCCCCCAAGCCAGGTAGAAAACCACATTGATACGCACAAATGGGATGCCAGCCGGGCTAGTTATTTGACGCCACTTCGACGGTGGCTTCCGTGCTATGCTTTATAGTTGCACCATCATCCGCAATTTTTCTGTTACAACCAGAAGGTAATCTACACCTGCTATGCAGTGCTGCCGCGAGAGTGTGGCCAAATTTCCGCACCTGGAACACAGTTCAGGGTGATGTTCCTTGAGTTCGGCGTCAGTGCTGCCATCGCTGGGTCCCCCACTCGTTTTTTCTAGCTGACTGGGTAGGTCTAGACCAAGCAAGGGAGTCCTTGCCGGGTCTACCTGCTGCAAGCCTTTGTCATTCACTGCTGCCAAAAGTGCATCCACAGACAAATATTGTACACGTACCGTAAAGTCCACTGCAAACGCCCACCCCATTTTTACAAGATCTGCTGGCCTGTACACACTCACCACATACACTGTCACCCCTATAAGGGTGTGTAATAGTTCAAATTTGGACTTCACGGAGAATTTCAAAGTATTAGGAAATTAGAGGCCACATGCCGCATACTGCTCCTTTCTCTCCGAAACTCAACATTTGCAAGCCAGATATGAAAGAAAGAAAAAAATCATCAGTCACACCACCAGGATTCGTAGCAGGGACCTTGCTATTCGCGAGTAATGCTCTTACCAACTGAGCTACAGTATGACTCTTATCCACAGTGATGGTCAATCTATCCTTCTTCGATCAATCAATATCTGGCTTGCATAATACTGGCAACTCACACCAGTAAAGAGGGCCCTCGGCCTTTCCCTTGATATCACGGGGAGCGCACCAAATTGTGTCAACTGCGAACAAATGAAATGGTGTCTAATATATATTTTTTCTTCCCAATGCATGCAGTGCCGCTATCAGCTCAGTCCAAGCTTGCCATTGTCTTACGTCCAAGCGGCAAAGGTTCTCTATATGGCAACAAGAATAGCAACCTTTCATCACACGCGGTGTGAGTCGACAAGAAATTGCATAGCAGGTGAAGATTACCTTGTGGTATTGAGACAAAAATTGCGGATGATGGTGCTACTATCAAGCATGGCACGCAAGCCACCGTCAACATGGCGCCTAACAACTAGCCCGGCTGGCATCCCATTTGTGCCGGACCAGCTAATGACTGCATATGACGCCTCTCTCTGCCTTCCCAACGTTGAGGACAAGGATATCCACGAACAATGTAGAGTAAGAATAATTCAGGATGAATTTGGTGGTGCTGCGAAGGCTAAGTACGTGCTAGAGGAGATTGTCGATTTGTTGTTCAAAAGGTGCGGCTCCGTTGAAGCGTTCCAAACTGCAATCATTGGCTATATCGAAAAGGATTTTTTAGAGCTGGCTTCGTATCTGCCCTATCTGACCCGATCCTGGAGACTTGTAGAGCTGGGAAAGGGATTCCTAACGGCAAGCATGAACAGCCCCGAATGGATACCACCCATGGAAGAGACGGACCTGGCCTGCTTACACCGAGACTGGGAGTACAACCCATCCATCCATTGGTTTAGAGACTCCATAGAAAGCGGTGTTCTTCAATGGAGCATATACGATGTCGTTGCTGACGCCGCAACGTATGATTCGGCAGTTGAGCTTCTGATGACGGGACGCCTATCAACGTCGCAGGCGGACGATTACTTCGATGCTTGGATGAAGTATACAGAAATATGGAAGAGTATGCCCGAGTCCACTCGCCCTAATTTGTACCATATCATGGTTGATTTAGGTAGCTTCCTCCTCACGTCAACATTGCAAATGTCCCATTCTCGTAAATTATGGTCCAAAGTTGAACTGCTTCACCAGATGATAATGTTTGGTGGTGGTGAAACTAATGTCCAAACCTATTAGCCGAACATTCTATGGCTTAACGAAAGAAGCCAGGGAAGGTGACAGGGCAAGCAGGAGGTTGAGAGAAGTTGTGGAGATAAGGAACTTGGGAACACAAATTAACACCAACCCTGGCTAGGGACCTCTGTGAGTATGACAGTTCGCTCAGTGTTACTCAACATCGCTCCTAGAAAATTATAACTGTGCATTGAATTACTCACTCTTGATTTGTGGGCACTGAGGTGAAATCTGACAACAGCTGGTGGTTTTGCCACATCATACACCAGTGCACTGTGCATTATCATTTTTTGGAATGTGGTCGTGTGTGTGTGTGTGTGTGTGTGTGTGTGTGTGTGCGTATGTGTGCGTATGTGTGTGTGTGTGTGCATATGTGTGCGTGGGTGTCTGTGTGAAAGCCCTTCTGGCTTTTCACGAATTTATCACCACATTGTCTTCTTTTAATAATTGTTGTTTTATCCTACCTCTTTTAGTTGTCATTATCTCTATGAATGATTCTGGCACGTCAAGATAGGTGAGATGTAGCACATCATAGCATCACAAATTCCATGTATATAACTGCTCCTTTGTAAACTTGCACTCCTTTGCGTACCTGATGAGGGCAATTTTGCCGAAACGTTGTAAAAATTGATTGACAATTGAGCTCGAGTTTGCAGAGTGAATGGGAAGAGAGCGAGTCTGCTCTGAAACCTTTTTTTCCTAGTAACGAACGAAGGAACGGATATTCTTTTGGTAACACAGATGACATCACTTGCCCTCCTTCCAGTCATTTGATGGACATTGTCATTATTATTAGGTATGACAAACGGTAGTGCCACATAAAATGTACTGCCACATAAGGCTACTTCGAAGTTCATACAATGTCATGTTATGTGCAACATTGGCAGTCCAGTGTTTACATACATGTACATGTGCAAACATGCAGTACAAAGTCAGAGGCAGGCTGTCCGCGCTGCACTGTACTGTGTTTGGCGTGCATGTTTAATTAAAGAATATTCGAATGTGACCAACCAAACAAATGTTCGAATATTGGAATATTCGTTTGACCGCTACACGCTACAGTGTCTGGCAAGGAACTCCACGACGCCATCGGAAATCAGAAATCGACGAAGACGCAGCACACCCTGCACTTCGCTTCACAAGCGCACATGAACAATCAAATAAACTGGCGTTCCTTGACGTTTCGTTGGAGAAGACTGAGGGTGGTGTGCTCACCTCGATCTACAGGAAACCCACCATCACCGGCTAGTATATTACACACGATTATTATTGTTTTACTCAATATAAAGTGAACTTGGCCCAAAAGTAGGTGGATCGCGCACGGCGAACTTGTTCAGCTACTAATCTTCTTGAGGAACTGGATTTATTTAAAACGGTATTCCACCGAAAGGCTTATCCTGAGGACATGGTGGCACGACTAGTCAAGAGTGAAAGAACAAATGAGGATAGAGGTTTTGGACCGGATCGTTGTCGAATATACCTTCGACTGCCATGGAAAGGCAATCTCTCCCATACTGTGACACTTACGGTCAGGTCGTGGGTTTCAGATACCTACTATGCCGTAGCCTTCACGCCTGTGTTCCCCACGATGCGTTTATTCATGGTAAGGAAAGATGTTCTTCCAACCCTCAAACGTAGCCAATTGGTTTATCAGTTTGAATGGCGGTATTGCGACAGCCAATATGTTGGAAGAACTCTTCAACACCTGAGTGAACTCATCAAACAGCATGTACCGTTGTGTATCCTGCCACAGTCTGCACGAGCTCATTGGCCAAAGCGAGGAAGACCGCGCCTCCGCCCCACACTGATGACATCACACAGGAGTCAGAATGTGTGCTCCTCGGTCCTGTTCAGGATGTACCAAGGTCTGAGTCAGAACCATATCACTAGCATATGGGAAAACGTTGTCGAACACACCACTGCCAACGTCTGAAACTGCTTCCTCCCTACTTGGGTGCAGTGATCATTCGAAACAGGACAGGGCACAAACGTCAACTGAGCCTCTTACCGCCTCAGTGCCTGACGGAGTAGTTTCGCGACAGTATCCATCAATAGCAAAGATGAAGAGAGGTAGGTCACGTAAAACGCCAGTGCCAATATCTCCACCCTCTTTGCAACGCGCTGCCCAACACGAACAGCAGGTTACTGACAGGTCAGTCGGATAAACCGGACCCGGATCTTTGGCAACAACAGAATGCGGAAGCTCCAACAGTTTCCACTGATCTACTGTCGCCGACACGCCCACGACGCACAACGGCAAATTTTAAAGAAAGAATGAAGGCGCAGAAGAATCACGGAGTACGGGGAAGAGACAAGCGCAGAAGAAGGGAATCGGAGGTTGTGGATGAGGACGGTTAGAGTGGTAGCAGCGAGGATGAGGAAGATGGTACCCATGAGCCTGACATTTATCATTCAGTGTTTGTGAATACTTGGATATCTGCTGTAATCAAGCATCTGGTATGAAAAGGTATGAAGATTCCGCTTCAGTGTGGTATGCTATGCTAGTAGTTTTCGTCTACTGTCCGCATAAATTAGGGTTTCTTGTATTAGTTTTAGATCTAATAATGTTCACTTAATGGTACCATAAATGTCAGATCATTTTCTTTGTAGTCCAACTCTCCGTGTGATGATGATTTCTGATGATTATCACATGAAAACGACGTTCAAATCCTAAAATGTTGTCCCCTTGTTCTCGTGGTATGAGTGCGGTCACTTTACATTCATCGATATTAGGTTTGCTGTTTCCCCGCTGTCGTTTAAACAAATTATTGATTCCTTTGCAAATTTTAGAGTTCATCCGTAATTCAACCATTGGATACTTGACACCAATGGCTGTCTGAGTGTCTCTACTGAGGATTCATTCGCTCTATGCTGGAGTCTGCTCCGCTGGTCTGGATGTCTGCTGCCCCGACCCATCTGGCCAGGCTCGACCGCATTCAGCTGAAGGCAATGGCCATCATAGGACCAGATGTGCTCCTCCAGAGTCTGGCTGCGCGACGCACTAGCTCTCTCTGGGCTGTGCTACATGTACAAGCTTCAGTGCATCGGAAGCCCACAACAGCTGACCAACATTGTCCCACCAGCTGCACCAACTGTGGTTCGTCCACGAACCCGACACACACATGCGGTGACCCATCCTCACCAGCTCCTCAATACCCTACCACCAACTGCACCGGAGTACATCAGGCGGTCCTTCCCGTTTGCCCACATCAGTGTGTGGAATCAACTGCCACCCTCCCTGTTCCAGCCATCAATGTCCCTGCAACGGCTGCACCGCTTCAAGGCAGCTGCATGGAAGCACTTGCTACACACTGACTTGCTGTGGGCTACAGACCACCTCTGAAAGCCACTGCTGCACCCACCTGCGACAAAGTTGCCAGCCGCTCTGGTCTAGATTCACTTTGCGGTATTACTCGTGAGCTACCCACGCATCTCTCAATCTCCCCCTTTTTTCCACTATTATTATTCTCTTCTTGTTTTTTATTTCTTTTTTTGTCTTTAGTCACTTTCTTATGTTGGCTCAATATAAACTTATTATGAATTTTGATGCATACATGGCACTGTGACGCCGAGACCCATGGTCGGCAGAATCCATGTATTTCATCAGCACAGCTATTAACAGGCATTGTGGATAGCACCTACCCAGTCTAATGCACTTTTTTTCTTTCAACATGATTTGTAGGTTTGTATTCTCTTAAAAAAAACACAAAAACAAAGTGGTGAATGTCTATCTTTCTTTCTTTTTTGTCTATCTTTGAGTACACTGTCTAAGACGACCGCTCAAGGGACCTTCAAAGTGTGGTCTCTGTAACCAGGTGGTCTCTTGTGTACTGGAATTACATAATATTATATGTAGCATCCCTTGGTCCTGGCTGCAGTGGTCTTCTGGGACAGGTGGTCGCTTTTATCCGAGTGGTCGTCTTGACAGGTTTTACTGTACATGTTCATAGTAGTAGTAGTAGTAGTAGTAGTAGTAGTAGTAGTAGTAGTAGTAGTAGTAGTAGTAGTAGTAGTACTAGTAGTATTGTGTTATTTATAGTGGAAAAACCAAAACAGGCAGATGCCTAATAACAATGGACCCACTGTGTAGGGTGGTGGATGAGGGGGAGGGGGGGGGCATGGCTAATGGAAATACATGTACTTGTACTCGCGGTTAAATACACTGTTTTCGTTTTTTCATTTTTACTGGAAACACAGCCGTACCAGGAGACATGTGGAGACAAACACAAACGAAGATACAGTCAGTGGACGGTTTGCTTGTGCAATCGCCCCTCCATCACATTCACCTGTTCTTACTCCGTCTATCATTGGCCGCAGACATACATGTACATGTCAGGGGTCAGACATTGACCACAGGCATACATGTACCTGTCAGGAGTCTAGCTGAGTAGATACACGTACACACTGATGATGTCGCAATGTTGCATGTCGCACGGAGGTCAGTGTTTTCGTCAGGAAATCTTATGCGAGCACATTGCCAAATCCAGGTCACGTGGGTTTAGTTTCAGTGGACTACATGGTAGGTTCTGCACCAGAGCTTTGTTGGTAGTGCTAGAAAGTTTGACTGGATGCATGAAAGCATGTTGCTTGCAGTCAAATATTGTGTGCCAAGCCGGGCATTGGCCGTGCCAGAAATATAGGCCATGCCAACCGGTGACGTCAGATGCATTCGACGTCAGCAAGCGTTGAAATGTGGGGATAAACGTCTCAAAGGCCACTGCCGCTAGACTTGGAATGTCAACAGCGATCAGGAACTCGGCCATCAGGTGCTGGGGAATATATCCAAAGTCTGCACCGTGTTTGAAAATCACTTCTTGGCCGAACAAGACTAACTGACGCTGCTTGTAGCGTGCTGGTAAATCCCGACGCCAGCTCTCTTGGAACGCGGCAGCATCCCTGTCCGTGTCCCCTACGTAGGGATTTGAACGTGACCAGACGTTGAGTTGAAGATGATCCATTGTCATGTTCACACTTCCTGACTCGCAGTTTGGCAAGAACGGCGGAGACTGCTGCCATAACCACACTCGCCTCCAGCTGAATGCTGGATGCTTAAATATCAACTGAAGATTGAGGAAGAGATCATCTGAAAACCAGAGTAATCCATCGTGGCCAGGATTCTCTCGCCAGGCCTGGGCTAAAGTTACCTGCTGCAAATATCCATGGTAGGCATCATCCATTTTACGTACGGGATGGTCGCCGTAGCGCACCTCTGGTCCATAGAAAACCAGCTTGCCCGCAGCATGGCTGTACAGCCGCTTTAGAATCGGGATGTTGTCATAGAAGGGCTGATTGAAAATTACAACAATCAGAATGCTCACAAGTTTCCGACAGCCTATGAGGTGTCGTACTTTACCTGGCGGGTCTAGTCGAAACGGGGCCTGGGGCGGACGACGGATTGTCTTGTTCACGGCCGGGAGAGATGGACTCCTCAATAGCAGACAGAAGGCTGTCATGAGTACGAATGCCAGAAAGAATACTGCCGCTTCGCGATACACTGATACGCCTACGCGACGGATTACCTTCTTGAACATGATTTTCTACTTGAAGTAGAACTGTACCATACCGTACGGTTGGTTTATGTGATCGGCAATATGGACGAGGGCATTCCCAACTCCATTATGGCTACTGTACTCACTGGATAAGGATGCAGGTGAGTTCAACTGGCGAACCAAAGGTCCAACTCCACCAAGCCTTGTGAAAATGCAACAAAAAAGTGAATCTAGAACTACTAGGTCCGTTGAGTTACGGGAAGAACACGTTAGACGAATGCAAAACTTTCCCCATCATCTGGCACGCTATACCAACTTCTTGAAGGGTGCCATAAGATTCTGTCGAAGGCCTGCAGAGTGCGACAGCTGTTCTCTTGGTGGATGTTCAGGAAATCTGGAGGATACAAGCATGTTTTCTGTGCATAAGTAAGTTCCACCAATGCCTCTGTAGACTTTCTTGATTGGCCATGGCTTTCATCCGATGCGGGATTTCCTTTGCTCTACTCCGTTCTTGCCTTGCATGCTTGCGTAGCTCTCGTATCAGGCATCGTGCTGCTATTGTGGTACTGTGTGATCCCACACTCTTGCAGTGTCAGGCATCGTGCTGCTATTGTGGTACTGTGTGATCCCACACTCTTGCAGTGTCAGGCATCGTGCTGCTATTGTGGTACTGTGTGATCCCACACTCTTGCAGTGTTAGGCATCGTGCTGCTATTGTGGTACTGTGTGATCCCACACTCTTGCAGTGTCCAAAGCCCACGTCTCCTTAGACTACATATCATTACTCACTTCCTTCCTGCCCGTATTTTTCACTATCGTCTTCATGTTTGTTTTTGCTTTGTCCACGTTTTTCCCTTCTTTTCGGGAACACAGCCCCATGCTGTGTGATCAGTTGTGTTGAGTGGTGCATGCCTGATTGTAGTACTTCCTTGATCAGCTGATACAGGTACATGTAAAACGCATTAACGTGCTTGTGTAGTATCCCTGCCCGACCAATACGGAAGCAGTACGGAACTAATACGGAGCTTTGCCTGATGTATATTTAGTGTATCTCCGTATGTAAGCGTACGGCGTCTGCTGCGTATAAGCGGCTGCGCATTTCTGTTTTGATGAAGAGAAGATTAGATTAGATTGGATAGCAATGAAAGCTAACTCGAAGAATAAGGATTCAGCCTCTAGGTGAGCACCGGAGAGAAAGTCAGTTATTTTGCCGCTTCTTCTTTCACGAACGATTATATCTCAGGTGTGTACCTGAAAGTAGAATAAAAGAAATTCTTGTTAATTGCACCGCGCCTACCACTCGGCTACTTATTACATTGGTGGCAGCGGTGTGTTTTTGTAAAATAAAACAACGTGATTCGACCCCAGACCCCCATGGCTCAACCCGCTACAGCTCCGTGCGACGAATCAAGATGGGAATCATGTTTCTTGCCTTCCTCGGCCTGGCACTGCTTATTAGCCTGCAGCTCAGTCAGGGTGCTAGCGTGGATCACCCTTCCCTCCGCATGGCGTCCACTGGAGACTCCAATGGCGATTCCAAGCGACCCGCTACCTACACGTATACTACCGGTGGTGATGGCGAAGCTGATGAGGAGGACGACATGCAGGCTGCTGACCAAGACAAGGAGGGTATTCCCCAAGACCAGCAGCGTTTGATTTTTGCCGGCACGCCGTTGGCAGACGGCCGAACCCTGAGTGACTACAACGTTCAGCAGGAGTCCACTATTCACTTGGTACTTCGTCTCCGTGGTGGGATGCAGATTTTCGTCAACACTCTTCCTGGCTAGACCATCACTCTTTACGTCGCGCAAAGCGATGCTATCGACAATGTGAAGACCACGATTCAAGACGAGGAGGGAGGTTATTTGTCTGACGCCGAGCTAGCCGCTCTGAGTCACCGGCTCAACCAAGATGAAGATAAAACCTGGCTCGCCCTCCGCCATAGCTCCAGCCGCCGCCGTGGTTACTAACGCTGATTCCAGGTATGGCATTTTCTTTCCTGTCTTCCTTCAGTCTCCCTTTTCTCTTCAGTCTTCCTTTATGCGAGTGTGTGAATCCAGTTTAGTTTGGTAGGCGTCTGATCATGGTGAGCCACGGTTTACCCAGCTAACGTGGGACAATGTGTGTGACAACGCCCCTTATAGTTATAGTGTATTCAGTTCGGTTTTTGAACTGCGATGTTCCTGGCGGGTTGTGCCAGCGTGCAGCAAGAGTGCTGTGGTTTCAGGTCCTATTTGGAGGACAGTTCTTTCCCTTTTTGACCCCGTGAGATCGTGTGAACCTGGTGTGCTTTTACTTCTATTTTATGATTTGTTATCAGTTCATTTCTTCTGTCTACTCTAAACGTTATCATTTCCGATATAATTTGCCATCTTCCGGTTGACGCTGTTGTTCGTAACTCCTCACTAATTTTTTGAAAATCACGAGGGCGTGATTATCTGTAGGAAGGGAGGGTGTAGTATCCCTGCCCGACCAATACGGAAGCAGTACGGAACTAATACGGAGCTTTGCCTGATGTATATTTAGTGTATCTCCGTATGTAAGCGTACGGCGTCTGCTGCGTATAAGCGGCTGCGCATTTCTGTTTTGATGAAGAGAAGATTAGATTAGATTGGATAGCAATGAAAGCTAACTCGAAGAATAAGGATTCAGCCTCTAGGTGAGCACCGGAGAGAAAGTCAGTTATTTTGCCGCTTCTTCTTTCACGAACGATTATATCTCAGGTGTGTACCTGAAAGTAGAATAAAAGAAATTCTTGTTAATTGCACCGCGCCTACCACTCGGCTATCTATTACACTTGGTGAAAAATAGGACGCTATCGAGTTCACAGCTAGCGCTCTCCACAGCAGCCACTTCATCAGAATGATAGTGTAAGGATTACCTAACTTTACCATGGAGTGAATCAGGGGATTTCCCCACCGCAATGTTAGTAATCCACACGGCGTGATGTGATGCGCGGAAAGGATTTGAATGTCAACCTCTCTGCTAAGAGAATAGTGAACCGTTGAGGCACATAAATGATGTTTTTAAAAACGTTAGCAAAAATTCAAGAATTCTGACATGAAGAACTCGTTGGAGTTGTAGAGCTGGGACAAAATGTACATGTCGATGCCACTCGAGTGACAGAGTACCATGCTGAGTCTGGTTTCTTGTTACTAATAGTGTCGTGCCAGATGGCAATCTTCAGACATCAGTTGTCTAAAGATTGCCATCTGCCTGGCATGAAACTACTGATGTATTAGTTACAACAAACCAGACGCGTGGTACTCTGTGACTTTTGTGTTACTGCTCTGCTTCTGCATTGAGCATATTTACTGCTCTGCTTCTGCATTGAGCACTCTATCGAACCGGAGGACTCCGCTCCCTGCAGATGCCACTCTATAGACGTGAGATAGAGATTGAGTATTTCGCTCTTGCTCTTGTAGTAGTTGAGCACTCTCATGCAGGGTAGTGCCTTTGCTGTTTGCTTTACGCAGAGCTCACTGACATGTCACTTTGAGCACTCTAGCAAGGTACGTTCGGGTCTGGTTCAAATCTGGCTTTGGAAAATTTATTTTTCATTGCTATCAGGTTCGGCCTCATTTTCTCGGTGCTGTGCTGATGAATCCACAAAGAACGAAACAGTTCTGACCGCAGGTTGAGTCCAGCTCAGCGCCCTTAATATCATTGGCCCTGGTACCGTACTTCTCAGCCTCGTTGTTCAGAGAAATGTCTCTACACCCTGTCTATTGTCCAAACTGATGTGCGGCCATGACCTGTCTCAAGTTGCAGCCATGTACCCCCCCCCCCCCCCTCCCGCAGGCTATGCCGCCACGTCATCGCTACACGCGAGCAGCCCAAGCACAGCACCCCCGCCCCCCCCCCCCCCCCCCCCACCACCACCGCCACCAACTTGAGCTGAATGTCTCGCCACGCGCTCCTGATTAACTTTTGCGCTTTTTCCCATACTGCATGATGCCAGTGTGTAATAGACTGCCACATTCAGTTCTGGACAAGCAGCCAGCCCGGAAGCACCTGCAGAGCTTCAAGGTTGCTGCATACCTGCAGCAGAGTGACTGCTGCTCTGCTCATTACTGGTGCTAGCCATGTACATGTACATAGTGTTGGTTGAGACCATGTAACAAGGTGGAGGACACCGTGTTCGGAAACAGTGACCTTTCTACAACCATCCACGGGTGATAGAGCCCCAGTCGATTGCGACCATCTGAACCGTATGGGTCTTAGACCGTGTTCTGACCCTCTCTATTCCAGGGGAGGTTTTAGACTTCTCCTACCGTCAGTCTTGTATTGTGTGATCGTAACTGGATGTCTTCTTCACACTCATAAAAATAGTAGCTATATTTATCCTGAATCGGTCACTGTTTGAGAACACGGTGTCCTCCACCATGTTACATGCTATCAGCCAACAACATGTTTGAATGAAAAAATGTTTATCTTATAACCATGTATAAGTATCACACTGGCCTGCCACCAGTGGATCCAAATCATTATGTTGACCCTCTTCTACAAGTAGCAGTATGTATCTACAGTCTGTTTCAAAAAGATTAGCAATCAAGTTTGGGTCTTAAAAAGTATGAAGATAAGGGAAATTTGGACAACAAAGTACATAAAACGGCTTGTTAGGACACGGCAAATTGTTCTGTGAAGGTTTCGGAACAATTGGACCAACCATTAAGGAGTTAGTATTTCGGCCAGGTTTCTGGCCTTTTCCCGTGGTTTATAATTTGCCCTGGAAGCCAGTATCGATTTGTTATCAAAACCCACGATTTATCCCTTCCTTTTTGGCCTTGTGGTTATGAATGCTGTCTGCTGACCATGAAGTTGTGAGTTCAAATCCCAACAAATCTTCAAGTCAAACATTTTTTTCTTCATTTTTTCATTGTTTTGGTGATCACGCTGGTACAAGACAAAGAAGGTGGCTGCGCCAAACGACTTGTTGTTGGAGCTCGCGTTTCCTGCCGAACTGACTGACACACTTGACTGGCTCACGCCATGTGAAGTTGTGAACACACACAACACTGAAACCGTGTGAGTGAACACGGAAGTCATTGCGCTGTAGCTACGTGTTGTTGAATACACCGGCACATCGATCGATCGATTTCTGTTTGAGAATTATTTTAGTATTTGAAGATCGCCAATTTATTTGAATTTAGGAGTCAAGGCCGTCTTCTATCAGCTTTCACAGGCGTCTGCTTTTCTCAAAATGTCGTCGAAGTCACACGGATAGCTTTGCCACTTCAAGGCCTTGGGAATGAGTCTGTGTCGATGCCGTTTTCGTCACATCGTGAGAGTAAATTGCATCCGCGGCAGCTCAAAGAATCTATTTGGTCACAAAACGGACGCATCCCGCTCGTCGAAATTTACCACACTTTCGACATGTCCTCTCTGACTCCATATCGATGCGAGGAAGAACTCGTTTGTTGTAAACCAGAGGAACATGTACGAGTACCGACGTCAGTGAGTTGTCATTTTTCATGCTTTCGCGCGGAATATTTCTTCGAGTTCACAGTGAGTTTTTCCAGGCAGCGCTCGAGCCGTCATACGGTGAGACGGCAAACTCCCTGGGCGATCGCCAGGATTGCTAATCTTTTTGAAACTGACTATAATATTGACTCAGTACGAGGTCAATAGGAAATAGAAGCCGAGTAAAAGACCGAGGCGACGCCGAGGCCTTTTACTCGCCTTTTCTTTCCTGTTGACCATGTATTAAGTCAATATTACATTTATAACGACTAGGAGTGAAAGTTGGCACTGATATCCCGAGTTCGAGTACTCTGATTTTCTCCGATCGAGTATTCGAGAATTCGGGTATTCTTGATATCCTAAAATTCGCACACCAACCGCCTCAAAAATCACATGATACACCCCTGATTGAACTGATTGGCAGTTTTTTTCTTGGGTGTATTGGTTGGTGGATCATTTGGGTTCTCTCTACTCATGAACACATGTTCACCACACGGTCTGCGCATCAATATCAGCTGCCTTCTGCTCTGAAACTGCAGACTTCTGTGGTAAATGTATGTATCATGTATGAGCGAGTACTCTGATCTATTCCGAGTACGATTATATTCGAAAAAATCCAAACGAGTATTCGAATATTCTGTATAATTATTTCACCCCTAATAACGACTAACCAAAGCATGTCTTCAATCCCTAAAAAGGAGTCAAATATAAGCAGTAAAATATAGCCCTAAGGAGTGAAATATTCAGGAATATTTGACTGCTTACATGTAGGTATGGCAAAAATCTATGGGAGTCAATGCTAAGGGAGTGATAAAGTCATATACGGCGATATGCCCCCAGAACCCTCTCTCTCTATACTTACATCTCTCCACCTCGTTCCCTGTCTCCCTCTCACTCTCCCATCTCTCTCTCTCATTCTCTCTCTCTCTCTCTCTCTCTCTCTCTCTCTCTTTCTCTCTCTCTCTCTCTCTCTCTCCCTTTCTATCTATCTCTCTCTCTCTCTTTCCCCGTCATTCCCCTGCCCTCCCCCCCCCCCCCCCCGGAGGAGTCCACCGCACCTCACCAGCGCAGCTCATTTGGCGCCTACACACCCATTGTTTTCGTTTTGTTTTGTCTTCGTTTAGTACCGGCGATGATGTTGTATGCTCCTCCGTGAACCAAACCCTTCCTGCAGAACTTGACACTTCAGTGACTCATAACTGCAATCCGAAGCGCAAAAGAATCCAGTCGCATCCCTTGCTTGACAAACCTGCGTCACACTGAGCTCCTCAATGCAAAGTGTTTCCGGGAATTGACCCTCAGCAGTTGAGCTTTAGTAGGCTGTGGGAGAGATTGTGCCTGAAGAGCACCGCCTCGACAGTGATCTCCAGGCTAAAATAACACCCGTAATACAAACTTACAGAGACGCGTAATTTCCAGCGCGAGCTCCATGTAGGAGGACCCAACTTCATCACTAATAAATGTTACATTTTTTAGTCGTCACAGAAATCTTCTATACACTGCTGAGAACATTATTCAGGGGATATGCCACACCGCGAGACGTATTCCATTATCAGTCATATTCAACGTTCTATCACAGGTTGTTGTACACTCCAGTATCTTCCAAGTTTGCCTTGAAAAGTTGCTGTAAAACCTTTCAAACACAACACAATCTTGAACTAGGATATTGAACCAATGTAATCGATGGATAAAGAGAGGAAGGACCAAATGATACTAATTGAGACCTACTGGCCACCAAACCTGAGCCGTCCAAGTTGGAAGGTTGTTGGTACATGTATTCTTGCAAGTACAAAAGGCCATGAGGTACATGAAGTGCGAAAAGTTCAAGCCCACCACAAATACCTGTTGGAATCCTCTCCCGAACTTTTGGCGAAGTTGTACATGATCCTGGACGACCAGACGCGCTGTGCGCCAACGCACAAGCCGAACGTGAAGCACCAGCATTCACGGAATTTGCGCCTGTTTCGACGGAGGACATTACGGCCCTTCTCCAGTTGACGCGTCAAAAGCGACTGGACATGATGACTGGCCGGGTATTGTCCTTAGAAACTCGGCATCAATACTGGTTCCCTCGCTCACCATGATTTTCAATACTTCGCTATGTCAGGGGTGTGCTCCCCATCAGTTTAAAATTGCTAATGTGTCGCCGCTATTCAAAGGTGGCGGCCTTGACCCTTGTCAGCCTTCTGCGTATCGACCTATTTCTCTACTACCAGTCGTTTCTCGCCTCCTCGAGAAGATCGTCAAAGCTCAGCTTACGTCCTTTCTGACCGATCACAGTATTCTCCCTGACTCGAAGTTCGCGTACAGGAAGAACCACAGTACGGAGGACGCTCTTGTGCTAGCTGTCAATCGCTGACTGAAAACGAAGTATGAGCGCAAACTCACAGGTGTGATATTCGTGGATATGTCGAAGGCTTTCGACTGTGTCAAACACACCATCTTGGCACAGGAGCTATTCGACATTGGGGTCGGCGGTACTGTCCAGCTATGGTTCACTAGTTACCTGAGTGAGCGGCTTCAACGCGTAGTTGTGGGCGGAAACTGCTCGGAATACGTCGCATGCAGTCGAGGGGTGCCGCAAGGATCCGTCCTCGCCCCCCCCCCCCCCCCCCCCTCTGTTCACATTATACATCCGTAACCTTCGATGCTGCTTGCCCCAGCAGGTCACAAACCAGGAATTTTAAGACGACATTGCAATTGAAGCCTCGGGCAGTTGCGAACAAGTGTGCTCTTCTCTAAGCACAGCCATCACTGGCCTGTCGCAGTGGTTGGGGGACCGCGGACTAATGCTGAACCAAAAAAAAACGCAAGCTCTGTTGATTACCCCAAGAGGCCCAGCCCCTGACGCAGATAACATTCGAATTCGCTGTGGGAATGCAGCCCTTGCAGTTGTGGAACAAGCACGGTACCTGGGCGTGATGGTAGATGGGCAGCTCTCCTGGGAGCCTCACGTCAATCACACAATCCAGCAGGTGCGGAAGTCAGTAGGTGCGCTGTGGCGGAGCCGCCGAAGCCTCACCCTGGCGTCAAAGATCCTGTTTTACAGGTCGATGATCCAGAGTAGGTTGTCGTACGCTTCCAACGCCTTTTATCCGTCACTTCAAATTGGCAACATGGAGCCCCTCACACGTCTAACGAAGTGCGCTATCCGCGGCTTCTTCGGTCTGCCACCGTGGTCGCGCACGAGCCCGATCTTTGAACAGCTCCGCCTCACCACCCTGGAGGACATGTTTAACATTAAGCTCCTCATCTTTGTCCGTCGTTGTCTGTTCTCCCGAGCTAGCTTCTTCTTCACCAGCTTCTTCGTGAGAGTTACTGGTGACCACACTCGGGGAGCAGCACATCACCTCGTTCGACTACCATTTTGGCCCGGTCCTGCGGGTCGAGCGACCATGCAGTTCATCGGCGCAGTCCTGTGGAACCAGATCCCGCCTGATCTCCGTTCCGAGCCCAGCCACTTTCAGTTCTGTGCCCTGCTAAAGGCGCATCATGGCACCGTTTAAATGCTTTTCGGCTAGTGTGTTTCTGTGGTATAGCGGACTGAAGAATAGTAAACGTGTTTTGCAATATATGTATGAAGCTATTTTCAAGTATTTTGTATATAGTATGTTCCCTTTTCTAAGCACTCGCAGACTCCATTGCAGCCATTCACACATTATGTTCCCATTCCGTTTTTGCTTTGGTGTAGCCCTGAGGTTGATTTGCTTATTTATTTCTACCCTTCCTCTCTCCCTACTTCTGCCCCCCCCCCTCTCTCTCTCATTCCTTCTGTCGTCCACATGTATCAAAGGAGGCGAAATCGCCTGTTTGTGGTGCGACGTTAAATAAACGTCTACAACAACAACAACAACAACAAGTAAAAGGATAATTGATACGGGAGATATTACATATACATTTTGTCGTCAGTACAGGAGTATGAAGACAAGGATACAAGTTGCATTTGAGGTGAGTCCTACGGGTGCAACAATTACATTGTATGCCGATTACTACCCACTTACTCCTTATGGTTGTAAAGTAAAACCTGGTCTAAGCGACCACCTCACGGTGCAAGCAACAGCGGTCGTTAAAGCCAGGTGGTCTTTAGAACGAGGTCCCACAGTTTCTGTGTAGAATGGTCGATATGAGCAGGCGGTCGCTAAACTCAGAGGTCGCTTACATCAGGTTTTACTGTACTTCGCACTCGTAGACAGTTGAAATAGTTTTTTCCGGGCCTCTTTGACGGGCAAATTAGTTGAAAAATGTGATTATCATGTACGGTAAAACCTGGTGTAAGCGACCTCTGGGCTTAGGGACCACCTGCTCTTAACGACCGTTGTTCCATGCACGGACAGTTCTACACAGACACTGTGGGACCTGGTTCTAAAGACCACCTAGCTTTAATGACCACTTTTGCTTGGACCGTGGGTGGTCGCTTAAACCAGGTTTTACTGTTCTGGAAAGGCTTTCAGCCACAAGAAGACAGGAATAGCACTACAGGCGGCCCAAGCCACACACAATGTCTACGAAGCAGAACTGTGATTGCAAGTGGTCTGACATCTGTAGCTTCATTCGTCTGACGGGATTTGTTACAATTTTGTCGCAAAATAGTGCAAAGGTTGGTTGGTTGGTATATTTAATTTTACTTCGCCGGAATGAACAGGCATTGCTGCCTTCTTGCCTGGACAAGTGGATTGTCCAAACTCTCACAAAAAGAGGAAGAAAGGAAAGAAATATTACATGAGAGTGTGAAGCATGCATGTACTGATCGTTATATCACAAATCTAGACTTGTATGCTGCTGCATCCACTACCACTCTGCAACATTACCTTGATGCTTCCAAGTGCACCCTGGCACATTCAAATTTTCTTGACCAGCACCCTGCTCATTTACAGTCCCTTAATTGGTTCAATTCAGGTGGCACCACCCGAAGCTGCGTTCGTCTCCCCCTAGCTAGGTCTACCCTATTCGTAAATTCCCCTTTATTTTCCTCCTACTCCACGTGGCTCCAACTGCCTCCCAGTGTTAGATAAGCTCCAGATATGCCCAAATTCCGTACCCTCGTCAGACAGCACTTCAATATCTCCCAGTAAACAAAGTCACAGTCACCACTTCCGCTGCATAGCTCGCTGAGCATCCAATTGCTTTTTAAGTTGCTAATCCCTTCCCACTTTGTGTACGTGCTCTTCATTTTCTTTTTTTTCTCTTCTTCCGTGGTTGGTCTCACCCTCTCCTCAATTCAATTGGCTGTCTTGACATGCCACGAGGTGCAGAAATAAATAAATAAATAATAAATAAATTAGTGCAATTAGGAGTATAATCGATGCAGACATGGCCAGACAACAACTCAGTTATATACGTTAGCACTATGTTTGACACCTATTATGTAATGCTGTAGCACTTCCTTTGTTGTTCACACTTTTAATTAATTATGCTGTTATAAAATGTTCTATTGTTGTACACAGTACCCTCAGTTCCGATACTATTCACTGATGAGCGGAACACGAAAATCGATTTTGAATAACATAAAAATCCTTAAATATTCCATGAACTCGTTGTTGTCTGGCCATGTCTGCATCGATTATACTCCTAATTGCACTAATAAAATTGCTTTCTCCACGCCGACTCTTTAATAAATAAATGCAATCTTATAAGAGAAAATTCCATGGGAGTGTGACGCATGCATGATGAGAGAGGAGAGATAGAGATAGAGAGAGAGAGAGAGAGAGAGAGAGAGAGTGAGAGAGAAAGAGAGAGAGAAAGAGAGAGAGAGAGAGAGAGAGAGAGAGAGAGAGAGAGAGAGGAAGAGAGAGAGAGAGAGAGAGAGAGATAGAGAGAGAGACTGCTTTATTGCCTGGACAAGTGAATTGTCCAAGGTCTTACAAAATCACCAACAACAACAGCAACGGCAACAGCAACAACGACAGCGACAACAACAACAGATCAACAACAACAGCAGCAACACAGGAACACCCCCAAATATGCTAGTTTTAATGCTAGCATTACCTGCTGATGCCTTGTGACGGGATTTGTTACAATTTTGTCGTAAAATAGTGCAAAGGTAACACTCCGCACGGCCCCGGATGGCGGTCGTGAGTCAGTCAAGTGTCAAGTTCGGCAGGAACCGTGTGTACCTCTTTGGAGTAACCAAGTGCTTAACTAATACCACCGAAGGCGCAACGGCTAAGTTCGTGTCGTTGTCCCTCACGCGGACGTGCGACTAGTTGCCTAAGGTGACAGCGTTGTGAATAGCTACTGGCTCTCAACGTCTGTTTAGCAAAACTCCATGAGCGACTCTGACTCTCGCTGATACCTGGGGCCTCACGAGGTGTTTGTAGCGCTGGAAACGTAGTCTCTGTAAGTCGGTATCCCAGGTGATTGATGGCTTGGCTTCAGAGCACTACATGTATGTTGTGATTTTCAGGCACAATCTTCCTCAGCTCAACTCAACTGCTCAAGCTCAACTGGTGAGGTGTGAATTCCCCGAACCACTGTGTATTGAGCAGGGAATGGTGCATTCTTGCAAGTTTGCCAAGTGGAAGGCACTACAAGTGTAGGTAAGCTCTGGGTGGCAGTCGTGAGTCAGTCACATTACAAGTTTAGTTCCACAGGAAGCGTGTGTTCCGCATTGGAACCACCAGCGTCATCACTAGAGAGGTTTTGCAAGGCGAACGTTCGCAATGATTTTCGCGTTCCGGGTTGCGAAAATTATTGTGAACCTTCACGCGAAATTTGTGTTTTGCATGTTTTTCCTGCTGAAATTGTGAAAAAGATCGAAGCTTTCGCAATGAGAAGCTATCGACGTCTTCTCAGGATTCCGTTCACTGATCACCGGACGACTGTGTCTGTTAGAGAGGAAATAAATAGTATTCACAAACAAGTCCCACTTATTGTTTCTGTTCGTAGAAGGAAATTGCAATTTTTCGGTCATATTGTTCGTTCAGGCTGTTTGTCATTGAATGTTCTTCAGGGTTGTGTTGCTGGAGGTCGTGGCCGAGGCAGGCCCATAATGTCATGGCTTGATAATATTATTTCATGGACTGCACTTTACGTGCGGTCCCTGCTCGCTGCTGCACGCAATCGATTTTTTTGGCGCTCGTTTGTTCATACTTGCTCTGTGACGCCCCGACGGCCTTAGGGCTATGGGCTAGGCTATGGGCTTATGATGATGATGATGATGATGATGATGATGATGATGATGATGATGATGTTTTTCCTTCAAGAAAAGTTCGTGTGCACTCGGGCTTGTTTGAGACGTGGTCTTCATCCGATTACAGTATTTGTTCGTTGCGAGTGGCGGCACCCTGAGTCACGGCCTTAGACGGGAGCTCTTTGACTAAGTTGTCCATGGCCGGGGAGCCACAGACAAACGGGTTGGCTTGTGCCGGAATCCTGCGCGTGAACACCTGAAATTCAAGAAGGCATCAGTGATGTAATCAGTGATCGATGTAACCGACTCTGAGCAGTCAGAAGACGAGCAGGCAGTCTGGAGATCGGAGATGGTTCCGGAGATGAAGCAACACGGGATGCCACAAGTATGCAAGCTAGCACTCGCGGACCAAGCCAAGAAGCGTGATCGTTAACATACTACCATGGAGGTAATGACTAAGACGCATATTTTTCCATAATTCGTTGCTGACTGAAAGACCCAGGAAGGGCCTTGTGGGATAAGATGTATACATGTACAAGAAATACATACATTATTAGATAAACGTTGTTTGAACAACAATAACAACAACAACTCTTCCACTTATTATTATTATTATGCTCTATTCGCGTTAGCATCAGTGAGCTTATAAAGCTCACATATAGCCTTCGCTTAAGCCGCAAGAAGGAGCAAGTGAGCGCGAGGAAGCGCAATGCACACAGAGCGTCAAAACAAAACAAAAGAAAAAGAATAAAGAGACAAGCTGCAAGAAGGAGCAAGTGAATGCGAGGAAGCACAGTGCACATCAAGCATCACAATCGCAAAAAAGACAAGATGGAAACGCAAAGTTATGTCCATTGTTGCATTAGCGGCTACAACCTTCACCAGGTCCTGCCACTGAGGGCGATCCTGGGCGAGCTGCTGCAGCCTGTTGCAGTCATCTCCATTATCTATATATAAAGGTATAAATTATGTCCATTGTTTCATTAGCAGCTACATACAGCCTTCACCAGTTCCCGCCACTGTCGACGGTCTTGGGCAAGCTGCTGCAGCATGTTCAAGTCATCGCCAGTCGCTAGGGCGGTATTATTTTTCAGCTTTTTGAGATCATTATTGAGCGTTCGCGGGAGCGTTGTTCTTGGGCGTCCCCTAAAGCTGGGGCCGTTACCCCCTAAGAAGTAAGCTCCCATGGCACGTCTGGCTGGGGCTGCCTCTTCCAAACGCAGCACATGACCAAACAGCCTCCATCTAGCATCTCTGATGATTTGGCTCACGGGGCGAGATTCTGTGCGTTTATACAGGGAAGTGTTCTTTATTATGACCGGGTATTTAATGCCTATCACTGTTCGCAGCTGCTGCCTGTGGAACGAGTCCAGTTTCCGCTCCTGTGTCCCCGTGAGACTCCATTATTATCTCTTATTGGCCACTGGCTATCGTTAGAATAAAGATTTGAAACAACAACAACAACCTGTACTTGAACATGTATTCCACAGTCACCAACTGGGAGCATTGTGTTTCTCCTAGGCGAAACCAGACATTAATCTTCACGGATGGTCACGTGCACAAACTATAATTGTGGGAAGTGATATGTGATACATGTACATATACATGCATGCGGCAGTAAAGAAACTGAACATCTGTAATAGCAAAGCAGTCGATCATCGTCTGGGATTGAAGTGCTCTTTCTTGCCGAAACGCTTCTTCTTGTTTCTTGGACGAATTTTCCGTTTGGAACACTTTGCCGCTATACGTGATACGACATCGTATATTGGTACAGATATGTAGCATAGATCTGCTATTGAGATGTGTCGTCTGGTCGCCACACGATGTACTTGAAGGGTGAAGATGAACCTTCGGAACCGCACATCTGCAAAGCCTGTCGGCAAAGGGTTGGGGTCGCAGTCAAGCACGAGTAGGATATAGTGAGGATGTTTTGTTACGACAAGCCATACAAGCATAGGGGCGCATGACGACTTCATTTCATTCTGGATTTCCTGTAACCTCTCCGCTATGTCCAATGATGTCCTTGCAACGCAGTCGAGCCAAGTTGGTTTGTCACTTTTGGTGCGTGCTGCTGCATCCTGGCGATACGCAGACTTCACATGTAGCTTGGCATCGTCAGTAAACAGAGGATGTCCCCAGAACAGCTTCTCTGGACTTGGTCGGTCACAGAAAACACATACCCTACCGGTGGAACATAAATCGTTCCAGCAAAGAGAAGGTTTCCGATGGAGGCGCCAGATCTTTACACAGAAATTCGAGAATTCATCGTCACTCAGACTATGGTCCGCAGCTGAAGCATCCATGATATTCGAAGAAACAGAAGAACGGTTTGTTAAAGCAACCAACTATACTCGTTCGTCGATTAGAATGCGATGTATAAAGAGTGGAAGGACCAAATGTTACGATTTATATCCTACCTACCCTCCCCCACAGTAACTAGACACTACGTCATCACAATACAGTCAACAAGTGTGACAATAAGGCACAAAGCTGACAAAGAGTACTGAGACAAAGAGTACTGACAAAGAGTACTGACAAAGAGTACTGACTGAGACATTTAGCAACCTGACACCTACAGGTAGCGCCAACATATCTACCAGGCGTAAAAAAATCTTCAAACTTGCAAGGCTCAGGTTTGGTGGACAATATGTCCCAACTAGTAGCATTTAGTCCTTCCTCTCTTTGTCCATCATGAATACATTGGTTCAATATCCGATTTCAAGATTGCGATGTGTTTGAAAGGTTTGATAAAGAACATTGAAGGTGGTATGATAGGAACTTTCGTCAGCGCTACAATAATACTGGACCTTTGTGAGCAAGGCGAAGGCTGTGTCTAACCGATGTCTCGAAGATATCAGTTTTTCTAGCATGTTGCAAATTTTCACGGCAAAACTGAGAAGATAATAGAGTGTACATCAAGCTGCAGTAGAACGTTGAATGTGATTGATTGGTGGGGAATATGTCTCGCGGGGTGGCATATCCCCAGAAAAATGTTCTTAGCGGTGTTTGGAAGATTTAGGTGACTACTAACACATCAGTGATGAAGTTTTCTCCTCCTACGTGGAGCTCGCGCTGGAAATGGAGCGTTTCTATGTAGGTTTGCGGGGGGTGTTGATTTAACCTGAAGATCACTGTATGGACGGTGCTCTTCAGGCACAATCTCTCTCACAGCCTACTCAAGCTTGACAATGAGGGGTAAATTGCCCGAAACACTGTGCATTGAGCAGGCAGCTCGGTGTCACGCAGCTTTGTCAAGCGAGGGATGCGAATGGATTCTTGTGTGCTTAGGATAGCAGTGGCTGATATGAGTCGGTCATGACTGTGTCAAGTTCGGCAGGACTGAGAGGGAAATGGACCTTTCTCTGCAGAACCACGAACATCCTCGAGCACCTGCTGGAGCCACTTGAAGGTGCCGTTAGAACTAAACTGAGTGCAGCCTTACCCTGCAGTTCACCTCCTGGTGGTAGGCTTTCCCCAAAACGACCGGCCAAAACAATCACCGAAAACGAGAGATCGTTCAGAACAACCGCATTGTACTTCGAAGTTAATGAAAGGGGGTTTGTCAACTGAAAACCGCTCTATTTAGTTGCTATTCACTCTTTAGATGAAAATACTTCTATTGATGATGTCGAAAAAATTATTGACGTTTCGGGCCAGTCACCCATCGTCAGAACAGAGAGAGAAAACGTGACTTACAGAAAAATCGCTAAGATTTTCGATTTTGGAGGATTCCTTTGAGAGTCGCCGAAAAATCTACCAAAATAATGTTGCAAAGTGCGTTTACGAACGAATGATGTTGCTGCAAGCATGACCACTCGAGCTCTCTATCGCAGTACTTGTAGTACTAGTGCGTTGAGGTCATGTGACTCGTGTCCTTTGACCTCCTCTCAAACAAACATTAGCCATTAGGAAGATCGTTACCAGTAAAATACTCTACTACAACGATATAAGTATTTGATATTTACTCCATCTAGCAGAGCTGTATTTCCAATATCTCAACAATTTTCAAGCCAATATGCCGACAATTCTTTTAGCCGATTTCCTAATTATTCCAATTTTGCAGCCTATTTTCGGACAACCAGCTGATTTTGCAGCCGAATCTGATGAACTAGTATTGTGAGCCGAGCGAAAAAAAGCCGAATAGGCGAAAAACGGGCCGATTTAGAGAAAGGCCTAAATGGTGGAGACCTCCGGCGCGTGTTTGCTCTTCCGTGCCGTTAGGGCGGCTTGGGTATTATGAGTCCGATATGTCCTTGTGTGGGCAATACAACTCGTAAGTCCGCCTTACCGTGCACATCACCAGCAAAATTCTGTCTTGTGTAGTGGTGACACTGCACTTGACGATTGTGTAACTAAGATATCCAAGGTGAAGGCCGTGGTCAAGGCAGATTCCCGTCAAGCGCAGGCAGCGGCAATGGAGGACGTGGTCCAGAATGCATCTGCGAGTCTACGTAACTTCATTGATATTGCCAGAGAAAAGGGTTCTTCTACCTGGCTGACATGCCGAGAGGTGAGTGTTTCTCATTCGCTCTCCTACCCTTAAGGAGGGTTACCAAGCAACCATACTGCACAATGCCATCCGTGGCACTACTCCACAGCTCCTAGCCCAAGTATGTAGCAATGTATCCACTGAGCCTACGCTGCAGCCACTGACCAGTGCAATACCGAACTGCCAACGTGAAGGATCATGCACGGCTTCATGTCGCTGCCAGTGGTTTGGGGGGCAGTCGATTTGAGCGAACCCTTATTATATTGATGTCGGGTTAATTTGACTCAGCACCCCGAAGACTGCAACTGGTGAAAATTTGATTTCAGGCTTCACATCCATTATTGAAAGTCACTAGTACGATTTCAAGCCTTATTGTCAGGTGAAAATACAGGCAAAATCAAATGAACAAGGACAATGGATTTAGTACAGCACAGAGGTAAAATATGCAGTACAAGGAAGATGTGTAGTCGTTGAAATACCCGGCAGTGGTTGTAAAAGAAGTAAGTTTGCAGAAGGAGCTGTGGAAGAGAAACAGAAAGTGGACCGCTGCCAAATGGGGAATTCCGCGAATCCACACGGAACAGTTGACAGCAGCATAGGACAGGTAATAATGGTAGAACAAGTTCAGAATAATAAGTGTTAAAGTACTGACCGTAAACCCATGAAAAAAGCGAGAAAATAATAGTTGCTGCTCGTAGTTAAATAACAGGGCAGCTAGTTCCAGTTCAGAGCAAAAGTACTTTGTAAAATACTCCATGTGTGCTTCGCGGCAGCGTGCAATCTTGAGTTGTGTTATGGTAGGGTGGAATTATGGAAATCGAGCAGCAAGAACAGCGGTGTGCAGCAAGCATGTACATGTACAGTATGATGCTCTGAAGGGCTCTGAGCCATCATGCAGCACGGCCTAGTGCTCGTACAAGGGAGAGATTGAGGAGGTGTAAGACCAGGACAAGGCAAGAAAAGCATTGTATTTATCTTGGACTTGTGCTGTGAAAACTTACCGTACCTCTTGACAATGACGTATGGTACAGTTGGTACACAAGTATAGTAGTATGCTGAATGGTTGTCAAGAAACTTGGCAGTACGTTCGGCTGGCTATACGCCAGCCCACATGTGCGATCGGTAAAGTGGAAAACAAACTCGTAATCCGGCCATGGGCAAACCGGGATCTGTGCAAATGGGTATGACCAGTGGGTATATCCTCTGCCTACTAAAGGCTGGACTCTACTAATGCTGTGAAAGACTTCGAATCAGGCAGAAAGCTTGGAGAACAAACGAGAATAGAATCAAGCCTGGAGCTCTTCACAAGCAGTGCGAGAACTCTCAGGAAAATCTCAAAACAACAAGTAAGGCATTATCCATTGTGACGTTATACGAGTCTAGAATGATCCGTCGATAAGGCGGTTCACTTCGGCCATCATCTTGTCGACTTGCGCGCTCAGCTGCTGCTCCAAGGCCTGGTGTCGTGCTGCCATGCCCCGTTCCAGTTGCTGAGTCAAGTCTACCTGCAGACGGTTACAGTTCTCCTTGACGGCCTTGCACAGAGTATCAGTGATGTTCTGCTGGCTGACCTGGAGTGCTTCTCTCAGCTCACGATTGTGTTCGCTCTCTTGTTCGCGTACCATCGTCACTGCGGCTGTGGCATCGCCAATGACTGAGAGCTCCGATGTCTTGATGGCTGTGTCGATGCTCTCTCGCAGGTTGGTTTGAATGTACTGCTCCAGTGCCTGAAGTTGACCGCTGGTTTCGTTCAGCTTGGCACTGAGCGCTGCAATGGTTTCGGTGTGCGCGGCTGCTGTTACTGATTGTATGGTGTCGGGTAGCGTAACACCGACCGTCTGCTTCAGATGGTCCAGCTCTGTTGAGGTTGTCTGGAACGAAGTCGTCATCAGCGTTTGCGTGTCTCGGTTCTGGTCGTCAACCGACTTCTTCAGCGTGTCCGTGTGTTCGCGTGCCGCCTGTGACAGATCGTTGAAGATTGTGTTCTGCTGTTTACGTGTTTCCATCACGTCGTCCCGAAGAACGGCCTCTGTTTTCATGACGATGTTGTTTACGGTTTCTGGTACCTGCACGGTACCGAGATGGGCAATGTTGTGGTCTAGCTTGGGCGGCACCTTCCTATTCTCGTGTAGCAGCTCAAGGGTGGCTCGCATCTGTGCCCTGAAGAAAGGATGAAGTGAATAGAAGGAAGAACAAATGAAGGGTATTAGCAACACGTAGAGCCATGGATGCCGGCAACTTCTCTAACAACTTACCTCCCACAGGCGTGTAGCCCTCACAGGGCATGGGGGGAGGGGGGGTGGAGGGGGGGGGGGGGGGGGGGTGGCACGTGCCCCCTTCCCTTTGCCCCTAAAATTTCCGACCTACTTTTGTAGGTTCAGCATGCACATAATGACCATGAATGACATGCACCAGCCATCCTACGCAAAGGCTGCCGTGCAACTTTTGCGACATGCGACACGCGGCATACACAAATGGAGTACAGTTTCTACCCTGGGTGGACTGGAGTGCAGTTTCGACCCTGGGTGGACTGGAGTGCAGTTTCGACCCTGGGTGGACTGGAGTGCAGTTTCGACCCTGGGTGGACTGGAGTGCAGTTTCGACCCTGGGTGGACTGGAGTGCAGTTTCGACCCTGGGTGGACTGGAGTAGAATTTCGACCCTGGGTGGACGTGCAGTGCACGTGCACAGTACTTCTTCTGCATGAGGATATTTGGATGTTGCAACAAACATGAAGAATATTGTGAACCGCGTGTCGCTGTCGCAGCTCGTCGCATGTGGCGCAAGTCGCATGTCGCGTCGCAAGAAGTTGTATTGTGAATCGGCCTTAAAAGACAGGCTACCGGCCAGTGTAAACAGTCGTAATATACATTCAAAGATATTTGACACACAGCATCATTGATGATCACGTTCCTCTAAAAGCAGAACAACACCGCTACACACGACGTCTTTGTCTTACTTTAAGGCCATTATCTGTTGACTCTGCTTCTCGATATCCGCTTCCATCTGCAGTTTTCGGCGCTTCTCCTCTTCGTCTTCGTCGACATCCTTCGGTTCTTCCCAGCCGATCAACCGATCTGTGGCACATCATGCAGCAGAACCCAACATGTAAGTACTTGCATATCTGTTACTCATAATATGATACAGAGATTTACTGTACTATGCAATGAATATGAGGTCATGTGGTGATGTCAAGGAGGGCACTATAAGGGCACTATGAGGTGATGTGGTGATGTCAAGGAGGGCACTAACGTTATAAGGGCACTATGAGGTGATGTGGTGATGTCAAGAAGGACACTATGAGGCCATGTGGTGAGGACAAGACAATATGCATTTCTACCCTCATTAGTTCGACATCGGTTATTTCAAGACAAACCGCATCAATAGACAACGATCGAAATTCCACAACGATCCAAATTCCACGTATGCCTGAGCGGCGTACATACAAGCCGGGATAATAGGTCATACTCATTATAAGACGACATTTTTGAAACCCGCTGGGTTTGTCTACTATCGAGGGTAGACCTGTACACGTTTAGGAACATAACTGTGCGCTTGTACTCACGTCCAGGGTGGACAACATCTTCGTAGTCATCATAGTTCTTGAAACGGTATCTCTACAAGGAAGACGAGGAACACAGAGAAAGAGGGATAAAGCATGTTGATCTCTATAGATGATATCCATGCTGTTGATGGTGTCCGCCCACAGAAGAATAAACAGAAAAATGATGTTACTCATTGAGTACGCCCAGCGTGATCCTCAGAGGTTGTCCATAAGGCAGTGGTTGTTTTGGATCATAGCTGAGTGATGTTTTGGTGCTTGTGAAGGACTAATTCCAGGTGCTCCTTCACATTCTTGTCTTTGTTTTTTTTTTGATTTCCTGCAGCTTTGAAGTTTTCTTTCAGTTGGATTTGGTGGTGCTGTGATAAGCACACTTGATGAAGCAGTTTTGACAGGTCTGGCAATAACATGTTCTTTCACCCTTTGTGTGTGATACGGTGGGAACACATGACTTCCTCAGCGGTAAACACGCCCTAGTGGCCAAAGAGTTAGTACCTTCAATGGTGACGTTCCCTGTTCCAGAATCCTGAGCGATGCCGCCCAGTTTTGCTCAAGTTCACGCTGTGCGTCGGCTTTGACATCAGCATACGTATCGCTAAGCTGAGCGATCAAGATGTTCAACAGCACTACCAGCACGAAGAACAGGAACAGCATGTTGATGACTATACCCAACCAGCTGCACATACACAGGGAAAAAAGCAAGAACAAAGCACTTAAGATAGAGCTAGTGGCGCCAGGTACACAGTGAAACAATCAATAAATAGCGTTAAGAGTAGATAAACAAGAGTATGCAACTCTGCATCTCTCCTGCACAATCTTCAGATACCCCCGCCCACGGCGGAAATTATTGCTGACGTCATATTTTTACAGAGCACGCACATTTGCCACAGAGCAGTGTGAGAGCACATGCTGGGCATCGACCTTGTAATGTAAATCCCGGCAAAGTGCACGAGGTAAAACTTCCCAAAAGACTCGCAGCATGAGCGTCGTAGAAAAGACTACATCGACAATAATTTCCGCCATGGCCCAACCCATACGGGAAATTCACACTCTCGTTTATCTACTCTTGATAGCGTTATATCAAACAACAGTGGAGACCACGACTAAAGACAGAAAGATCTACAATTCAGTGTATTGTGTGCGTGTCCAGGGTTTGGTGGCTGTACAGCTGATAGGCAGTGCTTGCACGTTTGGGTGCTTTGGGAAAACCTGGACATGAATACAACACACTGAACCCAGAAACACTGACACGCCACGATCTATACTAGATCCACATTGGAATGGAATGGCAATGATGATTCTAACGTCGTGGACTTTTGAGCCCGTTGAAATGACCAGGGCCAGCACTGCCGTAGCCCGCACATACACACTGTAGTTCATGCAGACACTGTGACAAACGGACCAGCAGTGCTCACGGCTTCAAGGCCAACAGCAACGAGATTCTTACCTGAATGATTCACTCGGCTCGTCGTCATTGATGTAGTCCACATTGGTTTCCTGCTGAATCATGGTCCGCAGTCCACTCAAAAGAATGAAACCGTAATTCCTGTCAGCAACGTTCAAGGACAGGGAAATGTTTGAGTTGCGGTTTGGCTTACAGGTCATGTAAACATATTCTTCAACCAAGTACTATTGATACAAAGCACAAAATAATTTCTTCAAAGAATAGTGAGAGTACATTAGAAACTTGATACACTTGAGAACTAGAGGACAGATATGAAAATGGTCCGCTTACATCAGAGTTTCTATCAAAGCAAATCACCGAAAACAAAACTTGTGAAATTCAGCACCAACCCCCCCCCCCCCCCCCCCATACACACCCATACCACCCATCCCCCATGCCCCCAGATGCCCCCCCCCCCCCCCCCCACTCACACCCATACACATTTACACATTCACAGACATTCACTTACGATGTGAAGTGTCCGAGACTCAGCTCGGTGGTTTCCTTCGGGTCCGACGTGGAGTTCCTCTCCACGATGGGTTCAGCACGCAATGCCAGGAACAAGGAACCAGAGTATGTCAGGAGGAAGATCCCGAATATGATCACAAAACGTGATATGTCCTTGTAGAGAATACGTGTCAGTATCTGTAGGTATATACCAACCATTCTGCAAGACAAACCCACAGGACATCAATATTGTCAACTCTCAGTTTAAACACACCTAGTCCATAGCCAGACAATACAATTCCACTGACAAGATTAGGATGCACAATACTCTCAGCTTCATAAATTCTATAAGAAAACGCCATTGACATCAAAGGAATTCCACACAATCTATTCACTGCCGTCCATGCGCTAATATGGCTGTCTCCTCTTCACAAGGCACCTTTTGCCATATTCGGCAAGCACGACCAGGTCTGGTAAATTTGTGAGTATGACGGACCAAAGTTGAAACATTGTTTTACGCTGACCAGGTGTAGCAGTAATCATACGTACACATGCAGTGGATCCCCCCCCCCCCCCCCGCGCCACCACCACCACCAGAACATGCGTGAGACCCAGTTCTAGTGAGTGTTCAGCATCAATGGTAACACCACCACTCTCAGTTACAGTGGGTCTGGTCTACTCTCCAGCTGTACTGTAACACACAGTGAAATGGTTGGTGGATCTGATCTATCCTCCCGCACCGCTTAGGAGCCACATCTGACGCCTGATCATGGGGTGCGGGTGTCCCACGGAAGCGGAAAGGCGGTTCTTCACCAGCCCTGTGCGCAATCCCATGCATTTTTGGTGGTCAACTCTCCCCCCCCCCCCCCCATTTTGGACCTGCATCTGTGCTTTCACCCCAAAGCGTCGCAGTGCTCCTACCGAGCACACAATCTTATGGTGGAATAACAACTCTCACCTTGTGACGGATATCAGCATGAGAATACGCAGGCACAGGAAGATGTATGCGAAGCATGCCACATGCCATTGTGCATCTTGATTAGTCCAACGCAGTGGAATGATGGCAACCAAGAGTAGCATAGAGGTGACCTGAAGGTAGTTGTAGCCATCTGTCAAGTAAGCCAACTTCTCTCTGTCAGGACAGAATACATACACACAGACATACAGAGAGACAGAGAGATTTTAGCTTGATTATCCGGAAAGCTGACATTCCAGAGAAAGTCCAGGATTCATTTAAAACACACAATTCCAAATAGCCGCACAATCCACAATACCGGAGCAAGACTCGACTGATACTGATATACTCTAATTTCAGAAACTTTCAGTGCTCAATTTTTTCGGTATGAGGGCAAAGGGCCAGGTTAGGTGAACAGAAATTTTAGGCACAGAGAAGCAGTTCCCTATTGGATTACGTGTGTTAGTGTTTGTTCGGTGTATTGAAATTTTAGGTACGAAACAGATGCACCTAAAGTACCGAAAATAAAAGTACACCGAAAATTTGTGAAATTACAGTAGTTGACGCTTCCAAAAAAATGAATGCCTTCTTTAGAGAAATGTAAAGGAGACAGAGAGAGAAAGAATGTGTGCGAGAGAGAAAGTGATTTGCTGCATGTATACGACATGCTTTGCGATGTGTTGTCAAGCACACCGCATCACAACTCAGCGCTTTCCAACCGTCGTTGACACAACGCATGCTGTTGCTTACCCCCTATTTCCTTTGGTATAAAAGTTCATAAAACAGAGCAAGACAGTAGCTGCCATACACACATACACATACTTCACAGTAGATAGAAGACGTGCAGCTTCAGGCTGTTATGTCTGGTCCCCGTGCAGACTCACACACATGTACATACTCGGGTTGCATCCTCACATGCACTCTCAAACAATCACACACTCATCAGTACAGCTAGGTTCTTGGTTAGGTAAAACAACGACGGCGGCAGCGGCGGCGGCGGCGACGACGACGACAACAACAACAACAACAAAAACACCTAATCCGAGCATGCACAATACATACTATGAAACTGTGTAGTAGAAATATAACAACTTTTTTCTTTCTTTTTTTACTCAGTCCACTATGCTCCCGAGTGAATGCGAAAAGTGATGGCGGGGCCCTGCTGCTCAACCGACTTTGGTAGTCTCGGCGTCTGCACAGAAAAAGTGCGCCAAGAAAAATAGTGAAGGACATGAGAGAGAGAGAGTGAAACACTTGCATCCGCAGCACAGCCTACCTGTGTAACTCCTTGATCTCATCGTAAAGATTGAACATGACCCCGATCAGACTGATCACTTCCAGCACACCTCTGGCATAGTCCTCAGCACTGTCGTAGATACGCGGATCAGCTTGCCGGCCAGCAGAGATCAGTGAAAACGTCACGCACAGCATGAACAACAAGTAGAGCGACAGGTTCAGGCTGCAAAACAGGAAGTGACACAGGCACTAGAATATAGCGATGAACAATATCGAATTTATAAGAAGAAAAGAAGCCCGAAGAGCTACAAATTATACTACAATGTCCCCTAACACTACCAGTTACTTTACACTGAGCTCATGCGTGGACGCTCATGAGTATTCGACATAAATTTGTCGTACAAATGAAACAGTCAACGAACGCTGTTCTATTTTCGAAAGCGTGTTGGTTTAGGATACCCAGTGGAATGAGCGCAGTCCGAAGCACGATTCTCGAATCCAACCATGGCGCATCAGTGTCCTAGTGTTGGCACAATATCACTACAGAGATCAGTTACCTGTATACAATCACCCCCTCTTATCCAGCACTCTATAAGCCAGCACTATCTTAGTAGCCAACAGGTCCTCTTCATGCATACTGCAGCAGTAAATCAGATTTATTAATTCAGCACCCTCCCTGATCCAGCAGAATCTCCTCAGCACAAATGGTGCAGGATTATAAAGGGAACTGTGTAAAATGGGGAAGACTCACATGGCCATTCTCTCTCCATACTCCACCCACTTGTTGTAGATCAACATGCGCACTACATTGTGTCGCTGCATCTCCTGAAAGGGGACAATGGCAGCAAGGCCATGGAAAACAGTGAAAAAAATTAAAATTAATACCTAGCCCTAGTCTTTATGTGCTGTTCAAATGTATCTGGATGTATAATAGAGTGGTTTCACAGCTATCACATGACCATACAGGACAGTCATGTTGGTTACAACTCCACTCAGCCCTTCAGGTATGGGTCACATGATGTCAGCCATGTTGATTCCACTGTCCACATGATATGATCATTTTCTTCAGGAATTTGGTCACATGACAAATAATTATAATGAAACCACTCTATCATGACATGCCATCTCACACTCAGCTCAGAACCCACACCAGAAGATAAGGATTTCATTACAGCCCCAGTCGCATTGAGCCACAACAGTCCTAAAACAATTTAAATAAGCACTACCATTTGATTGCCAGTACAGAGGACACTGAACATGACTTGGTCATAACTCGGAACATTTGGTTCTTCCTCTATATCTCCCTTTATATCTCCCTGATTACTCAATATAGAAAGGAAAGGAACGTATGGATATAAGTTAGGAGTTAAGAGTAACTGTCCACCACTGCAACTAGATGTCCCTTTTCTTTCCTTTTTTTTGTCCCTTTCCTTTCCACATTTGTTATTGGCGCAACATAAATTGATTGCAGTTATCAACATCCGAGTATTAAAATACTCAATATTTTCTTACTTTGTCTCGGCACTCCAGAACTCGGTGAAAGGCGGTTTTGCCGTTCACGTTAAACCCTGCGTCGTTGGGAGAGTAACCGTTCGCATCGCTCTCCAGAATACGATAATGGAAACGGTACTCGTCTGGCTCGTCAGTCGGCTGGACGCAGGCATCCAGAATAGCCCGGCACGTCAGCTGACAAACAAGTACAGACAGGAAAGAAAAATAAACAGAGTAAGCGGCAGCATTTAACCGTTGAATTTCAAGAGTCAGTATAAGATAGAATGCACTCGGATGGAGAACCAAGGATAAATTTATAGGAAAGAAAAAAGGACAAAGGAACTATGTCCACTAACACCACCAGTTACTAAACAACCAGTTCATGCAATAACATTGCAACCCCAGATCCCAACGCCCCTTTATCCGGGGGGATCTGTCTACCGGGTACCTTTCTGATACATCTACAGTCACAAAAGTGGCTTGTCAACGGCCAGTAAAGCTACGGTTATTTGTGACTTTTCCCTTACCGGCATATCCCCTGATGACACAAGGTTTTGAAAACGGAAGGAGTTGCCGTCTTTCTGTGCATCAAACAGCTCTCGGACCCTGACAAGATTATATCCACAAGAAATCAGAGCAAAAAACATTTATTATTATTATTATTATTATTATTATTATTATACGCATTTCCGCGGCAACGTCAACCAAGCAGTTATGCTTGATCCACACATTCGCTTATGCTGGACATTGAAACAGAGCAGATGTAGATATCTCCTAGAGAATGGGGCTCTACAAACCAATGATCAAAGTTAACATAGAGTAACATGGAGCGTCATAAAATTTGTGCCATTGGGGAAAACGTCATCATTATTTTCTCACATTTTTTACACATAATTATACTAATCACATTTCTGCATAAACCATATAAAACAGAATCTGAAAAAAAATAGCGTCACTGTCCCTGAAGCCTTTGACTTAGCCAAAAACAAGACATGAATGGAACCTTTCACTCACAGATGCATAGCAAAATTCTGAGTGATATGCCAGCTGTTCTTATTAGTGTCATCATCTGCATGAAATTGTGAACATCCTAAGCGACAGTGCGTAGACACAAACAAAGTCAAATCGGCGACAAAGATAGCCAAGCTCGTTACTAACGAAATGGTGGTAGCGACTTTGGCGATGATTTGTTAGAAAAGGGTTTGCTCCCCACACTGAAGCTCACTGGAGTCAAGTGTCAAGCTAAGTCAGCAGGAAAGCTTGAGCTCCAGTGTGGGGAGCAAAGCCTTTCCTGTCGAAGATACATAGATTTCGAGATGCATGAGACAATGTGCTTAGAAAGATGTTGACATCACACAAAGGAAGGCTGATCTACTCACCTCCCACCCCTTTAGGAGCTGCATGTGCGCCTTAGATCTTAGCAGGGTGGTGGTGTTCCTACTGATGCTGAAAACTGAGTCTAACTGACTGTCAAGCAAACCGTGAATCTTTTTTAAAGGAACACATACACATACACATAGGTAAATCTCTGAAGACCTATGTACAGTGCTGGCAGCTGAAATCCGACCCCTGAAATCCGATCCCTGAAATCCGATCCCTGAAGTCCGACCCCTGAGCGGTGCGCTCACATCGCAAACACCCAACACATGATAGTAAAACTACGCAATAGACACCGCTAGAATGTGAACGCATCGTCAGGTGGTCGGATTTCAGGTGGTCGGATTTCAGTTGCCTGCACTGTGCTGCACAGGTACAGTATAGTGTTTGACTGACCTTTTCTTGTTCATTCGGCGCAAGATAACAGACGCCATTTCATCATGGCCAGCTTGAAGTGCAATTATCACAGGTAGCTCTCCTTTCTCACTGGCCGCATCGATCGCCGCCTCGTTATCCATCAACGTTCGCGCTACGTAGACGTAATTCTTCTCCGCAGCGATGTGCAGATACGGATCGTCGCGACAACCGAGATCAATGCCGCGGGCGATCAGCCCGTCCAATAGCTGCCGCGCCTGCCCAAGACCAACCAACACAGAAAGACGGGACCAGAGGGAATTCAAACATTGACAGACAGGAATTCAGACACATGGCAGTCACGAATTCAAACTTATTGACAAAATGAGAGAGGGAACTCAGGTTCAATGACAGATGTAATTCATAATCAATGACGGATGGAACTCAGACTCAATGACGGATGGAACTCAGATTCAATGATGGATGGAACTCAGGCCCATCGTTCACATAGCCAGCACACATCACGCACGCCGCATTCAAGTCGCTTCTGAGGCAACATACGAAAGAAATTAGAAGAAAAGATGACACAATCCTAATCTATGCATTCAGAAAGAAAATGTCACAAAACTGAGACTCTTCACCTAGCATTCGCACACGTATTCATTCGCATACACCTACACCTCACAGTTCCTCACTCTATCACATTCACCTGCTTCCACGCCTTCATTTCACTCACCTTATGTAGTAGCTCACACCGTCAGAACACTCTCACATCTTTTCTTCTAATTTCTTTCGTCTTCTCTCCCACTTTAGTTTTTTTTTCACACCTCACCTTGTATACTTCCCACTATCCGATAACCTATAAGTAGTTTGTTTCTCCGTATAGCCTCTATTGTGAGACGATTTTCCCTGATGATAGTCTCAAGAAAATCGATTAGGAACAACCATTTTAGATACATGTATTCTCATTCATCATTTTGTAATGTCCGCTTCACTAATACTATTAATCGCATTAATAAAATTAAAAAAATAGAATAAAATAAAAAAAGTGTCAGATCGCGTACAATATGCATTGACACAATACGAAAATAAAATAAAGATTTCTCGGTTTGCGTTAGACTCGGCTAAAGGCCGAGTTACCAGCATCCGTACGAACGCCACCACCCTTCAAGGATCAAGGCAATAGTACAGTACTAATGGCATTTATTGTGCAACACTTCTTGAACATCCTACCTCTCCTTGAGAGTTAGACTTGTCCAGAATAGCTGTGACTGCAGCCTCTGCCGACCCACTCTGCTCGATGATGCGATCAAGTCTGGCTTCGCGCATGGCAAGTTTCTTGATCAAACCTTCCAATGTTTTCTTCTCCTCCACCTGTGCACGTGATAAAGGACATCAACACCAGGGAGAACACAACACATGGATGGTCAGTATCAAGAGAGCCGACAGTCAACCATTGAAAAGCCTTACAAGTAACTTATTTTCAATGTTTGTAAAACTCATCACATGGATGATCAGAGTCAAGACAGGTGACAACCAACCATGGAATACCCGAATGTGTTTCCAAATATTTGTAAGACACAGTCATTACGATTGTATGCCCCACTGAAGGTCAGTGGATTAGAAAAAATCAAATTTGTTTTGCAGTGAACTCAATAATTGTGTTGATCATCAAGCGCTTTCTGCATGTAGGGTTGTGTGTATGTGTGTGTGGGGGGGGGGGGGGACGTGAGACAATCCTACCACACCAAAACAAACTTCCCGATCCAGTTTAATGCAGGTTTGTATGAATTCCTGCATGATTCTCAGCAGTACTTCTTCACAGTGGGGTGGTGACCCAGTACACTGTAGCTGGAAATGACGCAATAGTTCTGAATGACTGAACTGGACTGCATACCAGCAATAGTTCTGAATGACTGAACTGGACTGCATATCAGCAATAAGCAGGTTTAATACTCCTGCTAAACCAACAAATCATTGCAGCATGCAAAAAGAGACAGGGTGAAGAGTGCATCCAAAGTAGTACAAATATTTCAAAGTAATTTTACATGAAATTTCTACTACTAGCTGACATAGGCATGGGCAGATTATGCCTGCAGAAAAATTGGCAGAATTCTGTACTTTTTCTGGTGGTTTTTATGCATATTTGGTATGTGGATAAAGAAAAACTTTGTTCGCAGCTTAGCACTCCAGAGAATGTCTGTACTCTACCCATGCAATGGCCTTGCTGTCCGTGAACCAGATGCATGTTTAGGATCTCAACACTTGGGGGGGGGGGGGGGGGGGCATTTGATAATAATATTAGACAATGGACACCTGAAGATGTCAATCAACTCAAGTACTGGCACAGGAGCACAACTGTCCTAATCTATGCCTATGGGTGGCAGGCAGAACTGAGTGATTTCCATGGTCTCAAGTACATGGATGGTAGAGCTGGGCTACTGCATGGGTCTCAAGTGTATGCATGGCAGAGCATAGCAAAATCAATGGTCTCAAGTCTATGGGTGCTAGAGCTGGGCAATTATTTCCTTAGTCTCAAGTGCATGGTTGTCTGAGCACGAGTCTTTCAAAAGTGTATGCACAGCAGAGTTGCGGTACTTCAAGGTTCTCAAGTATATGTGTGGTAGAGCTGTGGTATGGCCATGCTGCAAATATCAAGTACCCATGCACAGCACAGCAAGGGGTGTCAACAGATCACTGGTTAGGGTGAGTGGATGAGTGTGTAGTTTTGAAGATGGGAAGAAACCCCAGGGTGCTAAGTGATGGCAGAGTCCAGTTCTGACACAGAGCCCTTGAGTACCTTGCACACCTGCAGCACATAAGGGTCCTATCACAATAATCCATAAAAATAGCAGCACTATGACACGATTGTGTACATTCACTACAGAGGCTGCATTCTGATAGAGTTCCAAAACCTCATTAGAACCTTCACAGACTAAGACACCAAAGGCAGAAGCCACTTGCATTGCTTTGTTTTCCTCCAAAAACAAAAATCTATTCAAACTTGCACAGGCTATATACAAGACAGGTGAAGTTCTCCATTGTATACACTCATCCCAGTCATCACTTCTAGCCCCCCCCAGGGCCTGCCACCCAAAATGTGGACTAGCTACAGGGGCGTGCCCAGCTCCCCTTCCAGGGGGGTGCACCACTTCCAGACAACAGCAATTTTCAAAAGGTTTCTCTCAAAAGGCTTCACTCGTAACCTGATCGCACGTATGTATGACTGAGTCACCGGCCTCCGCCTTCCCTTCCGTTCTCTTTCCTTTCAAGCGCTGACGTTCGTGTGCCACTGTGGTCGCATCCTTTCGTGATGTCGTGCAATCTGATATGACACTGGACAGGCTGTACGTTAGGCATTGGCGGATAATGCTCGAAAAGGTGGCAGATTCTGCTCGAAAAGCAGTGAAATTGGCAGAACCATACAAACCTTATGGCGGGCAATTCCTCGAATTCTGCTCCATTTCTTTATCCACATACCAAACATGCATGAAACTTACCAGAAAAAGTACCGAATTCTGCCAAGTTTTCTGCCGGCATTATCCGCAAAGGCCAACTGTACGTACGGGACTGCCTGGCTGCATGTAGGCCGCCGCGCACCAGCAGTACCAGGCCCCTATACTACACTAGTACACAAGACAGGTGCAGGATGTGCTCCCGCGAGGTCGGGCTTTCCGCAATACATTGGTGACTTTTCAAAACCTCGGTCGAAATATTTTTGGGGGGTGCACTTGGCCACTTGCCCCCTGTGCCCCTCGCCAAGCACGTCCCTGCTGAGCTACATGTACATGTATATGGAATGGGGTTTATTTTTTAGAGGTACATGTACATGTACATGTACATGTACGTTACTTGAAAAAGCACTTTGGAACTGGAAGTTTTAATGGACTGCGCTGACTCATGTTTGTATGATCCGTGGCGTAATGGAGTTGTGTCATCAGAATACCAGCTGGTCTACGCAAACTAATAAAACTTCAAGGTAGAGGGGTGGTGCATCTGAAAAGCACCACGATCTGTGTTTGTACCCGAGTACGCGTTCAGACTACCGGTAAAAAGTGACCGATTGGGAACGTTTCCAAGGTGATTTAATCACGTGACGTTACTGGCACGCTACCGGCGGAAAAGTTTTACTACTGCGGGGGCTGCGGCAGTAAAACATTTCCGGCAGTAGAAAGAGTGCGCAGGCTGGGAGAAGGAGAAATCCCTTCCCAGTGCCACGGTGAGAGCTGCGAAACGTACGTACCGGTAAGGTTTGTTTATCGGTAGTGCGAATGTCCTTCACGGTGTATTGCCATTCACGGTTTGACGGGATTCATGGTAGTCTGAATGCGCCCTTACCTAACCGTAAGAAACAGCACATTGGCTAGCAATTGGAAGTGGCAATTATCGTCAATGACCAACCTCACGACAATGGCAAAAAGGACAATTCAAATAGATGAGTTTCGTTTGAGGATGCCGCAGCGTATTTCAATTTAGGTTCCAAAATGTGCCCGAATGGCCTAGACATCCAAGTTTGTAAGTGTGTGTGGCTTGCTGGATGGAAGCAATGACATTACCAACACTGCGACAGTAAAGCGAGTGATGCGGCATGGTTTTCATTGTACACATCAGATAAATAACAACCCTCACCTACCTTCAGACAAGCACAAAGCAACTCAGCTCGCTCAGCATAGATCAAAATGGGAACCAATACATGTACAATTCACATCACATTGTCAGCATTGAAACAAAACAATGGCTAACCCCACTGCAACAGTCTACTGCTGCTATTCTAGTATTATTTGACAAGGTGTTACCATAGTCTGCAGGCTCAATGTGTGAAACTACATTTACGGAGTTACATTGTAACTTGAAAACGTCCGATAGTGATTATTTGACTGATTTTGTGATTAGTCATTTGACAATGTATTTTCCAGAGATTGCTCCAGCAGACACCACAATGCCTGGCTGGCACAGAGAATCCGGAGCCTGCATTGTATTTTGTGAGTTGCCCATGTTTTCTGGCAGTACACTATTGACCAAAGAGAGCGGCTAACTACATGTATATCTGGGGGCTGTGTGACAGTGTCATCATTGACATCAATGAGTGGCACAGGGCCGGCGGTTGGCCTAATCAATTACAGGGAACTGCTAACTTGAATTCAAGGGCCATTCCTGATACTGCTACCCTGAATTCAAGGGCCAGTCCTGATACTGCTACCCTGAATTCAAGGGCCAATCCTAATACTGCTACCCTGAATTCAAGGGCCAGTCCTGATACTGCTACCCTGAATTCAAGGGCCAGTCCTGATACTGCTACCCTGAATTCCAGGGCCAGTCCTAATGCAATTACTGCACATCACTTACAGTCCATGCCATGGAAGTGGTCGCACACATACATGTACATGTAACTACAGTTGTGGCCAAGAAATGTAAATGAAAATGTAAACGTAAATGTAAATGTAAATGTAAATGTAAATGTTGAGTCAAGAGTAGCGCAGTATATGCATTTCCATACTGTCATACACAGTACAGAACCCCATCCCAGGGCTGCTTTGGGCACGTGGGTTGGGATCGTTTTTGTCATGACTGTGCTAGTGCTTGCGCATGCATTCCTCACACAACATGGCCTGTGGCAGCAGAAAGAATTGCAACTCCAATCTTCTGGTGACTTCCCTCTGTAGGGGAAATCCCAAGGGGCCACTTCACTCCATAAGTAGACAGGATAGAGCCATTCTAGCAACAAATCCACAACCATGCACAATCCGCACATCCAACCAGTACTGCTCCTTCCTGGTGTGTGAGGTTGCCTGGTGGCCACAGAACTTGTTATGATGCAAATTACTCCTGGCATGTTTGTCAAACTGATGAATGGCCCATGGTACTTGCAGACTTCACCAGGGGAATGGCACCTCTAAAAACTCACTTTTTCCCCCAGTGCAACAGAACAAACTTTTCAAAGCTACTTAGTGGAGAAGGCCATGCTAAGTACTATGCCACAACAGGAGCTGCTTAAGCTGAGTCAGTCAAGTGTCCATTATGATTAATTTTGTATTGGACTATCTGCGTGACCATGTCGCAGCAACCAGGATAGGGAAAATACCACACTAATTGCCCCTTTCAAACACCACTTGTCACCTTACATACAACTTACATACATACGGCCTTCATACATGTCCACCTTACATGCACGACTGTACAGGTTTGGCCTCATTTTTCAGTTCTGTCCGCAGGTTGAGCGCAGCCTACATACATGTACATACAGCCTTCACACATGTACTGTAAAGCTCCCCAGATCCGGGCAGGTTGGGGTGGAGCACTGCCCATATTACTAGGAATTGCCCATAACACAGAACGTACATGTACATACTTACTACGTGAAAGAAAAGATTTTATGCCAATCAATATGACTGTTTTGGGGCCATCTTTCGTTGAAAAGCCATTTTGGATTACTCTCGATGGGTCAGCAAGGCGCGCAGTGGAGGGATGCGTCTGGATTAGGGACGTCCGGATGACTGTAAATAAATTTAATTATAATTAAATTATAATTAAATTATAATAATAAACTAGATGAATAGAATGGTTGTGAGTGTGTAGTGGTATTTTTTTTCAAAGTATTTTTGCACTTGCACCCAGCTCTCTCCATCTGTGGCGTGAAGGACATTGCAGCACGAATATCTGGACGTTTTTACTTCATTTCCACAAGGCACGCAATGATCCAGTGTTTCCCCTGATCAATGGCATTATTTTTTTGAAGAAGGCATTGTGAGGGATGTAGCCTTGATGCACTCCATGACTTTGTATATACATGTACTGCCAAGGAGTGTGTTGAGGCATGACTTGTATTCTTTGTAATTTTTGAGTGTCATTTCTCCTGCTTGTGTGCGACTGGCATTGAGAGCACTCTTCTTCTGATTTTGTCCAGTGAGAATACAATGTAGCTAGGCAGTGCAGCGCTTGCGTCCACTCCCCGCAGACAGCGGAACTCAAACTAGAACTATGTTGTTTTCGACTGCCCTGCAGCTCCGTGTCTGACAGCTGTTTCTCCAGGATGGACGTTTTCATTTCCACCCAAAGTGCACCACATCTGCCAACCCCATTCAAGTGATAGACATCCTGTTCTCTCTGGCTGTTTCCCAGGTCTTGAGATGAGACTGTTTAGTGTTAGTGTTACACTTCTCACCCGCCAGCCTCGTTCAAGCGGTCACAAACTGAATGAGGTGAACGACTGTAACACTTCACGCAATTCACGCTCCAAGTAAACAATGCATACATGTAACAAACTCTACTTGAACCCTCATAATGATTCTCCACTCAACCATAACCATTTTCACAGCATAGAACCTGTACACATCACACGACACAGCCAGCAATGTACGACTCAACTTCTCAAGCAGCAAATTATTTAGTTGAACAAACATACCTTCTCCCAGAATGCCTCGTCAAACGGTCCTTCAAAGCCACCCTCTGCCACGCTGCCAGCTCGTCCCTTCTTCCTCGGAGCGAGAATGGAAAGTCCTGAGGGCTCTCGCTTTGTCTTGCTCGATGCGCTCTTGCTGTCTGCCCCGCCGCTCCGTGCAAGGCGAGAGAGAATGGATGACGATGCACTGTTGGCAATGCCCTGGTGTTGTTCATGGCCGCTGTGACTCAGTTCAGAAAGTCCCGTCATGCGCGAAAACTGACTCTCCCGTCTTGCCAGTTCGATCGCTGCGGCATCCTGGGCTTGCCCGCTGCCAAAAGACGAGTTCAGTGACTGCATTTCAATGCCGTCCACAGGTAGAGCTCGCGTGTCGGAGAGGTCGACTCCAGGAGGTGTGAAGACCATGCTACGTTCGGGCCGTGAAGGCACAGTGCGATTGCCTTCTCGGATCGTAACACGTACATCTCCATTGTCATCGGGTGCAGTAGCTGTACTACCTCCACCACTGTTTTCATCGCTTTCCTCGGGCTCCGCGCGTGGCGTGGAGATTTCTGAGTCTTCCTCGCTGCTGGCGCTGCGTGAGTTGAAGGTTCCTTCCTCCAGTAATATTTGATCCGACATTGCGCCGCGTTCTACGAGCACCCGCCAAGACCTTGAAACCGCCTTCTCCTAACTTCTATCTGCAAGAATTTCAGACAACCAACCTTTTCCTCTCTGAACAATCAAACCTAAAACCTGTTCAGGGTAATGGTTTTCGTGAAGTAGTCAAAGTGAAACCCGCTGTTTAGCGATCCAGTACTGGGAGGCTTTCAACCGGCCGGAAAGACGCCTCAAGCATGAGGAAGGAAGCTGACTGTGATCGATTCTTTCCACGCGGATTGACAGCGTTGCTCCGAGGTGTCCCTTTTTATAACTAACATGGCGATCAGGGTTGTTGCATACTCGATCTCGACTACAGTAAAATCATGCTTTTCAGATAAAAGTGGTACTGCTTTGGAGTTTTGTTCACCTCTCCGGCCTGACTAGAGTGCAAGTGAAGTAACAGTCAGTTTCCGCTTCGCGCGCAGCTTTCGCTGCACGTGCAGTGCAGTGTCGTCGTCGGCAGTCGGCGGTCGGTCGCCCGAGTCAAGCCACTCAACGTCTCAAGGACCACTCTGCACTCAGATCAGACTTCAGTATCCTGCAGTGCAGTGCATACTGGTTTGACTTTTTCTGAGTTTGGCCCTTTGGGACAGAAAATATACTAGTAGTGTATCTCTGGCTCACGTGATCGTACCGACGAAGCGAGTCTACTATTTTACTATTTAGTACTATTATTATAATAACCCAATACAGTTACTGAGTACTAGTTCAAAACTAGATAAACCTTGTTATAGTTCACACAAATTGTTAGATTGACAGCATGCAACAAGGTGGAGGACACTGTGTTCGGAAACAGTGACCTTACTACAACCTTCCGCGGTTAGGGTTCGGCGGATTCTGCCGGCAGAAAAATTGACAGAATTCGGTACTTTTTCAGGTAAGTTTCATGGTATGTGGATGAAAAATGGAGCAGAATTCGAGGAATTGCCCGCCATAAGGTTTGGTATGTGGATACAAAATGGAGCAGAATTCGAGGAATTGCCCGCCATAAGGTTTGTATGGTTCTGGCAATTTCACTGCTTTTCGAGCAGAATCTGCCACCTTTTCGAGCAGAATCCGCCGGTCCCTATGGAACCGCGGTTGACTCCACCTTGGTTCATGCTGTGAATACTAGTAGTAATAGTATCAGGGAGTCGATCATGACTCCCTGGGCAAGATGTACATATACATTGTACGTGTACGGCATGGCAGAACCGAAGAAGTACAATCATGTACACTGTACACTGTACAAGTACTGGACGTACATGTAGATTCCACACGCGCAAAAGAGAACCTCTCACATCCTTTCTCTGTCTGCAGGAACATTGTTCAATGATTACAATGTACATGACAATCATGTCCATTTAAAAATTCAAAATACTGGATCTATTCAGGCAGGCTCAGTACAGTAGATCTACACTGCCTTCTTTATCTACCATAGCCTACGCCGTGCATCATGGGTCTAGCCCCAGGTATGGCATGCTGGGGTTGAAAATACATGATTGTACATGTAGTTGAGGACGGATTTCCACAGCACATGCGGTTCTATTTCATTCCCTCCCGACGAACATTCAACAAAATTTAATATTGACATACATGTACCAGAGTCCAGTGGTACCTACATGTTGTACATGTACATACATGTAGTTCACGCAGACTACACTAGTAGTAGTACTACTAGTACTACTAGTACTAGTACAATGCATGGTCAATGCCATTGATAAGGGCAATGACCATGCATGTGCGACCCTGCCACTGGCACAGCTACAGGACAGTCTTCTTGAGAGAGTTGAGAGTTGAAAAAACCGTGTTACTTTGGGGCGGCCGGTAGATTCATCAGCTCGATTATTTGATTTATTGTGTGCGCTCTCCACGCGCGCGCGGTGTCTAACCTTTCATTCACGAAACTGCCTGATAATAGTGCATTGTCCATGGTCCATGAGTAGCTGGGTTGGTTCTAGTTGCTCGTGCTTCAGACAGTGCGGATTTTCATTCTTCAATGTGATCTGCATGCTAGTAGTAGTGGTAGTTCATGTGCTGTCCGATAACAAGTAGAGTCTACGTGACGTACAGAGACTGGCAATGGCTGTGGCCGTGTGTTGGACAGTGCAGTGTAGTAGTACAGTGCTGGCAACTGAAATCCGATCCCCTGAGCGGTGCGCTCACATCACAAAGACCCAGCACGGGATGGTAAAACTACGAAACAGAGACCGCTACTGGCGCTAGAATGTGAACCCACCGCTCAGGGGGTCGGATTTGCCACCACTGTAGTACTTTTTTTAGTACATGTACTCAAACAATAGTCAATACGTCATGGAAAAAAGAAGAACACCACAGATACAACTTACTTACAAATACAAGGGATGAAACTCGGCAATGAAATCAAAATACATGACTTGTACTGACTACTGGTAGCTGCGGTACTAGGACATTGAATTTTTTTAAATGTACTTTATTAATTTTACATGTAGGTCCATCGGGTTCACGTGGACTTCTGCCCACGTAAAAAAAGAACTGCGCGTACACGCACAACGAGGGATCGCCTTACCCCAAACGCAATAACACATTGTGTCTATGAAACCGGACAGTGGTCTTTAGGCCGAATTCCTGACACTCAATCCTTGTCAATCTCCCACCTACATCGCTGAGCAACCCCACATGACAGTCGCACCATGTGTCACATTCAACAAACGGGAACCCTGAATGGTGAATGGGCTGATTTGACAAGTACATGTACAAGTACACGTGACGTCATCCCTTGCACCACATGTACATGATTGCACCCCGTCGACATTGAGTGGAGGGAAGATTTGGAGACCGTGCTCCTGATTGTTCACGAGTGAATAAATGAGTGTGGGCCATGGGTGCCAGCGCCCTACAGCTACAAGCAAACCAAAGTTACTGTCTGTAGTTCAAAGTTTGCCTTGGCAAACAACAGTTACATGAATGAATGGACTGATACTGGATAGCCCTAGGTGTTTGCCGCAGATGCGTCTCTCGTATCTAGTACTAGTGGATCCACCAGTGCAGTGGATGTGCTCTACGTGTAGTTATGCAGTGGATGGGAATGTGTCTTCACTACAAACACCTGCCGAGTTTCTGCCTTGATCCCTACCCTGGGGCCTGGGTCCCTTCTTCTTCGCCTGTACTTGCTGTAGTGTTATCAATGAGATCGATTGCTAACTTGTGAGCTGATACATGTACATGGCGTTGAATGAACAGCTCCGACCACATTCAGCTAACAACCCACCTGTACCTGTACATGTATGTAACGAGTAACGTCCTTGTCAGAAGGTCATCTCATATTCAATCATTAACGTAACGTTTAGATCGACTTGATTCACTTCGTGGACAGTACGTCAAGGTCATGTTGTTGTTTGTTGTTGTTTCTTTATTTTACTTCACCATATGAACAGGCAAGACTGCCTTCTCACCGGGGCTATTGGCCCACTGCTCTCACAATATGATGAAAATGTTTAAAATGTGTATGAAGAAGAAAGGAACGGAAAAGAAGATGAAAAGAAAGGAAAGAAAACAGTAGGTATTAATTTTATGAAGGGGGGGGGGGTATGAAATGGGTATTATCATAGTTGATGAGAGAAGTATGATATCCAATATTCTTGTTCTATAGACTTTTTAGTACGGGCATTTCATGAGAGTCATGCATGGGCAAGGCAGGATTTGGACTAGGATAGAGGACAAGAACATAATATTATTGATGAGCATCTGTTCAGGCAGAATCTGTGAAGAAGACATAGTAGGCACAACATCGGAGAGCTTGTTGAGGAGGGAGTTAAGGTCATAGCCAGACAGCAATGCTTGAAACGTGTGGCGTACGTCGCAAGCGCGAATATCAGCAGGGAGAGAGTTCCATGTGGTACTGCCAACAAAGGCGATAGAGCTACAGCCTGAGGGACCAGGTAGGAACGGCACTCTGAGCAGCTGGTTGACCTGACCACGCGTGACACAACTTCTGTCCACATCCGTGGCAATGAGGGAGTAGTAGGATTGGAACAGTGAGCTGGCTCTGCCATGAAGCCAGCGGAAGACGAAGAGAAGCAGACGTTGCACGTACAGCTGGTGGAGCTGAGGCATTGATAGTCTGGCAAATAGGGGAGCAGTGGGGGTCCTTCTGGGGAGTTGGAAGATGGCTCGTATGCCAGACTTAGCAATGCGTAGCAGTCGATGTAGCAGCAGTTTGGATAGAGCGGGAAAGAAACAGTTTGAGATGTGCATGTACATGTACAGGTACATGACTGTACATGCTATGTTAGATTGACAGCATGAAACAAGGTGGAGGACACTGTGTTCGGAAACGGTGACCTTACTACCACCTTCCGCGTTTGGCAGAGCCCCGGTCCCTGCGGACCATTTGAACCATATGGGTATCGCACCCGGTTCTGACCCTCATTATGGTAGGGGGTTAGGAGACTACTCCTGACGTCGTCTTGTTTTCTTCGCTCTTGTCTTTAACTTGTATCTGCCCATGGCGTCCTTCTCTCAGCTCGTCAACTGTCAACAGTTTTTTGTCATCACCATGACACTGTGGCGAGAAGGTGCTCTCTGTAGACGGGGTTGGTGTGACCAGTACTAGTTTGCGTGGCAACATCAACAGCAGGCAGGTTAACGAGGGGAGGTAACCAACGTGTAGCCGGGGTGTTCTGACGTGGTGAAGGCCTACCCATGGCCGCGTCGGGACATCATGGGCAGCGCCCAACCACGATCATTGTTCACATTTGGATGGCGCCTGGATATGTGGATTGCCTCCCATATCCTGCGGTTCACTGTTCGCTCTGCGAAATATTTAGGTCTCCACTTTGATGCGGACATGAGCTGGAACACCATGGTCGACCACGTCGCATGGGGCGTCGCGTCAAAAGTTGGCGTGCTCAGACGATACGCTACATTCCTGTCTTTCAATGTCGCATAGCCTATTTTCGTTCTTTCATTTTATCACACTTTAACCCTACGCCTGGGACGAGGGAAACATGGATGCAGTGAATGGGATTTCGGTCTTTGACCACTTTGTGGTTGGTCTGATCTACTCACCTCCTACCGCTTAGGAGCTGCATCTACGCCTTGATCCAAGAGGGTGGTGGCGTTCCTACGGATGCGGAAAACTGGGCCTTTGGCCGAGTCTCACGCGAACCGTGAATTTTTTTTTTTTAATATATGCCGCTTCTTTTACACGCATGAACTTCCAAACATTGACCACATACATGTACATGCACATGTACGCCAACATGCACCTTCTGGTTTTTATCTGGCGTTGTCTCCATGACTCCTCTAACATCAGAATGTTGTTCGCTAACTTTTTCAGACGCAGTAATTCCACTCAAACTCGTGGTGGGCACAGCAATTTAGTGATTGTCCCAGCCAACCCAACTGCATATCTTGCCAAACGTGTTACCTACATGTACACTGTATATGCTGGGACCATCTTATGGAACCAGCTCCCCGCTGCGGTCAGGCAAGAAAGAAAACGCAATCGCTTTTAGTCAATGGCTCTTGCCTTTTCGCTCACCAGATACATGTACAATGTACATGTACATTGTAAATATGGCTCTTTACAAATGCTGTATGCACTGCTCTTTCCGTCATTTTCTTCCAATGCAAGTCGCAACTCCTGTTTTTGAGTTGTTTTTCTTCTCTCTTTTTCTTTCCCTAATAGTTGCTGTTACACCCCCAAAACCTTTCTTGCAGTTTACTTTCGTAGAGTTTGCGACTTTGTGTTCCTCAAAACCACATTTCAGCTTTCTTCAAAAATATTGGACTTCTCACTCTAAATAAAGAATACAAACAAACCCACAAACAAACAACCACGTACGATACTTCCGTTGAGAGTATGGATGGTGATGTGAAGGATGGTGCAATTTTATCACGTATGGTGTAGTTTCGTTCCACTTTGTGTTGCCCCATATACAACGCAGGTCCACCTCACTTGTTTTCCTCAATCCGGATGATGGCTCCTGGCCGAACATTTGATTGAGATAATTATTGTAATCTGCAGGGAAAGAGACCATTTGAAGATGGTGTGTGTAATGTTTTTCATGTACATGTACATGTACATGTAAATAGAAACACAGGAAATAAATAAAACCATAACACATAGATCAAAAAGCAATGAGAGAGTAAAACACTATACACTTGGACATACAATGATTATGTACATGTACTAAGATTTGAAGCACTTCTCACACTGAACTCACCAACCGGGCCGGGGGACAGTGCGTTCAAACAAACATGTTCACACTAAAGTCTTGTACATGTACATGTACATGTATGTATCAATGAAGTAAGAGCAGAACGATGGATTGCAGCAATCATAAAAACGTTGTGTACATGTACAAGTCTAAAAATACCATGAAAAACATGTCCGTGTAGTTAGTGTAATCATTGAATATGTGTCATAGATGGATGCCGGAGATTGTCCCTTGGCTTCCCGCATCGGTGAAGGCGATGAACCATCAAAAACACAATATACTTTCAAAGAGAAGCCGATCATGGGTTGGTTGGGGTGTCTGCCCGCGGCGCTGCGGGCGCGGCGGCGGATATCGTTCCACGTAACATCGTTGATGGTTGAGACAACACCACTTGCAAGAGTACCGTCTGAAGGTGTTTTTGATCTACTCGAGCCTTGCGGTGAGCGTTGTGCTTCGTGTGACACACTGGTGCTATTGGTAGTATTGCATGGCCCTGTTGACTAGAAGCCACACACAGCCACTCACAGCCACACACATGCTGTGTATTCAGTACAAACATACTGAAATGATTTCAGTTTAGGGTTAGTACGTTTAGTACAGATGATGAAGTACAAGAAGTTCAATGTAGTTACTAGTAGCGGTTTGCTCCTACGTGGAAAAAGCGCTTCCTGCCGAACTGTCCACAGCCTCCTTTACGGGCAAAATAAACACAATGAATACTTTTTCCCAAGTGTTCCTCAAAACTTCAACTCAAAGTTCTAGAAAGAAAAAACGCAAAAAACGCAAAACACACCAAAAACAAAATCACAACAGGATAATAATATTATGTACATATCTGCTTAGGTTGCAGCAGCAATTTCAACTTCAAGTCAATAATCCAGTCACTGATATGGCTCGTGCACGCTAACCCGGTACCCTGGCCTCTTCCACTGCTAGCGCACCAGAGGTATCGCCCACAGCCAAGGTAGATGACTGGCCTAAGAGCCTTTTGTACCCATGGAGGCACATGATGCAAGACCACAAAAGGGGAAAAGCAATCCTGCACCTGATGAAAGCCATTACATGAGAGTATTGATCCCCTCTCTTGGCTGCCAACAGAGAGGCCACCCTTGTAGAGGGCTGTTGCAGCATTGCCCATGCCTCCGCTCGCAGACATCACAGCCGGAACAAAAATGACATGCTCAACTTGTCTCACTCTCTCTTCATAGTGCATTCTTTTCTCTCTTTCGCGTCGATGATACACAGTGGTACGTGGTGCAGACTGATTTGAGCGAGAATAAAGATTAAAAAACCCGACATCAAAACGACTGCCCCCCAAACCACTGGCAGCGACATCAAGCCGTGCATGATCCTCCACGTTGGCAGTTCGGTATCGCAATTGCTCACCGGTCAGTGGCTGCGGCGTAGGCTCAGTGGAAACATTTGCAACTTACTAGGTTTAGGAGCTGTGCGGTAGTGCCCCGGATGGCATTGTGCCCTATGGTGGGAAGCACTGAATGAAGGCAGGAGAGCGAATGAGAAACACTCACCTCTCGGCATGTCAGCCAGCTAGAAGAACCAGTTTTCTCAGGCAATATCAATGAGGTTACGCATACTCGCAGATGCATTCTGGACCACGTCCTCTATTGCCGCTGCCTGCGCTTGACGGGACTCTCCTTGTCCTCGGCCTTCATCTTGCGTATCTTAGTTTACACAATTGTCAAGTGCAGTGTCACCAGACAAAATCTTGCTGGTGAGGTGCTCGGTAAGGCGGACTGACGAGTTGTATTGCCCACACAAAGACATATCGGATTCATGATACCCAAGCCGCCCAAACGGCACGGGAGACCAAACACCCAGGAGGTTAGCGGCATGCAGGTCAGCGCTGGAATTAGTTTAGTTCTAATGGCACCTTCAAGTGGCTCCAGCAGGTGCTCGAGGATGTCCATGGTTCTGCAAAGAAAGGTCCATTTCCCTCTCAGTCCTGCCGAACTTGCCACTTGACTGAGTCATAACTACTCTTCGAAGTACACTAGAATCCATTCGCACCCCTCGCTTGACAAAGCTGCGTGACTCTGAGCTCCCTGCTCAATGCACAGTGTTTCGGGAAAATCACCCCTAGGCCCTCATCAGTTCAGCTTGAGTAGGCTGAGGGAGAGATTGTGCCTGAAATGGAGCGTCTCTGTAAGTGTGTCTTACGGGACCGGAGTGTTGTTTTAGCGTGATGATCACTGTATAGGCGGCGCGCTTCAGTTGGCGCTACATGAGCTGCGCTGATGAGGTGCGCTGATGAGCTGCGCTGATGAGGTGTGTTGGACTCCCCCGACCAAGGGTCTCGGGATCGGCAACAACAAGCACCATGGGAGGAGGCGAGTTGAGTGACAGGGAGAGAGAGAGAGAGAGAGAGAGAGAGATTGAGAGAGAGAGAGAGAGAGAGAGAGAGAGAGAGAGAGAGAGAGAGAGAGAGAGAGAGATGGGTGAGTGAGAGAGAGAGAGAGAGAAAGGGTGAGATTGAGAGACAGAGAGAGAGAGAGATGGGTGAGTGAGAGAGAGAGAGAGAGAGAGAAAGGGTGAGATTGAGAGACAGAGAGAGAGAGATGGGTGAGTGAGAGAGAGAGAGAGAAAGTGTTCTGGGGGCATATCGCCGCATATGCTTATAATGCTACTTGTAGAAGATGGTCAACATAATGATTTGGATCCACTGATGGCAGGCAAGTGTGATACATGTACATGGCTATTAGATAAACCTTGTTTTTGTTCAAAACATGTTGTTGGTTAACAGCATGTAACAAGGTGGAGGACACCGTGTTTGGAAGCAGTGACCGATTCAGGAGTATCAAGAAGACATCCAGGCTTCTTTTTTCTTTTTTTTAGCTAATTGGGTGTTTTCTCGCATACCTTCATTTTCTGTTGATTTACACCTTCTTTTTGGTGGTTTCTGTTGCTCAATTGGATTTGGATTGAAATAAAAAACGATTCGACAGACATCCAGGAGCGATCACACAATACAAGCTGACGTTACGTCTAAAACCTCCCCTGGAATAGAGAGGGTCAGAACCGGGTCTAAGCCCCAAACGGCTCAGATGGTTGCAACCGACCGGGGCTCTATTTTTTTTTTTTTACAAAGACCACTGAAAGGTTAATGCCAAACATGAGATGCAGCTAGTGGAAGCACGCACAACCTGAATCGTGGCAGTGGTGGTGAGGTTTAGGGAGCTCCGACGACCTAGGGTCTCGACTTCATGGCCACCTAGACGCACCAAGCTCTTTCTACCGTAGATGGTTTTAGAAAGGTCACTGTTGTCCGAACACGGTGTCCTCTAGGCACCGGCGGATTCTGCTGGAAAATATGGCAGATTCTGCTCAAAAAGCAGTGAAATGGGCAGAACCATACAAACCTTATGGCGGGCAATTCCTCGAATTCTGCTCCATTTCTTTATCCACATACCAAAATGAAACTTACCAGAAAAAGTACCGAATTCTGCCAAATGTTCTGCCGGCATTATCCGCCGGTGCCTAGTGTCCTCCACCTTGTAACATGCCCTCTGAAAACACCATGTACAATGTAAATGTACATGGCTAGCACCAGTCACTCTGTTTCAGGAGACGGTATGCAGCAATCTTGAAGCTCTGCAGGTGCTTCCGGGATGGCTGCTTGTCCAGAACTGCCTCTGGAAATCTATTTCACACTGGCACCATGCAGTATGGGAAGGAGCGCAGAAGGTAGTCAGGAGCTCGTGGCGAAACGTTCAGCTCAAGCTGGTGGTGTGTTTGCGGGGGGGGGGGGGAGGGGGCTGCTGGTGTGTAGCGATGACATGGCGGCATAGCCAGTGGAGGAAACATGGCTGCAACTTGAGGCATTATCATGACCACACATCAGTTTAGACAATAGATAGAGAGAAGAGACATTCGCCGAACAGTGAGGCTGGGAAGTATGGTACCAAGGCCAATGATATATTAAGGGCGCGGAGCTGGACTCAATCTGCGGACAGAACTGTTTCGTTCTTTATGGATTCATCAGCGCAGCACCGGGAAAATGAGGCTGAACCTGAGAGCAATGAAAAAGCCAGATTTAAACCAGGCCCCAACGTACATGTACAGGTACCTTGCCAGAGTGCTCAAAACGACAAGTCAGTGAGCTCTGCATAGCGCAAACAGCAAAGGCACTACAGTGCTCAGCTACCACAACAAGTACAGGAGCAGGAGCGAAACACTCAATCTCTATCTCACGTCTATAGAGTGGCATGTACATGTAAATGATTGTGTTGAAGTACATGTCTAAGACCATGATTGAGAAACGACAGGTACCAGGTTCAAGTCCTGCTTGGAAGCGGTAGGTTTTTTTTCAACCGTGCTGCGACCCACAGTTAATTGGGAACTCGTGGCCTGGCATGAGTAATACATGGATGTGGCAAATGGGATTGAGGCCTTTGGCCTCTGGTTGGTGGATCTGATCTATCCTCCCCCACCGTTTAGGAGCCGCATCTGACGCCTGATCATGGGGTGGTGGCGTCCCACGGAAGCGGAAAGGTTGTTTTTGACCAGGGAGTTGTACGACTCCTTGTTCTTGACCTGCCCGGTACGCGAACCCGTCGATTTTATTTTACATTCCTAGCTCTACAACTCCAACGAGTTCTTTATGTCTCGTTATCTCAACACAATATTGTGGAAAGTACACAACAGTAAGAGTGAAGATCAAAAGGAAAGTTTTTACAATAATAATAAAAAACATAGCCTGTAAAAATTGGTGGGTTTGTTAGTGGCCTTCTGTAGACGATCTGCCTAATCATGTGTGCGTATCGGCTTGATGTTTATCCTCTTCCGAATATTCTCCATGGTTTTCCCGACTACTGCGTTATCCGTCAACTGTAGTCAAAAGATAAAACAGAAACAAAACATTTCTTTGAACAAACGGCGAGGAGACAACAATTTGATAACCGCAATCAGTAATACAAGCTGGATCGACATTTGTGTACACTGTATTCATGTATTGTAAAACTGTGGAGACAATGTGCAATAAAACGATGAAAATGTGAAGAAATTGTGTAGAGAAAGAAAGGGATTCAAACAAGTGTTCGTACAACACTCATCAGGAATCTTTGTTGTACTTGTGTCAGGCTTGGTGCGGCCAAGCTTGGCCGTTAATGTTCTAGGTGTAATGTACTGCTGTTATTTGTTATCACTTTGTCCTTCCTTCTTTCTTTCTCTTCTTTGTTCACTTTTCAGTTGCAAGTTTAGTGTTAGTACACACATTCTTTATTGCTCTCGCTTTCATTGTTAAAATTCACACTTGTAAATTTCACTGCTGTTGTTCTAAGTGTTATTTCTCTAACTTAGATTTTCTATAATAGTTCAATTTTGTTTTCAGTGTCCTTTAGTACAACGAAGATTCCTGATGAGTGTTGTACGAAAACTTGTTTGAATCCCTTTCTTTCTCTTCACAATAGACCAATCCCGAAAAGATTGTCTGGGTTCGAAAGGGGGCATGTCAACTGAGAGTACACTGTACAACACATACATGGCACTACCTGATCAGCATGCGGCACAGGACGTGTTTGATAGTTCGCGTGTGAATGCGAGGGTAAGTACACGGTTTTCTCGTTAGTTGCATGCAAGAGAGACGATGCGACAGAAAGCAAAGCCCTTTGTAGTTTTTCTCTCTCGCACTGGTAATGGTCTGCTGTTGGAGTGGAAATGCTAAGACATAATCCTTGTTTCGCTCTTCTGTGTAGTGTGAAGAGGTCAACGAACATGTAGAGCTCACTTTGATGAAGTAGGCAAGGCTGTGAGCGCTGTGGCTCAAAGCGATAGGCCCTACATCTTGCGAGATATTTCGAGTGCTATTGAGTATTGTTTGTTGCGAGCGCTTCGTCTTCGATGAGTCCCGTGCCTCTTTCCTGGCAGCTGCCCTCCTATAGGATCAACCACGAAGTGACTGTACTCATCTGCAGCCGATCAATGTTATATTGCACAAGAAGATATCGTTTTCGCCAAGCCAGTGCCCCGCCAAAGACCATCGCCGTGTCACACCGTCGGAACGAGTTCATGATGAGAAACAACATTCGCGCGAGCGTGATGAAGAACTATTTCGAAAGACAACATAGTCTTTACCCCCTGGACGACAACTATTGTGCACGTCCTGCAAGGGGAGAATGTCACCAGCGACATCAACGAAGACGACGGCAGTATATCGGAAACCTGGAGTCAGCGGAGGTCGTCAAGCTCCTCCGCGACCCGGTACATGCACAGTATAGGTGACATGTCGACACGAGCGTGCGGAAACACAGCATACACTGTAGTAATGTTGCGAGAGTTTGCGGAAGGAGTCCAAGTCGGGAAATCCATCAGCTCCAAAAGCTACCTGTAGGTAGGCGATGAGACTCCAGCTTCAGACTACAACAGTCAGGACTTGTAAATAGTTGAACTTTGTGAAGCAGCAGATCGAGAAGTTAGCTGAAATCGTAGCTGTTGCAGTATTTCGGCGCTATGTAGCTTGCATTTTTTACGGAGAGTCGATCGCCACGCGAATGTTTCTCTCCTCACCGAGAGCTATCTGGCCTCCAAACTCCGTCAGGGTCTGCCTAAGGTACCGAAGGTCCTTTGACTAGCTGCTGGCAGGACTCCATCAAATCCTTTAGCTTCAGCTCGGCGAGCAAAAGTCTCTCTCTCCTCCGCCATGAGCTGACACACACAAACTGAATACAAAACGATGCACTTCACACGTGCTGGCTTGCACGCGTGCCCCCTTTCACGAACCCAGACAATCTTTTCGGGATTGGTCTATTTCTTCACATTTTCATCGTTTTATTGCACATTGTCTCCACAGTTTTACAATACATGAATACAGTGTACACAAATGTCGATCCAGCTTGTATTACTGATTGCGGTTATCAAAACATTTCTTAAGAAGTGTTTTGGTACCAAACGTGATTTCAACTCATCTCCCATTGAGACCACAACCAGTGCAATAACACCGTCTTTCAAAATACAAACAGAAACAAAACATACATGAAACTAACTCTCCTCCTCCATGCGCTCTAAAGCCGACCATTGCTACCCTCGGTAGCCATTACTCACACCAATAACTTCAAACAACGAAGGGGTCACGGGTAAAACATTTCCTCCTGACAGCTGTTTCGCCTATCAAAGGCTCGATCTTCTGGATGATGTGGTGCGCATCCATAGCCTTTAAGGTTATGAAACACCACAGGAATGCGAACTTGTTCTGAGTAGATGCGTCTTAGTGAGAAGCACCTCGGAACGCTCCAGAAACATGCTCATGATCACGGACAGGGTCCTGATGGAGTGGGCCAGAGCATATCCAGCAGTGCGTTGCAGTTTCAAACAATACCTCATCGGCGGCCGTAAGGTTCATCTGAGCTGGGTCAGCAAGATCCTCTCGAATACGTCCCTCTTCTTCCGCCAGAGTGCGAAGGAACTCCAGCATAGCATCGGGATATCGACTGAAGAACGAGTTGGTCCGGACATCATCCGAAACCGAATTACTACATACATGTAGGATATCGGGACAGACGATGTGCTCTGAATGCTGCGTTGTAGAGTTGCCAATGGTGCCAGGCTCTTCGTTTGGTTTGACAATGGCCTCACAATCTGCAAATCACCTGACAGATAGAGGAAAAAGAAAGAAAAAAAGGACGTATTTAATTATTCGACGTGGAGACAACAATTTTTTTAATATGGCAGTAAAGGGGACGAGCTGAAGTGACATTCGGATTACTTTGAAACGTAATCCAAATGTCACTTCAGCTCGTCCTCCTTATTGCCATAAAAAAGGAAGACAAAATTTAATGTATATGACGTAAACACAGAACAAAAAGGGCAATCAAGGCTAGTTAATCGCTACTCAGAGTTTCATGCTTTCCCAATCATCAGGCAACAACATAACTGGACATTGCCGATCTGCGTTTTTCACATTGATGATTGTCTTCTTGTTCCTCGGCTCCGGTGGTAGTTGGAAATACGATGCCCCTGGTAGAGGTTGAAACTTTGAAAGTTCAACATAAAGGGACTGGAATTTGTTGATGGCCCAGCCTGATCCGTGTCGAACAAATGCATCGATCTGAGAATGACACTGGATGTAGGGGCACAACTTAGTGACAATGGAACGACAGATAATTATGGTGATATCAGTTGCAGCAATAAGCGTACCTGAGCAACGATCTGGGAAGCAAGAGTACAGGTACTACCATCGATATCCTCAGAATTCAGAATAATAGTTACATTCGAGCGAAAGAAAAAGAGATCCTGGACGACTGTCTCCGTCTCTGGATTGCATTTATACATACACACCTCCAAAATGATGGCCATCCTGAGGTATTTCCCTGCACGATGCTGGAGAGGGTGCAATTTTCAGGCTGTGGCAGGTTAATGAAAATGGATTGGCTGATTCTAGTGAAAATGACGTCCCTTTTCCTGCTAACTTGGCTTGCGATGCGACGACAGTGAGCGCTGTGATCATTGAAATTTACGGGGTTACCAGATTCGATGAAGTTTCTCAGGATGTCAGTTGCGTTTCTCGAGTTCTGGTGTCCCCGGGGTGCTGAGTGGACAGGATCTGCCAAAGTCAAGGCACCATACTTGGCTGGCAGGGTGAGGAGCTGGTGTTCCTGAGGAAGAACCTCCCGCCCAAGGATGACTGGGGAAAATTGGTCCAGAATGACGTCTCGAAGCGGGGAAAACTCCTCTTCAACCCCCGGGACAACACCTTGAAGGTATGACCACTCCCATGGTAGAGATCGATTCAACGCACGATACGCGGACTGGGGATATTTCCTGGCAGCAGCGGCAAGGCAATTGACACTGCTCACCCACGTCTCCACCCTCCCCTGGACAAACGATTTCACTCCGTCAGGTTCACCGATACAGCCCCCTAGAAAACGGGCGGATGTGGCTACTTTGAGGTCCAGATACCCGAAGATATCTGTAGGTTGCTGAACGAGGTTTGGGGATACAATAATGATACTCTTTGTCGGCTCAACATGATAGCCGAAAGCTTCGCCCTGATCAAGAAGGCGGTCGAGCCACTTCCTAATATTGCACAGCCGTCCCGCACAAGTAGAATCATCCGCGAACCAGTTTTGAATGTGGTGGCTGGGTTCCTGCAGACGCTCAATCAGAGGGTGAAGACTAATGGCATACATAAGCATGCCCTGGGGACATCCTTGAATAATACCTTCCCGGCTGAGAAGGGTGTGGACCTTAAGATGTACAGGACCCTTTCAAGATGATCACAGCCTACCAACGGTAGGCGTTCAATAGAAACCTTGAACATCTTGGCCAGATAAGAGCACCAGGTAGTTCCATAGGGTCGCGGGACGGCTTAGCAAGTTCAATTAAGGTAGAAATCAAAAACTATAGCCCTTTGAGCATCCTTCTGCGATCTGTGCAGGTCTGGAGTAGAACTATACCTCTCGCGGGTTCGAACCCCCCTTGTGCACAACTTTTTTTCTTTTTCTGTACTGGTTTTGACAAGAATAGCGTATAATTGCCTGACAAAGTGTTTTCTCGTGGCCACAGCATCATGCAATTACTTGTTAAGTACTTTCCAATCCACCAAAATAAAATCCATGCCAAATGTGAAGGACATCCATAAAGCAGTATCAATTTTCTTGACAGCAGTACTGTGTGAATTTACCTCAAAATCTAAAAACTGATGGCACTGGACAAAGTACATGAACATGCATGTTTCTGGTTGCTGCAGATGGTCACAACTTTGCAGACATTTTCCATTCCTATCAAGCAATACCTCTGCTTCTTTCAGCGTCCCACAGGATAACAAGGCGTTGCACGCATGTAGTACGAAAATACTCATATTTTTCATTATGTTTCATGAATGAACGCGTTACCGTGAAGTCTTTTTCATGGTAACACTAACACATCATCATCGTTTGTCTTTTCCCTGTCCCTACACCTCAGAGGAATTGATTTGGCAAGCTTTGACAACAAAATCGGGCCATTTTTATAATTTTCGTGGTCTATCTTATACATTACGAACTTAGAACCTAATTCCATCTACATTGTACATGTCCATGTAGCTGGAACAATCAACTTCATACACACATGTACATGTACATGTACCTTATACATTGTCTCATGAAAGAGCCAATTTGCGAATTGGGGCCATCTCTGAATTCATGTTATGTTATGTTATTATTCATGTCTGCGGCATTCATACTTTTCATAGCTATTATTAAACTTTTATCTCCTCGTAGATTATTTGTATATGTTATTATTCTATTTATTTATTAAATTTGTACTAGGGCATTCCCACAGGCCTAACTTGCCGCCTAAGGCCTTCTTACGGGGTGCCCTGTTCTTGGTATTGGTGGAAATCCTGCAAAACCTCCCGCAGGACACTTGCTTATGTTACCCCCATGCAATGTACCCAGTCAAAGTACTTCTTATCGCCAGACTGACCAAACAACATCATAATAATGTGTTACTGTCCAGATGCGTAAAGTTCGAAAAAATGGCATACATGTGCATGTACATGTGACGTTATGTACAGTGCTGGCAACTGAAATCCGACCCCTGAGCGGTGCGCTCACATCACAAAGACCCAACACGGGATGGTGAAACTACCAAACAGAGGCCACTACTAAGTGAACCCACCGCTCTGGAGGTCGGATTTCAGTTGACCGCAGTGTATTTGGAAGTCCCATAATACCCCAATATCAACGGTAAGTGGCAAATTGTTTTGGTATTTCATCTAAATTGTACATGTACATGTATACATACCCGACAGAAGACATTGACGTCTTTGGATGAAGAAGTTGTGGGCCAATGTTTTCGATGTATCACTTCCAAGCAAGAACGGTCTCCACTGCTCAGAGTTGGTTCCACTGGAACCGGCACTGCCAGAGAGTCGACGGGCAACCTGCTCAATCATTGCACAGGAAAGGACATCTTGACACTCCTCCCAAGACGGATGGATATGTGGGAGAATGGTCACCTCTCTGAACTATTGCGTGAGGCTCAACGGTGTGATACTCAGCTGCTGACCAGCATGTGTCCTATGTCGCCAGAGCAAATACTTCTGAGCGGATCTTCAACCGTCTTATGCTCGAAGGCAGGGTCAGATCCGCGGTGCATCTACATCTACATGTAATCACAGATCGATGTGGGGGAGGTGTGCTGGACTCCAGAGGTGACGCTTACTTGACGTACTGCTCCACGAAGTGAATCATGTCAATTTAAAAAACATACAATAGATAAGATAACCTCCTTACAAGGACATTAGATTCTTGTTTGTTATTAGCTGAAGGTCGTCCGAGCTGTTCAATCAACACCTTATGTCCGCACATACATGTAAGTTAGGTAGCAATGGGTGTCATTGATAACAGGCGAAGAAGAAGGCACCCAGGGTATGGATCAAAGCAGGAGCTCGGCAGGTGTTTGTAGTGAAGACACATTCCCATCCACTGCATAACTCGTGGAGCACATCCACTGCATAAACTCATTGAGCACATCCGCTGCACTGGTGCACTGGCTGATCCAGTAGATACGAGAGACGCACCTGCAGCTCACACCTACATAATCCATCATTGTATGTGCTATTTATTACCCAGGGCTCTCAAGTATCAATCATTCAATGAATATTGTCATGTAGTAAATTGCTGTTTGCCAAGGCGCACTTTGAACTAAATAATACTGTATTCACTCATGAACAATGATAAAGAGCACCGTCTCCAACTCTACCCCCAGTGGCCACACTCGATGTCGAGGGGCACGTGCGGTGCAGGGGATCCTCGAGGTCACATGTACTTGTACTTACATGTCATTGACGTATCAGACCATCCAGGCCAGGGTTCCCGCTTGTGGAATGATGTGAATGTGAATGTGTCTCACATCATTGAATGGTGAGATTGCCATGTGGGGTTACTCAGCGATCTACATGTAGGTGGGTGATTGACAAGAGTGTCAGGAATTCACCCTTGAGCTCGGTCAGATCTTTACTGTCCGTTATTTTTTAATGTTTTATTTCACCTTCCCGTGGCCAGGGAATATAGGCCAATATGGAGGGGAAGGGGGGGGGGGGTGGGACGCGATAGCCATGGCGGTAAGCAATGACAATGCAAAAACATAATTACAAACAATCACAGGAGGCGATAACCTACACAGGGCGAGGCAAAGTTTCATAGACACATAATTGCGTGTGGAGTATTAGAGGCCATCCCTCGTTGTGCGTGTACGCGCAGTTCGTTTTTTTACATGGGCAGAATTCCACGGGGGTTTTTTTCAGTGTAGCTTGAGCCTCTTGGCATGCCGGCAGTCTCGTACGGCCAAAATAACACATTTGCGAAGCACCAACACAATTTAACTGTAACGAATGAAATACACTGTAGTAATGAGTATACAGTCATGTACATGTACATGTGCCAAGACTGCCTGCATTGAAAACTGAATTCCGCCTGTTTTACGTGGAATTTCTTGGAGTTTCCCAATGTATTGTACTTGAATAAAATTCTATTTTAACTTTCAGGGTATCTCAATTTTTTCACGTCTACATGACTTTATTTTGCCCGTAAAAGAGGACATTACCCCGTAAAAAAAAGACTGCCTGAATAGATCCAGTATAATTATGTACATGTACATGTACTGGATCTAAAATGGACAGGTACATGATCATCGTACATACTCCTAGTCTACATGTGATTGTACAAGGTTCCTGCAGACAGTAGATTCGGTAGAGAAAAGATGAGAGAGAGAGAGAGAGGCACACTCCTTTCGCTTTTGCGAGTGTACGCACAGTACTTCTACAGTTCTGCCATGCAGTTCTTGTTGAAAAGCCTCTTGTAAGGGCAAAACCAAAAAATAGTTATTATGATTACATGTATGTAGCTAGCAAACACAGTACTGTGCAGGAACTACATGTATAATTACACTGATAAAATATCTTGCCCAGGGTCCAGGGAGTCATACGATCGACTCCCAGGATCCCTGATCTTGACAAGCATCACGGTAGGAGCACGTGATCCAGAGACTCATTCTAGTTTCCGTCCCAAACTACCCCAAAGGGCCAAACTCAGCAACAGGCAGATTGAATTAAAAGAGTAGGCAAGGCGGGATGCTGAGTCTGATCTGAGTGGTCCTTGAGTGGCTTGACTCGGGCGACCCACCCACTAGACTGCCGACGACGACACTGCACTTCACGTGCAGCGAACGCAGCGAAGAAGCGGCAACTTCTTGTTGTGTTTATTTTAATCTAGAATTCGCTATTCAAACGGGCAAGCATAGGGTATGCCCAATTAGAGGAATGCGAAACTTCACTTGCAGTCTATCTAGTCAGGCGATAGAGCCGGAGAGGTGAACAAAACTCAAAAGCAGTACCACTTTTATCTGAAAAGCATGATTGTACCGTAGTCGAGATCGAGAATGCAACAACCCTGATCGCCACGTTAGTTATAAAAAGGGACACTTCGGAGCAACGCTGTCAATCCGCGTGGAAAGAATCGATCAGAGTCAGCTTCCTTCCTCATGCTTGGGGCGTCTTTCCGGCCGGTTGAAAGCCTCGCAGTACTGGATCGCTAAACAGCGGGCTTCACTTTGACTACTTCACGAAAACCATTACCCCTGAACAGGTTTTAGGTTTGATTGTTCAGAGAGGAAAAGGTTGCTTGTCTGAAATTCTTGCACAAAGAAGTTAGGAGAAGGCGGCTTCAAGGTCTTGGTGGGTGCTCGTGGAAAGCGGCGCGATGTCGGATCAAATATGCCTAGACGAAGGAACCCTCCACTCACGCAGCGCCAGCAGCGAAGGAGACTCAGTAATCTCCACGCCACCCGCGGAGCACGAGGAAAGCGATGGAAACAGTGGTGGTGGTAGTACAGCTACTACTATACTGCGCCCGATGACAATGGCGATGTACGCGTTACGATGGTTACGGTCCCAGAAGGCAATCGCACTTCGCTTTCACGGCCCGATCGTAGCCTGGACTTCACACCTCCTGGAGTCGACCTCTCCAACATGCGAACTCTACCTGCGTACATTGAAATGCAGTCACGATCACTGAGCTCGTCCTTTGGCAGCGGGCAAGCGCAGGATGCCACAGCAATCGACCTGCCAAGACGGGAGAGTCAGTTTTCACGTATGACGGTAGTTTCTGAACTGATTCACGGCATCCATGATGAGCAACATCAGGGCTTTGCCAGCAGTGCATCGTCATCCATTCTCTCTCGCCTTGCACGGACCGGCGGGGCAGACAGCAAGAGCGCATCGAGCAAGACAAAGCGAGAGTCGTCCGGAATTTCCATTCTCGCTCCGAAGAAGAAGGGACGAACTGCCGGCAGGGTGGCAGATGGTGGCTTTGAAGGACCGTTTGACGAGGCATTCTGGGAGAAGGTATGTTTGTTCAACTAAAATTAGGTCTTTCTCCAAATAAGACACGCAGTGAGCTCTTGTTCCGGAATCGCAAGTTTCCAACGATCAATCACCGCGTTTGGCGTGTACTCACCCAAGCGGCCAGACAAAACGGGACTCTCCTGGATCGGAAAAAAAACTGGCAGCGAAGGATTCTGTTTTATTCTCGCTTTTTCATTGCTGTCCGCGATATGTAGAAAGTGTTTCTTTGCATTTACTTCTAGCTAGACCTTTGTGATATGTTTGATACATGGTTGATGAAGCGGTCGCTGAGCCGAGTCCTTCATCTCTTGAGGCGGTACGCTGCGATGAAGGGAATGTTGATAACAGTACTAGTGCTGCTAGGGAGAATCAAGTTGAATTTGCGATCCCAAAGCTCGGTTTTTGATGCCTTCGGACAACGAGTCCTTTGAAAAACGGACGGTCAACAAGTTGAAGACTTACCTGGGAGCTAGAGGAGCCGGAGTGTTCAGGAAACGGGGTGATTTGCTCGATCGGTAAGTACCACTTCAGGATGCAGTCTCCAACATTTCCCACAAGAAAAAGTACATTTTTGTCGGTACATGTTTTTACATTCTAACGTTCTCCATCTGTTCAGGGCCAGGTCCTATCACATCGATCAGATACTGTGCACCCCAGATACATACATGTGTATATGGCGGCAGGTATCGGCAAGGAAAGCCAAACACACATTTACGAATTTGGATGTCAATACTTTTTTGGGCACATTTTTGCACCTAAATTGAAATATACTTGGTGTCCTAGGTTTTCGGAACTCTATCAGAATCCAGCCTCCATAGTGAATGTACTGTACATAAATGGTGTCATAGTGTGCAAGATACTCTAGGGCTCTGTGTCAGAACTGAACTCTGCCATCACTTAGCACCCTGGGGTTTATTCCCATCTTCAAAACAACACACTCATCCACTCACCCTAAACCTGTGGTCTGTTGACACTCCTTGCTGTGCTGTGCATGGTTACGTGATATTTGCAGTATGGCTTACATGTAGCTCTGTCAATCACTTGAGACTCTTTCAATACCTCAGCCCTACCACCCATGCACTTGAGACCGTTGTTTTTGCCTAGGAATCCATGTAAACCTGTATCCAACGGGATTGGGAAGTTTGTTCTGCTGTGGTAGGATTGTCTCACATTCAAGCACCAACCCTACGTGCAGAAACCGCTTGATGATTAACACAATTGAGTTCACTGCAAACTAAATTAAAATTATTCCACTAAAATTCAATTTACTGCATTCCCAACTCGTCACAACCATGTGCTCTCAGCTGAGCCACGAAGCATAACGACACCAGCACAGCAAGGACACTTCCACTAACCTTCAGCGGGGCATACAATCGTGATGTGTTTTACAAACATTTGCAAGCACATCCAGGTATTCCATGGTTGGCTGTCATTGTATTAGGGAATTCCATGGTTGGCTGTCACCTGTCTTGACTATGTCATACGCTTGAGACTCTTTCAATAGCTCAGCTCTACCACCCGTGCACTTGAGACCATTGTTTTTGCCTAGCTCTGCCATGCATACACTTGAGAACCTTGCCACACCCCAGCTCTACCACACATAAACCCTTGGCCTTGCAATAGGCCAGCTCTGCCACACATAGACCCTTGGCCTCAGTTGCAATAGCCCAGCTGTGCCACCCATAGACCCTTGGCCTTGTGATAGCCCAGCTCTACCACACGTGTACTTGTACTTGCTCACTGCCAAAACGGGTCACGTGGGTCTCCCCGGGAGAGGGGAGAGAGACTCAAAAGGAATCTTGGAAAGATGACTCAATTGGCCATTGAACCAACCAACGGCCGACACCCCCTGAAATCCCCAAACTAGGGTGGACTTGAAATGATTCCACTTAAGTTATGGGCTCACCACACCTCAGTAAATGGGTGAGGACAAGGTGCAGAAAAAGGATTGACGGCATCAGGGTATCCGTCCCGGGATCCAACTGCAGGTACCCCTGCCCCCAGTGAAGGTAATACTTGCTACTAGTGTGGGTGGCTAAATCAGAATGGATCTGATAAAAGCTTCACTAGCACCATTGATTACACAAGAGTTTATCTAGCCAGAAGTATTCCATGGTTAACAGGTATTTATACTTCAAATAGAAAGTATATGAACCCTGAAACCAACAAAGGTGGTAGGTACAACAATACACCTTCAAGCAGCCGAGCCCGTTGGCAGCAGGCCCAACACTATCTGGCATAAGTGTACCCACCAACCAAACTAGCTGGCACCATAGACCCTTGGCCTCAGTTGCAATAGCCCAGCTGTGCCACCCATAAGCCCTTGGCCTTGTGATAGCCCTGCTCTACCACACATATACTCTTGGCCTTACAGCTCTGCCACTCATACACTGGCATTCTTGAGAATTGTTTTCCTGTGCCAGTACTTGATTAGATTAACATCTTCAGGTGTCCATTGTCTAATTACCAGATGCCCTCCCTCCCCCCCCCCCCCCCAAGTCTTGAAAACCTGAACTTGCATCTGGTTCATGGACAGCTAGGCCATTGCATGGGTAGAGTACAGACATTCTCTTGAGTGCTAAGCTGGGAACAAAGTTGCTATCATAGCTGCAAGAGGGAACTGTACTGGGCGGCCACAATGGAGTTCACTGCAAAATAAAATAAAATTATTCCACTAAAATTCAATTTACTGCATTCCCAACTCGTCACAGTCCTGTGCTCTCAGCCGAGCCACAAAGCATAAAGACACCAGCACAGCAAGGACACTTCCACTAACCTTCAGCGGGGCATACAATCCTGGTGTGTTTTATAAACGTTTGCAAACACATCCAGGTATTCCATGGTTGGCTGTCACAAGTCCATGTGATGAATTTTACAAACACTGCAAATACCGTAAAGTCGTGGATAAAAGCCGGGTTTGCATACAAGCACATCGCGGATAGAAGCCTGAAAATCAAACGGGTCAAATGCAGAAAAACCTGTCGCGCGTAGAAGTCTAGCAATGCCTCCCTTCGCTGGTTCTGCAGCTACTTAAGCGATCGAACCCAGCAAGTGCGCATTGGCACCGCCTACAGTGTTGCTGCTAAGTGCTCATCTGGTGTACCTCAGGGCTCGGTCCTAGGACCGATCCTGTTTAGCATGTACACCCGTGATGTCCCTGCCATAGCCCATCCTGCTCCATCTCTGCAATTTGCCGATGACATTGCCGTGCACTGCCACAGAAAATCAGTGCTAGCCACATCAGCCTGCCTGTCAGGGGCCGTCACCAACGTCGCTGACTGGCTCAAGCATCGACATCTGCTTCTAAATGACAAGAAGAGCCAGGTCCTGTCAATTGTACCACAACGCAATGCGGGTCAGCATGTCGTTGTCCGCTGCAACCAGACAGAGCTTCCCCTGAGCCCAACAGCAAGGTACCTCGGCGTGACCCTTGACGTCGCTGTGAAGTGGGACCCCCATGTTGACGCGATGGCGAAGAAAGTTGTGCAGAAGATTGAAGCATTGACTATGTCATACGCTTGAGACTCTTTCAATAGCTCAGCTCTACCACCCGTGCACTTGAGACCATTGTTTTTGCCTAGCTCTGCCATGCATACACTTGAGAACCTTGCCACACCCCAGCTCTACCACACATAAACCCTTGGCCTTGCAATAGGCCAGCTCTGCCACACATAGACCCTTGGCCTCAGTTGCAATAGCCCAGCTGTGCCACCCATAGACCCTTGGCCTTGTGATAGCCCAGCTCTACCACACGTGTACTTGTACTTGCTCACTGCCAAAACGGGTCACGTGGGTCTCCCCGGGAGAGGGGAGAGAGACTCAAAAGGAATCTTGGAAAGATGACTCAATTGGCCATTGAACCAACCAACGGCCGACACCCCCTGAAATCCCCAAACTAGGGTGGACTTGAAATGATTCCACTTAAGTTATGGGCTCACCACACCTCAGTAAATGGGTGAGGACAAGGTGCAGAAAAAGGATTGACGGCATCAGGGTATCCGTCCCGGGATCCAACTGCAGGTACCCCTGCCCCCAGTGAAGGTAATACTTGCTACTAGTGTGGGTGGCTAAATCAGAATGGATCTGATAAAAGCTTCACTAGCACCATTGATTACACAAGAGTTTATCTAGCCAGAAGTATTCCATGGTTAACAGGTATTTATACTTCAAATAGAAAGTATATGAACCCTGAAACCAACAAAGGTGGTAGGTACAACAATACACCTTCAAGCAGCCGAGCCCGTTGGCAGCAGGCCCAACACTATCTGGCATAAGTGTACCCACCAACCAAACTAGCTGGCACCATAGACCCTTGGCCTCAGTTGCAATAGCCCAGCTGTGCCACCCATAAGCCCTTGGCCTTGTGATAGCCCTGCTCTACCACACATATACTCTTGGCCTTACAGCTCTGCCACTCATACACTGGCATTCTTGAGAATTGTTTTCCTGTGCCAGTACTTGATTAGATTAACATCTTCAGGTGTCCATTGTCTAATTACCAGATGCCCTCCCTCCCCCCCCCCCCCCCAAGTCTTGAAAACCTGAACTTGCATCTGGTTCATGGACAGCTAGGCCATTGCATGGGTAGAGTACAGACATTCTCTTGAGTGCTAAGCTGGGAACAAAGTTGCTATCATAGCTGCAAGAGGGAACTGTACTGGGCGGCCACAATGGAGTTCACTGCAAAATAAAATAAAATTATTCCACTAAAATTCAATTTACTGCATTCCCAACTCGTCACAGTCCTGTGCTCTCAGCCGAGCCACAAAGCATAAAGACACCAGCACAGCAAGGACACTTCCACTAACCTTCAGCGGGGCATACAATCCTGGTGTGTTTTATAAACGTTTGCAAACACATCCAGGTATTCCATGGTTGGCTGTCACAAGTCCATGTGATGAATTTTACAAACACTGCAAATACCGTAAAGTCGTGGATAAAAGCCGGGTTTGCATACAAGCACATCGCGGATAGAAGCCTGAAAATCAAACGGGTCAAATGCAGAAAAACCTGTCGCGCGTAGAAGTCTAGCAATGCCTCCCTTCGCTGGTTCTGCAGCTACTTAAGCGATCGAACCCAGCAAGTGCGCATTGGCACCGCCTACAGTGTTGCTGCTAAGTGCTCATCTGGTGTACCTCAGGGCTCGGTCCTAGGACCGATCCTGTTTAGCATGTACACCCGTGATGTCCCTGCCATAGCCCATCCTGCTCCATCTCTGCAATTTGCCGATGACATTGCCGTGCACTGCCACAGAAAATCAGTGCTAGCCACATCAGCCTGCCTGTCAGGGGCCGTCACCAACGTCGCTGACTGGCTCAAGCATCGACATCTGCTTCTAAATGACAAGAAGAGCCAGGTCCTGTCAATTGTACCACAACGCAATGCGGGTCAGCATGTCGTTGTCCGCTGCAACCAGACAGAGCTTCCCCTGAGCCCAACAGCAAGGTACCTCGGCGTGACCCTTGACGTCGCTGTGAAGTGGGACCCCCATGTTGACGCGATGGCGAAGAAAGTTGTGCAGAAGATTGAAGCATTCTGGCGGTCCCGCAGATGTCTGAGCCTCAGTAGTCGCATCCAGTATGTGAGATCAGTCATCATGCCTGACCTCCTATATGGGTCTAACGCCTTCTCTTCCTCCCTCAAGGTTTCGCAGCTTGATCGCCTTCAGGTCCTGCAGAACCGAGCGGCGAGAGCGGTATACGGTTTGCCGCCTCACACCTCGGCTCAGCCTCTGCTCGAACGGATGTCCCTGCACAGAGTTCGCGAGTGCTACGCCCAGAAGCGGCTCGTCCTGGTGTGGCGCTGTGTCAATGGGAAAGCCAGCAGTGTCCTCCAGGACCTATTCTCACCATCAGCTGGCAGCACCACCCGGCGCCAGGTTTCCAGGGGCCTCACTGTCCCCTCGGCACAGTCAGAAGCCGGCAGATCTCGCCTGGCCTTTCAGGCAGCCTTGGCCTGGAACGCTCTCCCAAGGAGTGTAAGGGAGATCAAGGCTGCCCAGCAATTTAAGCTTGCCTCCATCCCTACACCTTGCAATGAATGCTCTGTCTGACTTTTCCCGTCCACACACCACGTCATTTACTCTTCTCTGCGTGCTTGTGCGCTTATGAACTCTTTGTGTTCCCTCTGTTGACGCTTCAAAATCGCTCTATTGACACTGCAAAATCGCTCTGTTGACGCTGCAAAATTGCTTATCATCTCCCTCCCTCCCCCCCCCCTCTCTCTCTCTCTTTCTCTCTCTCTCTCTCTCTCTCTCCCCGTAGCTCTCTCCCTTTTCAAATTCGCTTCCATAGAATTGGGCACCATTGCCCGTTTGGCCTTGCGAAGCAAAATAAAAATCAACAACAACAACAACAGCTTCTATGCAAGCGCGGATCGGGTAGGTCAAGAGTGCATGCGCTATGTACAGTGCATAGTAAAACTGCCATCATACCGGTAGTCAGTGGTAGATCTACGCGTGTCGCGCGTAGAAGTCTGGCAAAAATATCAGTGGTGCATATAAGCATGGTTTGCATTAAAGCCTGATGCAGAAAGCGGCTTATGTACTTATAAGCCCGGCTTTTATCCGTGACTTTATGGTAAGTTAAATAAGGCTATTTAATGGTTGACTGTCGGTTCTCTTGATACTGACCATCCATGTGATGTGTTCTCCGGTGTTTATGCCCTTGATCACGTGCCCAGGTAGAGGAGAAGAAATCGTTGGAAGGTTTGATCAAGAAAATTGCCATCCGCGAAGCCAGACTTGATCGCATCATCGAGCAGAGTGGGTCAGCAGAGGCTGCAGTCACAGCTATTCTGGACAAGTCTAACTCTCAAGGAGAGGTAGGATGTTCAAGAAGTTTTGCACAATAAATGCCATTATTACTGTGCTACTATTGCCATGATCCTTGAAGGGTGGTGGCGTTCGTACGGATGCTGGTAACTCGGCCTCTAGCCGAGTCTTACGCGAACTGTGAATTCTTTATTATATTTACTTACAGTGTCAATGCATATTGTACACGATCTGTCACTTTCTATTTTATTTTTTATTTTATTTTTTATCAAAGACATAGGACGTTCAAGAAGTGTATTGCACTCTATCATCACAACTGAACAGGGTTGCCTACTCCCAAACATCAACTACCACTTCCTGCTGAAGTGGCTGAGACTGTGATCATATTGCACCATTCAGACTCTGCTAAATCTTCTTACTGATGCGCTAATAAGAAGTGAAGAAATTACAGGAGGGTCGGGCATGCAGCTCCTATGCATTTTCCAGGAAATATGGCATATCTTTAAACTAAAAGAGGATCTAGTCTGGTTTCGGCAGATGTTGCTTCAGAAGAGACTTGAAGGCAGCGTGCTTGTTGTATGCTGGCTATTTGAACGATGCCTCTGAATTCCTCCTTTCATCGAGTCTGAGTTCCATCCGTCATTGAGTCTGAGTTCCATCCGTCATTGAATCTGAATTCCCTCTCTCATTCAGTCAATACGTCTGAATTCGCGTCTGCCTTGTGTCTGAATTCGAGTCTGTCAATGTTTGAATTCCCTCTGGTCCTGTCTTTCTGTGTTGGTTGGTCTTGGGCAGGCGCGGCAGCTATTAGACGGGCTGATTGTCCGCGGCATTGATCTCGGTTGTCGCGACGATCCGTATCTGCACATTGCCGCGGAGAAGAATTACGTCTACGTAGCGCGAACGTTGATGGATAACGAGGCAGCGATCGATGCGGCCAGTGAGAAAGGACAGCTACCTGTGATCATTGCACTTCAAGCTGGCCATGATGAGATGGCGTCTGTTATCTTGCGCCGAATGAACAAGAAAAGGTCAGTCAAACACTATACTCTACCTGTGCAGCACAGTGCAGGCAACTGAAATCCGACCACCTGAAATCCGACCACCTGACGATGCCTTCACATTCTAGCGGTGTCTATTGTGTAGTTTTACTGTCATGTGTTGGGTCTTTGCCATGTGAGCGCACCGCTCAGGGGTCGGATTTCTGGGGTCGGATTTCAGAGGTTGGATTTCAGCTGCAAGCACTGTACATACATGTAGGTCTTCAGAGATTCACCTACATGTATGTACATGTGTATGTGTTCCTTTAAAAGAATTCACGGTTTGCTTGGGAGTCAGTTAGACTCAGTTTTCAGCATCAGTAGGAACACCACCACCCTGCTAAGATCTAAGGCGCACATGCAGCTCCTAAAGTGGTGGAAGGTCAGTAGAATAGCATTCCGTAGTGTGATGTCAAAATACATCTACGCGCATTGTCTCATGCATCTCGAAATCTATGTATCTTCGACTGGAAGGCTTCGCTCCCCACACTGCAGCTCAAGCTTTCCTGATGACTTGGCTTGACCCTTGACTCCAGTGAGCTTCATTGTGGGGAGCAACCCCTTTTCTAACAAATCATCGCCGAAGTCGCTACCACTATTTCTTATCTTTAACAGGTAGATTTATTAAAGGATATTTAATCAAAGAAAGAAACGAGCTTGGCTATCTTTGTCGCAGAGTTGACGTTGTTTGTGTCTATTCACTGTCGCTTAGGACGTTCACAATTTCAAGCAGATGATGATACTAATAAGAACAGTTGGCATATCACTCAGAATTGTTACGCATCTGTGAGTGAAAAGGTTCCATTCATATCTTGTTGTTGTCTTAGTCAAAGGTTTCAGGGACTGTGACGCTAATCTTCTTCAGATCCTGTTTTATGCCGTTTATGCAGACAGTGTGATTGGTGTAATTATGTGTGAAAATTGTTTTTTTTGCTCTGATTTCTTGTGGATATAATTTTTTCAGCGTCCGAGAGCTGTTTGATGCACAGAAAGACGACCACTCGTTCCGTTTTCAAAACCTTGTGTCATCAGGGGATATGCCGGTAAGGAAAATGTCACAAATAACCGTAGTTTTACTGGCCGTTTTCGTTGAAAAGCCGCTTTTGTGAGGGCAGTTACACATCAGAAAGGTGCCTGGTTGACGGACCCACCCGGATAAAGGGGCATTGGGGTCTGGGGAGTGGTGCCTGGTAGACGGACTCACCCGGATAAAGGGGCATTGGGATCTGGGGAGTGGTGCCTGGTAGACGGACCCACCCGGATAAAGGGGCATTGGGATCTGGGGAGTGGTGCCTGGTAGACGGACCCACCCCGGATAAAGGGGCATTGGGATCTGGGGAGTGGTGCCTGGTAGACGGACTCACCTGGATATAGGGGCATTGGGATCTGGGGAGTGGTGCCTGGTAGACGGACTCACCCGAATAAAGGGGCATTGGGATCTGGGGAGTGGTGCCTGGTAGACGGACTCACCCGGATAAAAGGGCGTTGGGATCTGGGGGTGCAATGTTATCGCATGAGCTGATTGTTTAGAAAATTGTGGTGTTAGTGGACATTGTCGCGTAACTTGTAGTTCCTTGGTCCTTTTTTTCTTTTCCATAAATTTATCCTTGGCTCTCCATCCGAGTCCATTCTATTATATGCTGAGTCTTGAAATTCAACGGCCAAATGCTGATGCTTACCCCCTGTTTATGTATCTTTTCTGTCTTTACTTGTTTGTCAGCTGACGTGTCGGGCTATTCTGGATGCCTGCGTCCAGCCGACTGACGAGCCAGACGAGTACCGTTTCCATTATCGTATTCTGGAGAGCGATGCAAACGGCTACTCACCCAACGATGCAGGGTTTAACGTGAACGGTAAAACCGCCTTTCACCGAGTTCTGGAGTGCCGAGACAAAGTAAGAAAATATTGAGAAGCGCGGAATTTATTATCATTATTATTTGCTTTTCTCGTCATCGTCAATCAAATGATTGATAATTTCCCTTATACTGAGTGTTGGTAAACAGAAATCAGTTGCTGAGATTTGGGGTAATGGGTTTGTTTCCCTTCTAATATATTTGTGTTTGCGGGAATTTTCCCATTACGATTAGTGTTGTGGTTGGAATTCTCTTTTGTACTAGCCAGCATTTCTGGCTAAGTCATGTTCAGTGTGGCCTCTGCTGTACTGGCAACCAAACGACAGTGCTGATATGAATTGTTTTAGGACTGTTGTGGCTCAATGAGACTGGGGCTGTAATGAAATCCTTATCTTCTGGCGTGGGTTCTGAGCTGAGTGGGAGATGGCATGACATGATAGAGTGGTTTCATTATAATTGTCATGTGACCAAATTTCTGAAGAAAGTGATCACGTCATGTGCACAGTGGAACCAACATGGCCGACATCATGTGACCCATGCGTGCAGGGGTTGAGTGAAGTTGTAACCAACATGGCTGTCGTGTATGGTCATGTGATAGCTGTGAAACCACTCTATTATACATCCAGATACATTTGAACAGCACATAAAGACTAGCCTAGGGCTGGGTATTAAACTGTTTCCCACGGCCTTGCTGCCACTGTCCACTTTCAGGAGATGCAGCTGCACACCGTTGTGCGCATGTTGATCTACAACAAGTGGGTGGAGTATGGAGAGAGAATGGCCATGTAAGTATTCCCTATTATACATTGGTCCCTTTTATAACCCAGCACTATTTGTGCTGAGGAGATTCTGCTGGATTAGGGAGGGTGCTGAATTAATAAATCTGATTTACTGCTGCAGTATGCATGAAGAGGACATGTTGGCTGCTGAAGATAGTGCTGGCTTATGGAGGATGCTGGTTTATAAAGTGCTGGATAAGAGAGGGGTCACTGTATGATACCCACTGTATACAGGTAACTGATCTCTGTAGATATTGTGCCAACACTCGGACACTGGTGCACCATGGTTGGTGTGCTTCGGACAGCGCTCATCCCAATGGGTATCCGAAACCAACACGCGTTCAAGATAGAACAGCGTTCGTTGACTGTTTGATTTATACGACAAATTCATGTTGAACACTTATGAGCGTCCACCAGTTACAATGGCATGACTAGCTGAGTGTAAAGTAACTGTTGGTGATAGTGGACATAGTAGTGTAACTTGCAGCTTCTTGGTCTTCTTTTCTGCTTATACATTTAAATGATATTGTACATCGCTATAATATTCAAGTTCTTTTTGCCTACATTACTTCCTGTTTTGCAGCCTGAACCTGTCGCTCTACTGTCTGTTCATGCTTTGCGTGACGTTTTCACTGATCTCCGCTGGCACACAAGCTGACCCGCGTGTCTACGACAGTGCACTGGACTACGCCAGAGGTGTGCTGGAAGTGATCAGTCTGATCGGGGTCATGTTCAATCTGTACGATGAGATCAAGGAATTACACAGGTAGGCCGTGCTGCGGATGCAAGTGTTTCACTCTCTCTCTCTCTCTCTCTCTCTTATGTCCTTTCCTATTTCTCTTGGCGCACTTTGCCTGTGCAGACGCCAAGACCACCAAGGTCAGCGGAGCAGCAGGGCCCCGCCACCACTTTCCGCATTCACTCGGGAGCATAGTGGACTTGGTAAAAAAAGAAAGAGAAAAAGTTGTTATATTTCTACTACACAGTTTCATAGGATGTATTGTGCATGCTCAGATTGGGTGTTGTTGTTGTTTTACCGAACCAAGAGCCTACATCAACTACATCAGTATCAAGCAGAGTCGAGTCTTGCTCCCGTAGTGTGGACTGTTTGGCTATTTGGAGTTTTGCTTTAAATGAATCCTGCATCTGGATTTACTCTGGAATGTCAGCTTTCCGGATAATCAAGCTTAATAGTAGTGTTTAAACCGAACACGGATTCTTCGAACGAATAATCTATCGAATAATTTCGCCCTCCATCGAACGAATAATCTATATTCTATCATACGTATGATGGCATTTTTCAACACTTTTTCAGCACTTTTTAAGTAGTTTTTTAAATATTTTTTTTGCTGATTATCGGATTTTGTTATGTGGGGGTGCAAAACCGGTTAACCTGTACCGCCAAGAGTACATAACCCCCAGAGTGTGCAACGCTTGATCCAGCTCTGCATAGGGTCTTGGTCGAAAGTGGTCAAAGACCGAAAATCACATTCACTGCATCCATGTTTCCCTCGTATGGAAAGAACAGAAGTACAGTCATGTACATGTAGTGTACATGTACATGTACCGTAAAGTACCGCCAGAGCGCCCCGTCTCGCGAGAGCGCCCCACCTTGATTTTACAGCCAGGGAAAGGAAAATCGTATGGCAGAGTGCAACGAAGTTTGTACGATGTGAGAACCTTAGTGTACTAAGGGCGCGTTCAGACTACCGATAAAAAGTGACCGATAGGGAAAGTCGCCAAGGTGATTTGATCACGTGACGTTACTGGCACGTTACCGGTGGGAAAGTTTTACTGCCGCGGCTGATGCGGCAGTAAACTTTTACCGGCAGTAAAAAAGTGCCCAGGCTGCATGCGCGCTGCGAAAAAAAGGGAAAATCCCTTGTCAGTGCCGGTGAGAGCTGAAAACTTCACGGTCACGTTAGTTTGTTATCGGTAGTGTGAATGTCCTTCACGGTTTATCGGCATTCACGGTTTGACGGGGTTCACGGTAGTCTGAACGCGCCCTTAGGGCACACTTGGCAGGCTTTTGTGTGGAGCTTGTGTCCGCTCGAAGGTACGGATATCCCCGGATTGACTGCAAAATGTGGAATATGTGTACAAGGTCCGTGTCGTATGACCTACAGACAGCAGACCACCTCCACAATACGACCACGAAAGGACGAGATGGTGGGGCGCTCTGGCGGTACTTTACGGTACATGTATTACTAGATACCGATAGGAGATTAAACCTTGGAGGAGAAGTGATTGAGAAGAAATACTACGAGCAGATCTACGCAGTGCAAATATCAGTAGGGTCAGCACTGAGCATAGATCGTTTTTTTTTTTTTTTTTTTTTTTTTTTTTCGATTTCTGATAATTCCTACGACTATTCGATTATTCGTTCACCCCACGAATATTCTAAATTATTCGATTATTCGATTATTCGTTTCAACACTACTTAATAGCTTTCTCTCTCTATATGCGTGTGTGTACATCTGTGTGGGTACGTATATGTGTGCACGTCTGTGTGTATGTCTACGTGTGCGTCTGTGTGTGTGTGTGTGTGTGTGTGTGTGTGTGTGTGTGTGTGTGTGTGTGTGTGTGTGTGTGTGTGTGTGTGTGTGTGTGTGTGTGTGTGTGTGTGTGTATTCTGTACTGACAGGGAGAAAATGGCTTACTTGACAGATGGCTATAACTATCCCCAGGTCATCTCTATGCTACTCTTGGTTGCCATCATTCCACTGCGTTGGACTGATCAAGATGCACAATGGCACGTGGCATGCTTCGCATATATCTTCCTTTGCCTGCGTATTCTCATGCTGATATCCGTCACAAGGTGAGAGCTGTTATTCCACCATTAGATTGTGTGCTCGGCAGGAGCACTGCCACGCTTTGGGATGAAAGCGCAGATGCAGGTCCAAAATGCGGGGAGGGGGTTGGGGGGGGGGGGGGGAGGGGTGGAGTTGACCAACAAAAAGGCATGGGTTTGCGTACAGGGCTGGTTAAGAACCGCCCTTTCGCTTCCGTGGGACACCGGCACCCCATGATCAGGCGTCAGATGTAGCTCCTAAACGGTGGGGAAGGATAGATCAGACCCACCAACCATGTCACTATGTGTCACAGCACAGCTGGAGAGTAGACCAGACCCACCCTAACTGAGAGTGGTGGTGTTACCATTCCATTGATGCTGAAAACTCACTAGGACTGGGTCTCACGCATGTTCTGGTAGTGGTGGGGGTGGGGGATCCACAGCAAGTGTACGAGTACTGCTCCACCTGGTCTGCATGAAAAAATGTTTTAACTTTGTACGGTCATGCTCACACATCTACCAGACCTGGTAGTGCCTGCCAAATATGGGGAAATGCCTTGTAAAGAGGAGACGGCCATATTAGGGCATGGAAGGCAGTGAATAGAATGTGTGTTCTTTGATGTCAATGGCATTTGTTTTCTAGAATTTATGAAGCTGAGAATATTGTGCATCCTAATCTTGTCAGGGGAATTGTATTGTCTGGCTATGGACTAGGTGTGTGTAAACTGAGAGTTGACAATATTGATGTCCTCTTGGTTTGTCTTGCAGAATGGTTGGTATATACCTACAGATACTGACACGTATTCTCTACAAGGACATATCACGTTTTGTGATCATATTCGGGATCTTCCTCTTGACATATTCTGGCTCTTTGTTCCTGGCATTGCGTGCCGAACCCATCATGGAGAGGAACTCCACGTCAGACCCGAAGGAAACCACTGAGCTGAGTCTCGGACACTTCACATCGTAAGTCAATGTCTGTGAATGTGTAAATGTGTATGGGTGTGAGTGGGGGGGGGGGGGCATCTGGGGGCATGGGGGATGGGTGGTGCGGGTGTGTATGGGGGGGGGGGGGGGGGTGGTGCTGTAGTTCACAAGTTTTTTTCGGTGGTTTGCTTTGATAGAAACTCTGATGTAAGCAGACCAGTTTCATATCTGTCCTCTAGTTCTCAAGTGTATCAAGTTGCTAGTGTACTCTCACTATTCTTTGAAGAAATTATTTTGTGCTCTGTATCAATAGTCCTTGGTTGAACAATATGTTTACATGACCTGTAAGTCGAACCGTCACTCAAACATTTCACTATTCTTGAACGTTGCTGACAGGAATTACGGTTTCATTCTTGTGAGTGGACTGCGAACGATGATTCAGCAGGAAAACAATGTGGACTACATCAATGACGACGAGCCGAGTGAATCATTCAGGTAACAATATTGTTGCTGTTGGCTTTGCAGCCGTGAGCACTGCTGGTCCGTTCCCACAGTTTGTGCATGAACTACATTGTGTGTGTATGTGTATGTGTGTGTGTGTGTGTGTGTGTGTGTTCAGTGTGTGGTATGCATGTCCAGGTTTTCCCAAAGCACGCAAACGTGCGCACACTGCCTTGAGCAGTACAGCCGCAGAACACCTGGACGCGCACACAACACACTGAATTGTGGATCATTCTGTCTTTAGTCGCGGTCCCCACTGTTGTTTGATCATACGCTCTTTATTGATTGTTACTGTGTAGCCATGGTTGATTCAAATGGTCGTTAACACACACCTGGTAACCTAGCAAGGCGTGTATCTACAGCCATATTGCCAGGTGTGTATTTACCACCGTTTGAATCAGCCAGAACAACAGTTGCATTGGTGTCTTCAACACTTCACTATGTAGCTGGCGTCACTAGCGCAAGTGTTATTATATTTTTCTTTCTTGCTTTTCCCCTGTGTATGTGCAGCTGGTTGGGTATAGTCATCAACATGCTGTTCCTGTTCTTCGTGCTGGTAGTGCTGTTGAACATCTTGATCGCTCAGCTTAGTGATACGTATGCTGATGTGAAAGCTGATGCACAGCGTGAACTTGAGCAAAACTGGGCGGCGTCGCTCAGGATTCTTGAACAGGGAACGTCACCATTGAAGGTACTGACTCTTTGGCCGCTAGGACGTGTTTACCGCCTGAGAAAGTAATGTGTTCCCGCCATATCATAGACAGAGTTTGAAAGACCATGTTAGTGCCTGACCAGTCAAAACTGCTGCATCAAATATGCATATCACAGCACATACAAATCCAACTGAATGAAAACTTGAAGGCTGCAGGAAATCAAATAACACAAAGACCAGAATGGGAAGAACCACCTCAGAGCACCTGGAATTAGTCCTTCACAAGCACCAGAAAATCACTGAGCTTTGATCCCAGACAACCACTGCCTTGCGGACAACCTCTGAGGATCGCGCTGGGCATACTCTTTGAGTAACATCATTCTTCTGTGCATTCTTCTGCGGGCGGACACCATCAACAGCATGGAAATCATCTATAGAGATCAACATGCTTTATCCCTTTTCCTCTGTGTTCCTCGTCTTCATTGTAGAGATACCGTTTTAGGAACTATGATGACTACGAAGATGTTGTCCACCCTGGACGTGAGTACAATCGCACACATGCACTCTGTGTTCCTAAACTTGTACAGGTCTACCCGCATTAGTAGACAACCCCAGCGGGTTTCAAAAATGTTGTCTTATTATCTACTATCCGGGCTTGTATGTACGCGTTACAGGCGTCCAGGGATTGTGGATTGTTGTCTACTAATGAAGTCTGTCTTGTACACGATGTCCTACTAACGAGGGTAGAACTGTAATATCGTCTTGCCCTTATAGTGCCCTTATAGTGCCCTTCTTGACATCAACACATGACCTCATAGTGCCCTAATAGTGCCCTTCTTGACATCACCACATGACCTCATAGTGCCCTTATAGTGCCCTTCTTGACATCACCACATGACCTCATAGTGCCCATCATATTATGAGTAACAGATATGCAAGTACTTACACGTTGGGTTCTACTGCATGATGTGCCACAGATCGATTAATCGGCTGGGAAGAACCTAAGGATGCCGTCGAAGATCAAGAGGAGAAACGCCGCAAGCTGCAGATGGAAGCGGATATCGAGAAGCAGAGTCGGCAGATAATGGCGTTAAAGTAAGACAATGACGTCGTGTGTAGCGGTGTTACAGTGACGTCATGTGTAGCGGTGTTACAATGATGTCATGTGTAGCAGTGTTACAGTGACGTCATGTGTAGTGGTGTGACAGTGACGTCATGTGCAGCGGTGTTACAATGATGTCATGTGTAGCGGTGTTATTCTGTTTTTAGAGGAACTCGATCATCGATGATGCTGTGGGTCAAATTTCTTCGTATGCATATTACGACTGTTTACACAGGCTGGTAGCCTGTCTTTTACAGCTGCTCTATGAAGAATTATTATTATACTAAATTAAGAACTCAGATGGTGAGCCAAGGAAAAAATTGTAACATGGAAATTGTGGGCACAAACCTTCCCCTCTTTGGAATTTGCACTATTATCCATGAACCTTCCAAGTTGGACAGCCGTGGTTAGCGCTTTCGAGCAGTGCTCAAGCTGACTTTCATGCCATGGAATGTCTCAGAACTCCTTGTCAGTGTTGTGCTATATTGTGCTAGATTGTGCAAGTCTGACTGTTCGAAATCAAAATCTGGTTTAGTTGGTGGACTCGATCGCATAACTTGTGCCCAAAATTTCCATGCTACAAAATATACTAAATTTGTACCATTAATTAATGGAAGAAAACAAGCCGCAGCATTCGGCCTTTAGAAATCCCTCATTCTTCCTGTTGGAAGTGTGTGTGTGTGTGGTTGGCCACAGAACACAATGATGGAGGTGGTGTTGAAGTCGATTTACAGTAAAACCTGTAACGAAAGACCACCGTGACTAGCGACCAGCCTGGTACTATAGACCACTCCGCCCGGCTCGGACCGTCTCACATTCATGTATGGTTGTGCGGTGCAAACCTGTAACTAAGGACCACCTGCCACTAAAGACCACTTTCTCTGGTCCCAAGGGTGGGGGTGGTCGCTAGTCACAGGTTTTACTCTAGTACATTGTAGAGTATCGAAAATCCACTGTAAATCTCAAAAATCTGGGTTTGGGATCTGCTTCTTGAATTCTCCATACATTTTGCCATGGTATACCTTTCCTAGTTTGGTAAAACCTGGCTGAATTTCTATATCCCTGTTCTTGGACTTTTCTGTCCTTAAAGGGGAACTGTCACCAAAAATTTTCTTTGTCTCATCTTGTAGTTCTTTGGCTCCTGATCACGATGGTGTTATTCGTTTTTCTCTGCGATGACTGGAAGTGGGTGAAAACTTGAAAAGAAGGTGCCCAAAATTGTCCCGAAGTACCGAGTGACGTCACGCCGGACTTGACCTCCACGCGTACATTCATCGTCAAAAACGAAGTCCAGCCCGTGTGCTGGTCAATCGAGCCAACTGTTCGATGTACGGTGCACGCCTGCCTTCTGAACTCGGACACTCGATGTGTACGTTGTACACAATGAGAACGCCAAAAAGGGACAAAATAAACAAAAAGTTGACAGCAGTTTGTCGCACTGGTACTTCCTCCACGAAGCTCCAGCTCTTTGTTTTATTTGTGATTACGAAACAGTGGAAGGATGTTTGTTTGCTGTTAGTGTGACACACATATCTCGTGCTTGAAAATGATGTCGTTGTATCGAAGCCGAAGGTGGCGGTGTTGCCCACCCGGCTCTGAAATGAAAGACGTCAGAGTTTGTCATCTGCATCTTCAGCAACATCGCCAGATGAATCGCCTTCACGTACCTACATTGCGTTCCTTTGGGGCTCGGGTTGGTGGTGTTATCGCCGGCCGGAGGAGTATTGTTTTCTACATACGCACTCATCATCGTGTTGTTCCTCACACGAAAAGTTCAAAACAACGACGGACTTCCGTGCTCACAAAATAAAACTTAGATCCTCGCGGAAGAAGTCAAAAAGGTGATAGCTCAGCTAGCTCAGCTTTTTATTTTGATTTGGCTGTGTAGCTGCACGTGGGTCTCTAGCTCTGCCTCATGATCTTTGGCATTCTCCTTCGGTACGATGTACCCATCTGTGTTACAGTTCAAAAGGCACACGTGCACCGTACATTGGAACAGCTAGCTCGATCGACCAGCACACGGGCTGGACTTCGTTTTTGACGATGAATGTACGCGTGGAGGTCAAGTCCAGCGTGACGTCACTCGGTACTTCGGGACAATTTTGGGCACCTTCTTTTCAAGTTTTCACCCACTTCCAGCCATCGCAGAGAAAAACGGATAACACCATCGTGATCAGGAGCCAAAGAACTACAAGATAAGACAAAGAAATTTTTTGGTGACAGTTCCCCTTTAAATGTGGCAAGGCGTAATTGCACGGGTCACACAATGCAGGATGTACTGTTGTTTTCAGGATATCTACTTCGAGCAGAACTACGTGCAGGAGACACCACAAAGTCAGGGTGCCACTGCCAGTTTCCAAGGAATAGACTATAGAGGAGTCAGCTGGATCCATCGCCCTTAAGTGTTACTGTTCTTCTTTCTATTCACTTCATCTTTACTTCAGGGCGCAAATGCGAGCCACCCTTGAGCTGCTACACGAGAATAGAAAGGTGCCGCCCAAGCTTCACCACAACATTGCCCATCTCGGTACCGTGCAGGTACCAGAAACCGTGAACAACATCGTCATGAAAACAGAGGCCGTTCTTCGGGATGACGTGATGGAAACACGTAAACAGCAGAACACAATCTTCAACGATCTGTCACAGGCGGCACGCGAACACACGGACACGCTGAAGAAGGCGGTTGACGACCAGAACCGAGACACGCAAACGCTGATGACGACTTCGTTCCAGACAACCTCAACAGAGCTGGACCATCTGAAGCAGACGGTCGGTGTTAAGCTACCCGACACCATACAATCAGTAACAGCAGCCGCGCACACCGAAACCATTGCAGCGCTCAGTGCCAAGCTGAACGAAACCAATGGTCAACTTCAGGCACTGGAGCAGTACATTCAAACCAACCTGCGAGAGAGCATCGACACAGCCATTAAAATCTCGGTGCGCTCGGTCATCGGCGATGTCACAGCCGCAGAGACGATGGTACGCGAACAAGAGAACGAACACAATCGTGAGCTGGGAGAAGCTCTCCACCTCAGCCAGCAGAACATCACTGATACTCTGTGCAAGACCGTCAAGGAGAACTGTAATTGCCTGCAGGTAGACTTGACTCAGCAACTTGAACGGGGCATGACAGCACGTCACCAGGCCCTGGAGCAGCAGCTGAGCGGACAAGTCGACAAGATAATTGCCGAAGTAAACCGCCTTATCGGCGGATCATTCTAGACTCGCATAACGTCAAAATGGACAATGCCTTACTTGCTGTCTTGAGATTTTCCTGAGAGTCCTCACACTGCTTTTGATGAGCTCCAGACTTGATTCTCTTTTCGTTTCCTCATCAACGGATCATTCAACGGATCATTCTCGATGTTCATAATTGCACATGAATACTACTCTAGAGGACATGGAAATTCGGTCGACTGACCGGGGCCAGCGTCCTCAATACGTACAGAACGTTGCATGCAGTGTGCACATGTTGATCGCATGCGTAGTTATGGCTGCATGGCCAGCGCCCAGGGCATCATGTACTCAAGCAAGATTTGCGTTCGATGTTCGAAAACCTGATGTCCCAATGCACTGACACGTGGAGCTTGCCTCGAAGAAGCACCTTGCTGTTGTCTCGAAATGTCGAATTTGTTCTCAAATGAACAAGGCGAAGCTCGACGGCAGGTCCTACATGACTGATTGTGTAGTCATTCTCCAATGTAGAAGTGCGGGCTGGAAGATATGCTGACAGTGTCGTCGCATCGTTGACATTGCATTCCTCGCCTGCAGTACAGCGCGAGCAGCAGCTGATTTCAGGAGCTGCACTTTGATCTACGCTGAGAAGTTTCTCAGCAAATCGACAGTCTCTCTATCACCAGGGTTAGTTCATTTGCCAATGTACATGTACATGACATTGTACAATTAGAGTAGGCAGCCGACCAAGCTGGCAAGTCTTTTACGGGGGTAATTATTATGAACTTATGGCAGTATGCAGAGGGGATGTGAGACAGGAAAACAGAAGGGAAACCAAAATAATCAGGGAACAATATTCACATTGAAGCGAAAAGCTCAAATGCTGCAAATATGCAAAATTTCTGCAGCCATGGAATTTCGGCTATATTCGGTAGCACCTACCCATAACACCAAAATCAAAACGCTGATGATTTTTTCATCGAGATTTCTGTTCGACCGCTGTTGCCATAATAATAGCTTTTATTTTGCGTGGTACGACCATTTTTGGCACGATATATGCACTGTGAAATGAGAACGTACTATGCTATATTTGGACAAAAACGGACCCTTTGTCACAGCGATAAATCAGCCCCCATAACGGTTTTACGCTGCAGCTTCAAAGCTATGGGTAATCAAGGTACGAGTACCGTGAAAGATAGGATTACCGCTGTTTGCTAAAGGTGTCTAGTCTACATGAACTCGTACCTAGCATGCTACAGCAGTACCTATCAACAGTGACCTTTTACTTGAACAAAATACTTATGACCAGATACTACAGTATGTCTTAGGTATTCCTAATATGGAAAAAAGGTTCTGCCCCTTTTGCGCACTGTAGTAAAGTAGAGTCGCACGCTGAAGAACGTGGAGCCGAAGAACGTCCAGCCTGAAATTCTAAGAACGCCACAGCCTAAAGCTAAGAACGGCGTGTTGGTTTTCTGGCAGCTTTTCATTTATTTTTTACTAGAGCCACGTAAACCAATCATGTGTGAGCCATGAATAAGGGGAGTGGTGGCGTGGTCTGGGATGCTCTGCCGACCTTGGGTCTCGGCTTCATCACAACCATGTGCGCCAATAGCAGAGAGAGAAAGAGAGGGAGAGAGAGAGAGAGAGAGACATAGAGAGAGAGAGAGAGAGAGAGAGAGAGACATAGAGAGAGAGAGAGAGAGAGAGAGAGAGAGAGAGAGAGAGAGAGAGAGAGAGAGAGAGAGAGAGAGAGAGAGAGAGAGAGAGAGAGGAGAGAGAGAGAGAGAGAGGAGAGAGAGAGAGAGAGAGAGAGAGAGAGAGAGAGAGAGAGAGAGCGGGGAGGGTGTTACGGGATACATATGATCCAGGACGGATTGTTTCTAAGAACGTGCTATAAGAACGCAGCCAGATTTCTGACAACATAAGAACGTCCCAGGCTAACCCCTTGGAAACAATGTTCTTGGGCGCGCGACTCTACTGTAGGTACGAGTAGAGTATCCTGTGTGAATCCTGTGGCCATAGTCACGCTAGACAGACTAGCCAAAAGTGACTTGTGAAGAATGCAACAATTGGTCACATCCACGATCCAGGCTTGATGCGCAGTGACATTTTTTGTCCAGTTTTGTGTCATGTCGCACTAGCCGACTGTAAATGATCTGGTTACATTGGTGGACAGTTAGTTATAACTAGTAACACTTGCTGTCCTTTCGTGTATCCATGATTTTTTAAGTGCTTTTCTTCGGGCATTTGAGAAAAAATAAAACTCTATGCATTGTTCTCTGTACAGGTTCTCCCTCGTTAGTAGATAATCTCAAAAAGGTTATCTTATACTGAGACTAAACTTGTAACATGACTTTCAAGTAAAGATACAAGAAGCACTGATTCGTATTTATAATTACCGTAAAATCCCGCCAGAGCGCCCCTACCTCCTCGACGCTTCAGGTGGGGAGGGGCGGATGGGCGAGTCCTACTTGCCACATTCAGTGCTACATGAAAAAGTACTCACCCTGCGAAAACTGTTCGTGCATCTCGTACACCGACCAAAGGTCAAGAGCCAGGAGTCGTACAGACCCGACAAAACGCAGGGTTTGTGCGATCCCTGGTCAAGAGGGTGGGCACTGTTGCGTACATTTCCAACGGGGTTGAGCACGCGTCTGCAGTACAGTACGGCATCACAGACTGCGACAGAGTCATACAAGGATACAATCAATCACGTCCCTGACAAGAAGTCAGGGAGGGGCGGATGGGAGAGACGGGGCGCTCTGGCAGGATTTTACGGTATGGGTACCCTTAATACAAGATAAATTATCGACGCTTCAACTCGTTATAAGATAATTGAAAATCTCCAACATAGCTGTTCCTTGGTTGCAAAAGAGCGTCCATATCTACGAATACATAGATAGAACATGTTGTGTCTTTCTGCTTTATCCTATGTGTTTTGGCCTTGTCCCTGCATGGTGAGTATTTTCTTTTATCACTCTCTTGTTATTGACCCCCACAAAAAGTTGTGATCTCTAAGCGGTCAAATATGAGCATGTATTGACCGCTCAGGAATCATTTTTGACTCCTTATATTAGCAATGAAAAGTATGAATGCCGCAGACATCACCACGCAACATTACAATTTGTTCAAGGTTTGGTTTTGTGTGTTTCCAAAATCGATTTTCACGTTCCGATCATCAGTGGAAATACGGAACTAAAGAGATCAAGGGAAAAACAAAGGTTAAAAATCCAAAGAAGTGTGACACATGACGGGTAACTTGTGGTAAGTTTTACAAAAAGTGAGAACTAAAATAAAGAGTAAGTGTGACAAACGGGCATGAACAGTGCAGAAACAACTCATGAACACGGGGTGCAAACATATATTGCCTCCTTTTTAGGAATCAAGAAGTTACATGCAAGACTCGCACAGGCACAAAAGCAACAGCACAAAAGCAACAGCACAAAAATCTGTATTGTGACAGTAAGCAGAAAGCACACAACAAAACACAGAATAGGAAGAGATTCTGGCCAGCCATACGAAAACGTCAAAAAGCTAGCAAAAGGTAAAAAATCAGTTCTTTGGCTTCTTGTTCAATTTCAGCGAGAAAGGAAAAGTACGCTTCCGTGTATGCAACCAAGAGTACATAACTCCCAAGAGTGTGCAACTCCAGCAATGGGGTCTGCGACGGCAGAACTTCACATCACGTGATGAACCCGTACACATTATTTGCACTCTGTGCATGATTGATACAGGGTTGTACGCAGCCCAGCTTTGGGTACAACTCTCTTGTGGTCACTTTGCACTGTTTGCCAGTGTAATCTTTTGAACCATGTCACGTACATGTAATGTGAAGTTCTGCCGTCGCAGCACTGCATAGAGGTTGTGCAGGCAGTTGCACACTCTTGGGGCTCATGTACTCTTGATGCAACCGATAATTGTGGTTGTTGACTACATTGAAAGTGATATAGGTGCTATCTTTCAAAACAAGACCCATTTTCACATCAGCAAAAGAGGAAGAATCAGACGGGGCAGAATCAGATGGAGCAGAATCAGATGGAGCAGAATCAGATGGAGCAGAATCAGACGGAGCAGAATCAGCGGAATCAGCAGATACAACAGAACCAGACACAGCAGAATGAGAAGGAGTACTTTGAGCAGATTTACAAACACCCTTACCGTCGATCGCCTTGCTCATCTGAACCGCTTCAGAGTGGTGAATCCGGTCGTAAGACTGCAGACTCGCGACGTTCTTATGTCCAGACACTGCGCAGATCTTTCGATCATCCATATATGCTGCCTTCATGCGAAATCTCGTGCTCGCTCTTCCGCAGTGGTTGGTGTACGACTTCGACAGGTTCGCTTCTTCACTGATTTCACCCATTATCTTACCGAGCAGATTGTGGCTCAGTGGCATGTTTATGTACCACACTATTGTCGACTTACTGAACGGCTTGGCCCGCTGAAATAAACGTGGGCAGGACGGGTTCAGATGAGAAATGTACAGCTTGATGACAGCTACCGCAGTTTCAAATGAGGATCCACCCAGACCACCTTGATGGTTCTTACATATAAAATCTTTACACAATATTACGTCCTCACAGCCATCTTCACCGGGTCTGAACATGAGGTCATCCTTCTGCAACTGCGCTTGAATTTCGCGACCTCGCAGACAGAAGTGGGACGAGATTGTGAACCAGGCGAATCTGCACAGTCTGACAGGATCGTCCTAAGCTTTAACGTTACCAAAAGATGCAGAGACCTTGTCCCAGTCTTGGTCGCTCAACGGATCCTTGTGAAGCACATTCACGTCTTTCCTCTCAACTTTGGTTCTCTTCAGAACAGCCTTCAGGACAGCATTTGCACGAGTGAATTCCTTGTCGGTGTAAATATTCAATGTTCTGCCAAGTTCAGAAACATACCGTTATAGAGGTGCTCGACAAGCGATGTACATGTAGCTATTCCTTTTGTACAGAGTGCCGTCTCGTTTCTTCAAAACTGCATCAAACTTCTCCAGTTCAGTTGCCAAATCGGTTGAGGGACAGGCCTTGATATCAATTGACGAAAACTCCGTGAACGATTTCACCCACGTTGCAGTTGCCACTTTAGTAACCTTTGGAACAGCATCTTCCAAGATTTTGTCTCTCTCTGCTTCACTTGAATCACCAAAACGAGATGCCATGATCAAAACGGTAACGTGAGGAACTGAAAGAAAAGGCTGAGAATGGAGCATGCGCCGGATTTGGAGCATGCATGCATGTTCAAACATGGATGGTTCACACCACACTTGGAGTCACGCACATCCATACACTAGTAGATATTTTAGGACTCTCGTACTTCTCAACATCCATGGCCCATCGATTGCAGGAGCAAAAGGTACAATCATGTACAGGTAGTTGTTATTTTTCAAAACACAAAAAAAATTGAAAGCCCATCGATCGACTTTACAAAGAAGTCGAAAGGACAGTCGGCATAAAGCTGAACAAGGACGTACTAACGAATTATGTTGTAACCGGACCTCTACACAGTTTGATAGAGCACGTTTCGCCAGTTGATTTCAGCTTTCTATTTACTAATGGGGTTTATGTAGTAACTAGACTCATTATGATGAGGGAGGACGCAGGCGCATGCTCGGCGATGGGCACGGGGGGCACGTGCACCCCCCAAAAATTTTCAATCTGGGTAATTGCAATTGTAATGTATGCAAATATGCTCTAAAATTCAAGAAAGGTTGCAAACAAATTGCAGAAAATTGCCGGGGGAGGCTCCCCTCGGCTCCCGTGCACCCCCCTAGTTGGGGGGGGCCGAGCACGCCCCTGGGACGTGTATTTCTATTGTATATTTTGTGTGATTGTGCTCTCCCTCAGTACATGAGAGTCTACTTCTAGCTACAAATCGCTGCTATCACGATGACCAGTCCGCCAACGAATCCCGATTTTCCGTTCAGAGAGGAATTCGCGGTGGCTAAGCTGAAACCAGCCCTGGCAAACGCCGCCTGGCTTGTTACTTCACCCGTGAGTGGACTTATGTACAATTGTTTTGTTGTGTTATGTTATCTTTTTAAAATGTAAAAACAAACAGAGTCTATGGTGTGACTATCAAAAAGCCAAGGAACTGCGGCACCGCGGTTCTGGTGGAAAACCGATTGCTCGTTGCTGGAGATAGAGCTTATTTTTTCATCACACTCCTTCGTTTTCTTGCAAAAGCAAAGCAAATTCTGGATTGTGGCGGCTGTCAATATGTTGGAGTTGATAGTCTGCTACAACATTTTAGTTTTAATTTTGTTTCTGGCAAATCCTCACCATAAAAAATAAATAAAATAAAATAAATATATTTCACGGTTCGCGTGAGACTCGGCTGGAAGACGAGTTTTCCGCATCCGTCCGTAGGAACGCTACCACCCTCTAGGATCAAGGCGCAGATGCAGTGCCTACTGTAAGACATGTATATATAACGAGGAAGCAAATCTAACGTTTTAACGGATGACATTTCTTCGTTATAATAGATCCATTGAGGCCGTACTGCTTCATATATGCTGTGTGTGTATATGGCAGAATACTGCAAGATTGTTAACATATCTTCTCGTTAACCTATGAATTTTGGACAATCGTTAAATGTGCGACTCGTTATAATAACATGTCTTACAGTAAACGGTGGGATGTCCTCACCATACTACAGTATATTGTTTTCCATTCTCTAAATCCGATGATAGAATACCATAAATACTATAGTGTCTTGTCAAGGGCGTCGCACAATGCTAAAAATTGGTGCGACCGAATGGAGGCATGAAGAAAGAGGGGCCCGGGGGACACTTCCACAGGGAAACGTTTTCACTTTTTGGCTCATGAGAGCTGTTTGAGGACATCACAATTACTTTAGGACAGTTTCCACATTGGATATAAACACCTCCCAGGAATGTTTATTTTTATTTTTGGCTCACGACGGCCCTCTGTGGGATCACAACCACATAAGGATAGTTTGCACAATGGATATCTGTGTGTACATACAAGTGCATGATGCTACGAAAATTGTATTGTTTATTTTGAATGAATTTGGCAGACCACGTCGAACGAATAGTGGTATGACCATGTTCGCACCTGTCCAACCATGTGTGACACTCCTGGTCTTGTCCTGTGTGTTCTTGAGTGTCAGGGCGCGGAATTGGCATCGATTCATTCCAAATGTTCACGCTTGTTTGGGATGTAAGATAAAGAAAATGAAAACAACCCTGTGTCGTGGTGTATGCTCTCCCCTGCACAGTCCCCTGCACAGTTCTTCTGGCCTCACCTATGATGCAACTGTATGCATTCTTGTTCAAACAAATTTCGAAATTGTTTCAACTAGCTCTGCCTTTCGGTACAGAGCACTCCATTGGACAGCCTGGAACCTCTCCGTTTTACTTTCTTGATCATAATAACCTTTGTAACCATGCCCTTTCTTCTCCTTCTGATTCCTGCCGCAGTTTGTTCCTAACGCGGTGTTAGTCGGAATACACTTTATCCTTGCCGCCTTCGGCGTGGTCATCATGATACTGTCTGGAATCAATGAGGGAGGCCCGAAATGGTTTGTCTTCCTCACCAACTGGGGCTACACGCATATTGTTCTCAGCTTCATCGGATTCACAGCCCTGGGAATCCGGCAGCTACGGCTGCGCAAGAGCCTGATCAGTCAGAAACAGAGCGCGGTAGAGGTGGACATGGCTCTGGCCGAATGGCACTGGTACCATAGCATGTTGCAGGTCATCTATACCAATGCCCTGGACCTGAGCATAATGATCACGATCCTCTACTGGACGCTGCTGAAGCCGAAGGGCACGTTCCTGGACATCTGCGTGCATGCCCTGAACGCCGTCATGACTCTCCTGCAGCTGTTCCTGTGCAACGTCAAGCTGAACCTGCTGCACTTTGTATACCCGATGACCTGTGCGGCGGTCTATCTCATCTTCTCGGCTGTCTACACCGTCCTGGGGGGTAGGAACACCGAAGGAGAGCCGTTCATCTACAGCACTCTGGACTGGAACAATAAGCCGACCAGCGCAGCCCTCCTTTCCGCAGGTGCCTGCTTCTTGGGCGTGCCCGCCATGCACGGCTTGGCGTACGGCATCATGAGGGCACGGGTAGCAATCGCACGCCGTAGCTACGGCCCTGCTACGGCCAGTCCTGAGTCACACGCAATGGACAATGTCGTCTGACATGCTAGGGCGTACACGGTACCGCCGACGCTGTGCTCTGTGGTCATGTGACCATGCTAGGCCGTCCAGCACCAATGCAGGTCTGTGCTCACATACACTGGGCAGTCACGTCTGCAAGTTGCGCAATGTCTCGCAACATTGCACGACCACAAATATCAATATCTCCGTATTTGGAAAACTGTTTAATTTGGTAGCTGGTGATTCTACTAGCTGTGGTGATTGAGCCAGGCTACTGCCAGTGCACATGAAGCAGCCAAAGTAGACAAGTCATACACGACATGTATCCATGCAGTATACTTACATTTGATTTTTTATCGCAGTAGGACGGAAGCGATATTGTGTTTCCAAATTCAGAAGATACAGATGCTGTAATCCATGCTCTAGCCTACTTTTTTTACTGAATTTTTTTAAAATCTTTCCCTAGCATTTTACTTATTGTCTGTAAACTCAAACATACATGTAAGCACATAACTTAGCACATTATATCTGTGTAGACATTACATTTGGTATTACTATCAGTACTATTAGTAGAGATCAAGTAACCATAGCGACGGGTTTAACTCTCGCTGCTCGGGTTTTGGAACGTAACAATGTCTTTGCTGCGCACAGACTGAACAGTTACCATGGTTACACACGCTGCTTTCTGACATGTTGTACACCAGATGGTGCTTTTTACTTCAGTGTGCAACGGCATGTTCAATTTTTAAAATTTTTTAAATATATTATTAATTCATATGACTGTACAATGTACATGTATGCTCTCAAGATGGCTGCAGTCAATACCGGATCGAGAAACATGCGTTCACATGCAGGTGATAGCGTCTATGGTGTCTATTTATGAACTACATGCAATAGAGAATATGACGGCTGCAGGAGTAGCCAAAGCTGTATCAATAGTTCTATTATTGGGGTGTTTGAAGTACATGGTCTTGAAGCAGCCATCCACACAATGCGTACCACCTTTGAAATCCCTGATTCTGACGGTGTTCCCCTAGCCGATGGGTCTAAGTGCTTTTAACAGCCTAAATCGAGAGGTCCGTCTCCAGAACATCCGCCACCTTCGCCTGTTACTTGCACCTCTTGTTGTGAATACCTACCGTTGCCCAGCAAACCTGTTTGTTGGAGGCGAGACCATCCTGAGCCGCGAAGGGACGACGCAAGGTGACCCCATTGCCATGGCAACGTACGCCATAGGTATAGTCCCGCTCACCAAGGCCGTCTCAACGGCAGTAGCAGTCCAGGCCTGGTTTGCGGACAATGCTGGGTCCGGCGGCAAGCTTGCACTTTTGCTGTCTTGGTGGAATAATGAATTTATTTGCTTTGCCTTGACTCAAGGTTTGGCTACTACCTCAACGCATTGAAGTCCGTACTCGTTGTGAAGCCCCGGCACTACGCTACAGCCTGTGAGATGTTTGCAGGTACCGGGGTCAAGGTCAGGCCAGACGGAGTGAGGTATCTTGGAGCTGCTATTGGCTCACCTGAATTCGTCAGCACTCACGTCACAGAGAAGGTGGAGTCCTGGGTGGATCAAGTTAAAAGACGGAGCGTCATCGCCGTTATCCAGCCGCTATTGTCATACGCAGCTCTTGTTTGTGGTCTCCATGGGAAATGGACACTTCTCGAACCATGCCAGATATCGCACAGCACCTGGTGCCATTGGACGATGCCATCACCAACGAGTTCATTCCGGCTCTCCTGTAGCGACCGGTTAATGAAGTGGAGGGCGAAGTGACCTCCTCGCCATGCCGTCGTGGTGGTCTCAGCCTCACTGCCCCGTCCTTCATTGCCTCACAGTATGGGTCCTTTGTCAGCTTGTCCTAAGCTATCATCCACCGCATCCTGAGGCAAGACTGGCTTGGCAATGCTATCGCGCAGATCTATCAAGTCGAGAGTCGCGTCAGATCCATTGGACAGGCTTGGTAATGCTATTGTGCAGATCTATCAAGTCGAGAGTCGCGTCAGATCCATTGCCCAAGGTGCCACCAGGGCTCGTGTCCTTGCTTTCTCTGTCTGTTGGGCCGGATCTTCAGCGGTCCGTTCAGCTATCTTCTGAGAAAGGCTCATCTAACGACTAACCTGCCTACCTCTCCGTCTTCATGTCTTCACTCTCACCCAGGCAGGGTGAGTTCCCCGATGCCATCTGCCTACGCTATGGTTGCCTCCCACAACGGCTGCCATCGTTCTGCCAGTGCGGAAGCACTTTCACTGTGCAACATGCTGTGTCGTGCCCCATTGGAGGATTTCCCACCATCAGGCACAACGAGGTAAGCGACATTACCGCTAGGCTGCTCAAGCAAGCAGCCTAACAAGTGTCTATTGAACCTCATCTGCAACCCCTGTCAGGTGCGCACCTCCAGTATCGCACAGCCACCGCGGATAACCACTGGCTCGGCTTGACGTGGCAGCGAGCGGCATCTGGGGAGGGCGATTCGAACGCACCGTTAGTGGTGTACGGGTGTTTAACCCGTATGCGTCTTGGAATCGGTCCAAACCGCTGCCTGCTATGTGAAGCACAAGAAGGTGAAGAAGCGGGAGTTCGAGCAACGCATCCAGCACGTCGAGCATGCTTCTTTTGTCCCTGCTGTGTTCTCCACAAGCGGAGGAATGAGCAAATGTGCCTCTACCCTGTACAAGCGCATTGCTTGCCTACTCTCTGCCAAGTCCACTGAACGTTACAGCGCCGTCATCGCGCATATCCGCTGCCGTCAAAGCTTTGCTTTGCTGAGATCCTGTGTTTGGATAGAGCAAGGAGCACTTTCTCTCCTGCAGCACCTGCTGTTTCCGCTCAGCTAGTGGTTGCGAAGCAGGTGTTCTTGCTCACTTGCTACACTTTGTGATTTTTCTGTCTTCCTGCCATTTACATTATTCCCTTTCCTCCTTTGCTTCCTTCCGTATCGCAATTTATTGTGCGAAATAGTAAATCCCAGGTTTAGGGATGCACACTGTCTGTAGACGACCAGTCGACCGGTACCTGGGTACGTGGTTCATGCTACTCGATGATGATCTACAGCTAGCCGCACAGAACCGAGGTCGGCGAGGAGCCTCGTTGGCGTTGCACAGTCATAGTATACTCAAAGTCATACTGTCAGACTCATAATCACAAAAATAATTTTATAAAAATAATTATTTAAATTAAAACAGCAACCGTGAAAGCTGATCACCATGTTAACATGTTCACGAATCGATCACCTTGGCGCTAGTCGCCGTAGCCGGAGAGACTCTGAGTCTGAATCCCGCTGGTACTGCTACTGACATACGTATCAAGAGTCCATAAACCTATGGACTCTTGTACGTATGCATGACTTGTATACACCATAATCGCTATAGCGCTAGCCTATTGAGCGCTAACCGCTGAGAGTGTCACTGTCGAAAAAAACAAAATTTTGTACTGCAAATTGTGCAATGGTAGTTTTACATTGACAATGACAATGACTCAGTCTTTGACTTTGAGATGAATAATAATCATGTCAGTGAGGTAGACATTGTGTAAAACAAACAACTATTAGTATTACTTGTAGTGTCCCCGGCCCCGTCGCTTACAATAGTTACAATAATCATTGCCGGTGTGCCGTGGAGCAGACACTGTCGGTAAACGCATCGTGGCGGGTGTAGCGAATTCAAAAATTACATTTTGATGGCCGTTGCAAGTTGATAAAGAATGTCTGCTTGCACCATTAGAACTTTATTTGTGGCGATGTGTCGCATGCGCAGTTGCATGTACGCGAGTCAGTAGTTGAACTAGAATGTTGTCTATCGACGATTGAATGAAGAAATTTGATGTTTGAACTACAGCATACAGTTGTGCAGAATTTCTGGTTTTCAATGATACAACCGGCGTCAGGCCAATGGGTCATATCTGCTAGTGTACATGACGTGTATAGCACCGGTATCATTGCAGAAGTACTAGCGGAGTGAGATATGGATGGAATGAGAAGGCGTCCACGCGGAGCAGAGGTACGTGATAGTACGAGTGCATGTAATAATTATTAGAATTACGTTTTGATGGGATCGCTGCTAGCTTGGACAATAATATTACTGATGTAAATTAAATCATCAATTAAATAATCGACGAGGAGACAATAGTCGTAAAATGGCAATAAATAAGATAAATTGTGCACTCATAACAACAGCAAAAATGAAGAAAGTCAAGTTCCATAACGTTTTCTTGTGACTGTCATCAGTGGAACGCAGTCACATAAAAATGTAATAACTAAAACACACACTTATATACATGTAGCTAATATGGTTTCAGGTAGAAATACAGCAGCTAACAAGTACAAAAAGCGAAGTTTGCACCTTTGCAATGTGTGAATATAGTGTATGTTAGAAAGGTAGTGGCAGATGAATGTGATACTGTGTGAATGAATGTAATGGTGCGTGTGTATTATTTGAACCTGGTTTAGTGTTATTCGTTGCGCACGTTTCTTCAAGCAACTGCAGGTGTTGGAAGCTGTGTATATTCGTACTCGTGACCCTGTGCTATGTAAACAGAAAGAAAACGTTGTATCACTCACACTCTTCAAATAATACACACGCACCATTACATTCATTCACACAGTATCACATTCATCTGCCACTACCTTTCTAACATACACTATATTCACACATTGCAAAGGTGCAAACTTCGCTTTTTGTACTTGTTAGCTGCTGTATTTCTACCTGAAACCATATTAGCTACATGTATATAAGTGTGTGTTTTAGTTATTACATTTTTATGTGACGGCGTTCCACTGATGACAGTCACAAGAAAACGTTATGGAACTTGACTTTCTTCATTTTTGCTGTTGTTATGAGTGCACAATTTATCTTATTTATTGCCATTTTACATCAATTAAATTTTAATTATTTCATTAGGGGTAGGGGAGGGGGCTTTGAAGACCTTGTAACAGAGTCACAGTATGCTGCACGAAGCATCATCGAGTAGCTGATGTACGGATGGTCGATACTGTACTCTCGTCAGTCGTACGCGGTGTTGAACGTGTATTGCGTATCCTAGTCTAGAACAGAACAACAAGGACCGGCAATCAAGGCTTGTTTGCTGCGACTTGAAGTTTCATGCTCTCGCAATCATCAGGCAACACTACCCTAGTCTATTCACATGCATCTCTTACGCCCCATTCCGTATTGTACGTCGATTGGCCTACACTACTAGCGGGCGTCGGAGAATGGCGAACGGAGCGCCGAAGAAAGAACAGGCTAGAATTTCTCCAAGCACAGCATAGCAATGTATACATGGTGACTCGACTATGCATAGACTGTAGTACATGATTAGAGAAAATGGTCTAGGCTACGAAGCTATCACTCCCCCCACCACCACCACCACCACCACCACCACCACCACCACCACCACCACCACCACCACCACCACCACCACCACCACCACCACCACCACCACCACCACCACCACCACCACCACCACCACCACCACCACCACCACCACCACCACCACCACCACCACCACCACCACCACCACCACCACCACAGTTCTTCAGCAACCAACAGTACTGTAATTGTGTGTGTAAATACACAATGTTCAACTACACAATGTTCAACTACACAATGTTCAACTACACAATGTTCAACTACACAATGTTCAACTACACAATGTTCAACTACACAATGTTCAACTACACAATGTTCAACTACACAATGTTCAACTACACAATGTTCAACTACACAATGTTCAACTACACAATGTTCAACTACACAATGTTCAACTACACAATGTTCAACTACACAATGTTCAACTACACAATGTTCAACTACACAATGTTCAACTACACAATGTTCAACTACACAATGTTCAACTACACAATGTTCAACTACACAATGTTCAACTACACAATGTTCAACTACACAATGTTCAACTACACAATGTTCAACTACACAATGTTCAACTACACAATGTTCAACTACACAATGTTCAACTACACAATGTTCAACTACACAATGTTCAACTACACAATGTTCAACTACACAATGTTCAACTACACAATGTTCAACTACACAATGTTCAACTACACAATGTTCAACTACACAATGTTCAACTACACAATGTTCAACTACACAATGTTCAACTACACAATGTTCAACTACACAATGTTCAACTACACAATGTTCAACTACACAATGTTCAACTACACAATGTTCAACTACACAATGTTCAACTACACAATGTTCAACTACACAATGTTCAACTACACAATGTTCAACTACACAATGTTCAACTACACAATGTTCAACTACACAATGTTCAACTACACAATGTTCAACTACACAATGTTCAACTACACAATGTTCAACTACACAATGTTCAACTACACAATGTTCAACTACACAATGTTCAACTACACAATGTTCAACTACACAATGTTCAACTACACAATGTTCAACTACACAATGTTCAACTACACAATGTTCAACTACACAATGTTCAACTACACAATGTTCAACTACACAATGTTCAACTACACAATGTTCAACTACACAATGTTCAACTACACAATGTTCAACTACACAATGTTCAACTACACAATGTTCAACTACACAATGTTCAACTACACAATGTTCAACTACACAATGTTCAACTACACAATGTTCAACTACACAATGTTCAACTACACAATGTTCAACTACACAATGTTCAACTACACAATGTTCAACTACACAATGTTCAACTACACAATGTTCAACTACACAATGTTCAACTACACAATGTTCAACTACACAATGTTCAACTACACAATGTTCAACTACACAATGTTCAACTACACAATGTTCAACTACACAATGTTCAACTACACAATGTTCAACTACACAATGTTCAACTACACAATGTTCAACTACACAATGTTCAACTACACAATGTTCAACTACACAATGTTCAACTACACAATGTTCAACTACACAATGTTCAACTACACAATGTTCAACTACACAATGTTCAACTACACAATGTTCAACTACACAATGTTCAACTACACAATGTTCAACTACACAATGTTCAACTACACAATGTTCAACTACACAATGTTCAACTACACAATGTTCAACTACACAATGTTCAACTACACAATGTTCAACTACACAATGTTCAACTACACAATGTTCAACTACACAATGTTCAACTACACAATGTTCAACTACACAATGTTCAACTACACAATGTTCAACTACACAATGTTCAACTACACAATGTTCAACTACACAATGTTCAACTACACAATGTTCAACTACACAATGTTCAACTACACAATGTTCAACTACACAATGTTCAACTACACAATGTTCAACTACACAATGTTCAACTACACAATGTTCAACTACACAATGTTCAAATACACAATGTTCAACTACACAATGTTCAACTACACAATGTTCAACTACACAATGTTCAACTACACAATGTTCAACTACACAATGTTCAACTACACAATGTTCAACTACACAATGTTCAACTACACAATGTTCAACTACACAAGGCAGAACAACAGAGACGAAAAGCTTTCTCGCAACTCTGAGTTTCGTGTTCAAAAACACTCATCAGACGTGTTTTTTAACACGAAACTCAGAGTTACGATAAAGATTTGTATTGTATTGTATTTATTTAACCTCTTTAGCACGACGCTACCTGAGCGCGCCCCACGTCAACACCTGTAAAAGTCGCATTTTCCCATGAAAGTACTAGCTGCTCAAGGATCGATAACTTTACCTTCCCTTGGACGAATTCCACGATCTTGAGCTTCCTGGAAAGGTCGTGAGACGAGGGACAAACTGGTATCAAACCCAGCTCGGAGCGAAACCAAAACCCCGTGCTACAGTCTGGCAAACTTCATCCACGCGCTCGACAGACTTGAGCACGGCCAAAACTAACCAAGCTCAAATATTCAGCTGCCATTTCGGTCTCCTTGCTTGTATCGAGCTCAAATTTTTTGTGAGGACTCACGGGATCCACTACCATCATTTGAATCTTGTTTCCATGGCAGCAGGTAGCGCAAAAAGGATCCATGATGGAAAATACGCGTTCTGCAGACTGCGCAAAAAAATCGAGTTGAAATTTGCCGTGTCGAGTCGCATATCTCAACAACCGGTAGTCGCATCGCTTCGGCGATTGTTTCTATCGCCAGCTGAGAGTTTTCTCTTGCAGATACATGTTTCGATTGTGAGAATCGACCAAGTATTGAGTGAGTTGCGATAGTTTGAACAAGTCACTATGGACTCAACACGGACCCCACGACTATGAGATGCAGGTTCACTGTACAGTGTACAGCGCGCGTCGTACTAGTACGACGGCCGTGGGGCATGCAACTCATGTGCGTCGTACTAGTACGACGCTCGCGCTAAAGAGGTTAAAAGGATTCTCCAAAAGCAAATGGATGCTTATCACGGAAGTCTCCTACATAAATATCGCAAGAAAAATGGGGAAATGGGGGAGAGGAGAGTGGAAGATGAAGCATGGGAAGAAGGGAAACAAGTACCTAAATATCGAGGTATAAGAGCAGGAAAGAAATCAACGAGGGAAGAAATCACCTCTGCAGTTAATAGCGGGACATTTAGGTGAAAAAACCCCCAGCAAGGATTAATTTCAAGGAAAACAAAATTCTCAAACGGAAAAGTTCGGAATTCCAGTCAGAGAATATCTATGCTGTGAGTAATGAGCCTTTAGAGCAATGCGAAAACTGACAGAGGACTGAACGCAGCGAATGTGTTCTGGAAGTTTGTTCCATTCCACAGATAATCTGAAGAGAGGGGATGTTAAGGAAATGGGCGCCAGAACGAGGTAAAACTATAGAGGACGGGTGACGACAACTAAGAGATACATTGAATTTGAAACGAATTAGCAAAGACGGAAACTGGTAAAAGACATGATGAAAATACAGCAAGGACAGAATCTGACGACGCCACTTCAGGGATGACCAGTCACAAGTACGATTAAGAATCTGCTTCGGGGTTTCCCACTCAGGAGGGTGCCGGGTCTTACAAAGCAGATATGAACGAGCAGTTTTTGTGGTCTCTGTTGTTCTCCCTTGTGTAGTACGCTCTGCCCCTGTTTAGGGTGTTGAGCGCTATTTGCAGGAAGGAATTCACTTTGTCAATATGCAAAACTGTATGTATTGTGCAGACTGTATGGTTTGTGTAGCTACCCATAGCTCAGTGCTTAGAGCATCGCTGGCCTTGAGCGAAGGTCCCTGGTTCCAGTCCTGGTGGTGACAGCCATTTTGTCCTTCAGACCTTTCCCGTTTTCATCTTTTCCCTCAAACCAATGAGTAGTGGTATGGATTGTTGTGTGTGACTTTGCATGCAGGACGGTGAGAGCGAGACCACCAGGGATGGTACTCTCTCAATACGTCATGATGTCATTGATGATGTCACTGATAGCCCAGTCAGTGATGTCCTGCCAGCCACGATGCCTTCTTCTGTAGCCATGACAGCAACAACGGGGGGAAGTCCCGAGCTGCAGAGTTTGACAAAGGTGCACAGCAATCTGAGACAGTTCCTGGACGCATCACAGGCTGAGCACAGCGCTATGAATGCAATTGTGAGTCTTTGTGCCCGCACAACACAATACACAACAAAAGAGTTGCATAACCAGTGGCTGGCAATGGCTACGCACAAAGACACGTGCTTTCCAACTCTCTTACGGCCGTTGGAAAGCGTAACGTCGTAATTGTAAAGTCCAATCACATGCCACCGTAGTCCTTCCCTAGTCTGTTCACCACACTCTCATACTTCTACATGCCACCGTCCCTAGTCTGTTCAACACACTCTCATACTTCTACATGCCACCGTCCCTAGTCTGTTCAACACACTCTCATACTTCTACATGCCACCGTCCCTAGTCTGTTCAACACACTCTCATACTTCTACATGCCACTGTCCCTAGTCTGTTCAACACACTCTCATACTTCTACATGCCACCGTCCCTAGTCTGTTCACCACACTCTCATGCCTCTACATGCCCTACACCCAAGTAATGATAGTGAATAGGCGAATCAACACCAAACAACACACATGCATGCACGGGCGGGCACATACGCACACGTGCACGCCCCCCCCCCCCCCACGCCACGACCATGAAGAGATGCATACGCGTTTACACACACCATGCCAGGAAGAGCACATTTTTCTGGATGGAAGTTTCCTTTCAAGGAATTAGGAACGAAAACCAGAAGTCCACGCTCGGTTCATTATACACTGTACTACAATGTACATAGATACCGTATTGCCCTGAGTACTAGTGTAGCATGGTTACTTTATGACACGTAATTTGTATACACATAAATAGTACACCGTAGGAATGCATGGATAGCTGTGCGCATACTCGCACTGCCTTGTCTTCTTCTTCTCCTTGTGAGACAATGAACGAATATTGATAACTACTTACGTAACAACAAGTATGTGCTTTGAGTGCTGAGAGTACACGGTTACATAAGCCACGCTTTCAACACCAGTATTAAATTCACCCAAAGAAAGTCAGTGCGGCTTTTACTACTATGGTCCAATTAATGATGATACGTAGAGTAGGGTAGATGTGTGTATCTCGTGACAAGTATTCTGGGTGTCACTGCGGCTTATACTGCGGAATATACGGTAGTTTGTTGGAAAGGAATTGAGCATGACGATTGTTGCATTCGTGACTCTGTGGTGAATCATGGGTTGTGTATGTGTGTGTTACGGCCCAAGGCAGTACAGTACAGTACAGTACAGCACGGTGTAGGTTACCATGGGATGTGTTTTGATCTTTTATGTATGTTACAGGCCAGTACGGCGCTGCCCAGTAGATTGTCTCTATCTCCTATATCACCACCAACCGACCAGAGCAAACCATCACACTTCATGCTGTCGGAAACGGAAACGGGTAGGTGTTCCCTGTGGCAAGACTGTGTGTTCGTTGGTGTGTGTGTGTGTGTGTGTGTGTGTTTGTGTGTGTGTGTTTGTGTGTGTTTGTGTGTGTGTGTGCGTGCGTGAGTGTGCGTGTGTGTATGTGTATGTGCGCCGCCGTCTGTCAGTGTTCCACAGCCGCTGTGCTCGGTTTATCCTGGACGTCGGCAAGTCAGAACAATGGAATGAGCATCTCTCCAATGCCGTCATCTTGGAGCCGGCTGGTTTGCGATCAGTGGTGGAGATGCTGAGGACGCGCCGTCTTCGCTGGTTGGGGCATGTCGAACGCATGTCGGACGACAGAATACCGAAGTGCGTATTGTTTGGTGAGCTCCAGAAGACGCGCCCTCGCCACGGGCCACGCAAGCGTTGGCGTGACAACATCGTGATTGACCTAGAGGAACGCCACATCAATGACTGGTACAGCCTAGCCGAGGACCGTCGTGCGTGGAGACTGGCCTGCAACACCATCCAGCCGCCTAAACCTGTCTCGGGATTTCAGGTGCCACTGCGGCCGAGATTTTCGCCGTCGCCAGGACCTCACTCGCCACTCGAAGTTCTGTTCCGCGTGACTGAAACACTGTCGGTCCTTTCAGGACCTGCCATCATCTTCGGATGGGCATTATTGTATTGTATTGTATTGTGTGTGCGTGTGTGTGTGAGTGTGTGTGTGTGTGCGTGTGTGTGTGTGTGTGTGGGTGTGTAAAAGACCAAAAAGTAGGGATTCACTGGCCAGAAAAGCCACTTCATAGCTGTGTGGTGTAGACCAGGCTGAATAGTGGCGGTCAATTCTTCGGCCTTGCAAGCTGTTGAATGGTGCAATCCCAGCACAAGCTGCTATGGCTTCTGCTGTAGCATCGCTATCATCGCCTCTGGCGATGGGCGTCCAATGGTCCAATGGTGTGTGTGTGTGTGTGTGTGTGTGTGTGTGTGTGTGTGTGTGTGTGTGTGCAGGTGTGCAGGTGTGTGTGTGTGTGTGTGTGTGTGTGTGTGTGTGTGTGTGTGTGTGTGTGTGTGTGTGTGTGTGTGTGTGTGTGTGTGTCACAGCGATCACAGCCTCAGAGTAAGCATTATGTATTCATTTTCTTGTCATTCTTGTTGTTGTTGTTGTTGCCGTCGTCGTTGTTGCTGTATAGAGGCCAGTGTGGATGGTGACTTGAGCGATGGTGATGAGTGTGTACGCGCATTGCAGAAACGCACAGAGCAATTGCTACTGCATTTGCACCAGTCTCAACCGTTTGATCCGACGGCATCGAGAGTATCACCATCTGCCGTTGCTGCTGGAAGAGCAGCTGATGCTGTGGCCATGTCTTCCACTGCTAGAGCTACTGGCATTGACTCCCAGCCATTGCAGTCAACGCAGGATCTATCGGCGAACAACGGTATGTGTGTGCTGTCCGGACCTTGGTATGTGTGTGCTATCCGGACCTTGACTTGCTAGGAGAGAGTTTACCTACTCCTTTGCAGGCAGTCAGGTGTTTCGCTTGATATTGGACCTACGCATACATACACAGATAGACAGAACAGAACAACAAGGACAATCAAGGCTTGTTTGCTGCGACTTGAAGTTTCATGCTCTCGCACTCATCAGACAACACATAGACACATATCTGCATAAACCATACATGCCACATACCTGCCACGTGGCCGTCTCCTCAACTGCTAGAGCTACTGGCATTGACTCCCAGCCACTGCAGTCAACACATGACCTATCGGCGAGCAACACTACACATGGTATGTGTGTGCCATCCGCACCTTGAATTACCAGAAAAGAGTTTACACACCGCATTGTGCGGAGTATAAGCCGCACCCCCATTTTTTTGCCACGAAACACGGACATCTATCCTATTAATTTATCACCGTTGATTTGATCATCGGAGTATGAGCCGCACTCCCCCTTTTTGGGGTGAATTTTGAGTGTTCGAAGTGCGCACGGTACGCATTTGCAGACAGTCAGGTGTTCGGTTTGATATTGGACCTACACATACATACACACACTGGAGGATGTGCCCAGTGTGCTGACAGTGCTCAACACCATGGCGGAGGCAGGGTGTACCCAGTGTGCTGACAGTGCTCAACACCATGGCGGAGGCAGTGTGTACCCAGTGTGCTGACAGTGCTCAACACCATGGCGGAGGCAGGGTGTACCCAGTGTGCTGACAGTGCTCAACACCATGGCGGAGGCAGGGTGTACCCAGTGTGCTGACAGCGCTCAACACCATGGCGGAGGCAGAGCGTAATACAGAACAGATCAACAAGGACAATCAAGGCTAGTTAGTCGCTACTCTGAGTTTGATGCTTACGCAATCATCAGGCAACGTACACATACATACATACACAAACACACATACATACAAACACACACAAAGACACATACATACATACATACTCAATCTGCGGACAGCATGCTGTTTCGTTCTTTTTGAACTCATCAGCGCAGCACAGAGAAAATGAGGCCGAACCTGATAGCAATGAAAATAAAAATTTCCAATCAGGCCCGAACGTACCTTGCCAGAGTGCTCAAACTGACAATTCAGTGAGCTCTGCATAACGCAAACAGCAAAGGCACTACCCCACGCAAGAGTGCTCAACTGCTACAAGAGCAGGAGCGAAATACTCAATCTGCGGACAGCATGCTGTTTCGTTCTTTTTGAACTCATCAGCGCAGCACAGAGAAAATGAGGCCGAACCTGATAGCAATGAAAATAAAAAATTCCAATCAGGCCCGAACGTACCTTGCCAGAGTGCTCAAACTGACAAGTCAGTGAGCTCTGCATAACGCAAACAGCAAAGGCACTACCCCACGCAAGAGTGCTCAACTGCTACAAGAGCAGGAGCGAAATACTCAATCTGCGGACAGCATGCTGTACATACATACATACACACACAAATACATAATTATCTACACAAGCTATACATGCCGCGACACTCGGCTATTGTGAGCTTGCGCATACACATCTACAGAGGTATCAACAGCAAGAGCGGTATATGATGCACACTAATCTGTGATGCATGATGTTCGCATGGCAACTGTTATCTTGGGATGACAGGGTCATCTGCATATGCTCTTGTTTACCCTATGCACCCAGTTGTAGTAGCGGTCTCTGCGTATGCAATCGTGTGTGTGTGTGTGTACGAACGCGTGTACGAACGTGTGGACGGACACGCCTTTTTTGTATACTCGGTTCTCTTTTGTCCGTGCGTACGTTCGTGTATGTTTGTACACGTGACATGTGTCTGTGCTTGCATTCTTGGTTTTATGTGTTTATGCGTGTGTGTGTGTGTGTGTGTGTGTGTGTGTATGTGTTTATGTGTGTGTGTGCGCGTGTGTGTGTGTGTGTGTGTGTGTGTGTGTATGCATGTGTGTGTGTGTGTGTATGTGTGTGCACGTGTGCGCGCGCGCGCGTGTGTGTGTGTGTGTGTGTGTGTGCGTGTGTCTGTGCGTGTTTCCTTTGTAGAACACCATGTAAACAGCAATGGAACTGCCACCTACTCTACCCTACTCGCGTCATCATTGCGTGTTACACCGGTAGCTGGCCACTCAGCAAGTCTTGCTAGCAAAGTAATATCACCACCAGCAGCAGCCGCAGCAGCAGCAGCAGCATCAGCAGATGCCTCTCTAACCGCCGAGAACTCCTTACTGAGGCAGAGTGTGGAGCGGGAACGTCTTAGAAGAAAGGTACTGAAAGTCGCCCCGTACGCGGCGAGATGTTGTTCTAATGAAGGCTGTGTGTATAGGATGTTGTTCTAATGAAGGCTGTGTGTATAGGATGTTGTTCTAATGAAGGCTGTGTGTATAGGATGTTGTTCTAACGAAGGCTGTGTGTGTAGGATGTTGTTGTTACGAAGGCTGTGTGTATAGGATGTTGTTCTAACAAAGGTTGTGTGTATAGGATGTTGTTCTAACGAAGGTTGTGTGTATAGGATGTTGTTCTAACGAAGGCTGTGTGTATAGGGCGTTGTTGTAACGAAGGTTGTGTGTATAGGATGTTGTTCTAACGAAGGTTGTGTGTATAGGATTTTGTTGTATCGAAGGCTGTGTGTATAGGATGTTGTTGTAACGAAGGCTGTGTGTATAGGATGTTGTTGTAACGAAGGCTGTGTGTATAGGATGTTGTTCTAACGAAAGCTGTGTCTATACGTTTGTTGTTCTAATGAAAGCTGTGTCTATACGTTTGTTGTTCTAACGAAAGCTGTGTGTATGCGTTTGCTGTCCGTGTGTGTATATGTGACCTCTTTGAGGTCCCCTTTTGGCGCTGCGTCCATACGGACCGCGCGGACTGCGCAGGTTGTACCACTGCACGCATACCCCGTCTTATTGTACTGTATCCATTCTTGTCCTTCTTGTTGCTTTTCCTGAAACTCTCCTTGGAGCTAAGTCAAACGCGTTCTGTTCTGAGGTGTGTGATATTTGTGTGAACGTGGAAGTTGGAGAAGCCCTACTGTCGGGACTAAATACTCCGATGACATGCGTATGTAATGTAAAATAGACACGGAAATTGACAAGCATGTTCTTCTCGTGGTTTAGGTACTATTTTGTCACCTTGTTGCGGCCAATTTCCCTTGCATGCATTATCACATGTGTGCTTGTGCGTGTGTGTGTGTCTCTGTCTTTCCGCTGTGTGCGTGCGTGTGTGCCTATATGTGTATGTGTGTGTGCGTGTGTGATAGACCTGTGAGAAGAAGATTCACGGCCTCCATGAGAAGGTAAGCCCCCGGGAAAACACTATTGGAAAAGCTTTTTCGTGCCGAGCTGACAGCTGACCGTGATCAGCTGTGAATTCTGAACTTCTGTGATTGCCTTCTTGGGGCCAACAGCCACTGGAAAAGAAGTACAATGCTGTCTTTGTCTATTCACTGGTCTGTGTCGGTGCAATGCTGCGTTGTCTGTGTGGCGTTGTAGCTGGTAGACTTTGTTTTATTGTTTCTGCTTAAATTTCCATAATTATTGTCTTGGCTGACTGACCTTTGTGTATGAGTTTCCGGCGTAGCAGTCAGACCTCCCCTACCGGTCCGCTCTTATCCGGATCCCTCGCCATCCGGAAGAAAACCGTTGGTTACCGATTTACAGCATATGTCATACATACAGTATATGTGTTCGATTATTCCATCGCCTAACCGGGTATTTTTTTGTGGAAAACGGATGTGTGCATTTCAAAGCGAGGTCTGACTGTATCCGATTATGGTTTGTGAATGTTGTGTGCTTGTGCATGTGTCAGTTGCTGGGTACGCAGCAACAGCTTGCAATGGCGTTGGCCCAGCGTCGGAAGCGTGAAAGCATGCTGCAGCAACTAGACAAGGTACTGCTCTTGATCTGCGGCCGAATATTACACTCATATGGCCGTTGCCGTGTTTCCGGACTGTAAACCGCACTTTAAATGGCAGTAATCCACCTAAAAAAGTCGGTGCGGCTTATGATACGATGATACAATTAACATTCTCTTATTGGCCACAGGCCATCGTGAGAATAAAATGGTTCACACTGTGATAAACAGGGTTGATGTCTGTATTTCGTTACAAACGTCTGGGTGCGGCTTACATTCCGGAAAATACGGTACTTATATTTAGTTTCTGGTCTCCACACAACTGCAATGTGAGGAAAGGGAGGCTTGTCAGCTGACAATCATTCTGTTGTTAATACCGTGTGCTGTAAAGACACCACTTTCTTGGATTCCCTTGTCTGGTCTTCTCTCTATGTCATTCGTCATTCACCCAGTTGTCGATTCAAAGTAACTCAAAGTATAATCTCTCGTCCCAAACTGTTGGCTTGTGATTGGCATGGTCGTCAAGGGAATAACAGTTCGTCAAACCCCTGATGACACAACTATGCATGCACACACACACTCACACACGCGCCGATGCCTGCTTGACACTTAACATCACCCGCACGTACATAATCACACAAACCCATTGCAGGTCCTTCCTCGTTATAACGATTCCGGTTGCTACATAAACTCCGTTAGTTAAAAGAAGTACTTTGTCCCTCCTATTCTCTCCTTGATTTGTGTTCTTTCTGCTTGCCCAGAACCTTGTGAAGCTTGCGTCCGGGTGGCAGGAGAGGGAAGGAAAGAGTGCAAAAGTTACTCAGCGCTTGGCAGAGAGACTTGATCAACTCAAAGTGGAGAAAATGCAACAGGCGGAGGTGGGTAGTGTTATAGATTGATCTATTATTAATATTAGTCGTACGATCTACTTTGAAGTACGATCTACGTTCTGCTACGTGTGTCGTTCTACGTGTGTTTCTACGTGTGTCGTTCTACGCTCCTTTGATGCATGCATGACGAAGAGTGACAATGTCTTACCTCATTATGAATCAGTCTTCTTCTGCATTACGTCTGCATGGCTGACGTGTGTCTTACTTTGGTACGAGCTGACGAGGCCTATACTGTCGTGTCATAGCGCCATTAGTGCCACGACAGCACTGACGTGTCTCTGCTGCTTATCTCTCCATGATTGCCATTTTACATGTTCACTTCTAAATTATCCTAGAACAAACCAGATGGTGTTTCCTGCTGTGGTATACGCGAGTTGCATGGAATGAATCTTGCGTGCGTACGTTATAACAGGTAGTAGAAAGGCAAGTCAGCGGAGATGTGTCCATATTTACTGGTTGGACTTGTGATGTGCTCTGTGTGTCCGATATTATCACTGATGCTTAGTTTGGCTGCTGCTGCTGCTGCCTCAGTAGCGGCAGCTTCTGCTCCGTCTTCTTCTGCTGCTCATGCTGCTGTTGCTGCTGCTTCTGCTGCAGCTGCTGTTGCTGCTGCTGTTGCTGCTGCTTCTGCGCTTCTGCTGTTCCTGCTGCAGCTGACGAGTGGCAGCTGCCGCCGCTTTTACTAGTACAGTAAAACCTGTATCTAAAGACCACCTGTATCTAAAGACCACCTGTAACTAAAGACCACCTGTAACTAAAGACCACCTGTATCTAAAGACCACCTGTAACTAAAGACCACCTGTATCTAAAGACCACCTGTAACTAAAGACCACCTGTATCTAAAGACCACCTGTAACTAAAGACCACCTGTATCTAAAGACCACATGTAACTAAAGACCACCTGTATCTGAAGACCACCTGTAACTAAAGACCACCGTGACTAGCCACCAGCCTGGTACTACAGACCACTTCGCCAGGCACGGACGGACCGTCTCACATTCATACAATGTCATGGTTGTGCGGTGCAAACCTCTAACTAAGGACCACCTGCCACTAAAAACCGCTTCCTCTGGCCCCAAGGGGGGGGGGGGGTCGTTAGTCACAGCTTTCACTCTACTCTTTATAGTGCCACTGGTTCTGCCATTGATGTTGCTTACTAGCACAAACACTGGTTCTGCCATTGATGTTGCTTACTAGCACAAACACTGGTTCTGCCATTGATGTTGCTTACTAGCACAAACACTGGTTCTGCCATTGATGTTGCTTACTAGCACAAACACTGGTTCTGCCATTGATGTTGCTTACTAGCACAAACACTGGTTCTGCCATTGATGTTGCTTACTAGCACAAACACTGGTTCTGCCATTGATGTTGCTTACTAGCACAAACACTGGTATTGCTGCAGCGGCTAACTATTGTTGCTTGTCACCACAAACGCTGTTGTTGTGGCCACTTCCAACCATTGCTGCTGCCGTCTGTGTTGTTTACAAGGTGTTGGAGCAAACTCGACTGCAGCTCACACACAACCAGCAATCGTTGCAAGAAGAGAGAAAGAGAGCGGAAACAGCGCGACAGAGTTTAGCGGCAGAGGTGTGTCTTTCGCATTCCTTCCTATTTGGTTTTTCAATTGTTGGGTTTCTAAAGGACTTTTCTTTAATCTCTGAAACTCAACAAGTTCATTACTTAGAATGTTGCAATCTGAAATTCAAAATCCTTTCAATTTCTTTTTCTTCTTCTTCATGTGTCTCTGTATATGGTCCCGCTGACACAGGTGCAACGTTTATCATCCGAACACGCAGCCACAATGCACCAACTGGCAGGTGAGTCTGTCTCCGGTTCCCCCCCCCCCCCAGCCCCCTTCTCCCCTGTGCACCCACCCCCAGTCCCCTTCTCCCCTCTGCACCCAGCCCCTTCTCCCCTGTGCGCCCCCAGCCCTCTTCTCCCCTGTGCCCCTCCCACCCCCCTTCTCCCCTGTGCCCCCCCCACCCCCTTCTCCCCTGTGCCCCCCACCCCCTTCTCCCCTGTGCTCCCACCCCCTTCTCCCCTGTGCCCCCACCCACTTCTCCCCTGTGCTCCCACCCCCTTCTCCCCTGTGCCCCCACCCCTTCTCCCTGCACCCCCCCCACCCCCCTTCTCCCCTGTGCACCCTTGCCCTCTTGGGCCGTACAAAGTACTTCCTACGGAAACAAAAAAAACTCTGTTGTGTCACTTCAATCTCGCCTGTCAGTTCTGTTGAATTGAATTCGAAGGAGCACGAGATGTGAAGTCCAAGTGACACTCGACTGCTGCCAATCGTGTTGTATAAAAGTGTAAAATCAATGAAGTTGGTTGCTCCTGCGTGGAACACACACTTTCTGCCGATCATGTTCCAAATAGGAGCAACCAATTTGATCACTAATACCGCCGAAGTCGCTATTTCTAAATGTGTAAAATTGATGTGTTTTTTTATTAGTGTTTCGTTTTCCCAGCATTCCCATTCTGCACCTTGATCCACAGAGGGTGATCCTAGGGGGTGATCCTAGGGGGTGATCCTAGGGGGTGATCCTAGGGGGTGATCCTAGAGGGTGGTCCTAGAGGGTGGTCCTTGGGGGTGGTGGTGTTCCAGGCTACGGTTGGGGAAAACTCAGCCTCCAGCCAAGTCACACGCGAACTGTGGTTTTTTTTGCTGGACGTTCTGTCGCGGTATGCTCCTTGTCCTGCAGCTGAAAGAGAGCACAGCGCTCAGCTGGATGTGCAGCTGGGGGAAGCGTTGAGCCGTGGCAGTGAACACGAGCAACGACACAGGGAGCTGGAGATGTGGGTCAACGAGGTAAGTACTGAATGTAGACTGCAATGCAATGGAAGTTGCGTAATTACACATGGGGTTTCTGCAGAAAACGTCCAGTCCAGTTAGCCTTGCGAATAGCGCCCCTCAGTCGGAAATGAGAAAAATGCAATATTCTCGTTATTCATGGGGTTGAAAGTTTGCAGTGGACGTGTTACCATGGTTACCAGGTCTGGCGATGGTGTCCTTACTCCCATGCTGTGTTTCTACCCAAGGTTGTTATATGATGACTTATGCCCAAGGTTGTTATATGATGACTTATGTCCAAGGTTCTTATAATGATGACTTATGTCCAAGGTTGTTATGTACTTGGCTTGTTGAGCACTCCTTATCCCCATTTCAATGATTACTGAGTTAGAAATAGGAAACCTTGAGTTGCCTGCATGGAATGTTCTTACTCCCTCCTGTTTGCAGTTCAAGGCAAGGAAAACTGATGAAGAGGGTACAGCGCTGAAGGAAGAAAAGGAACACCATCGTCTACAGGAGGTGAGCGTGTGCGTATTAACGGTTGCAGAGGTCTGGTTTGGGGTGCTGGATATGCTTCCTCAATTCCTGCAGACTCTCTACACCAGCTACACTATACTCAATAGCTCAGTGGGACTTTCCCTTTTCCATTTCCTCAACTAGTAAATATATCTATAAATCTCTCTATTCTTGGTTGATGCACATATGGGCGCTTGGAATCTAGTTTTTAATTTTGATCGTGTGGAAATTGGATTCACACAAGTAACAACAATAGTATATGAGCTAATTCTTGTGTGTGTGTGTGTGTGTGTGTGTATCTGTGTGTGTGTGTGTGTGTGTGTGTGTGTGTGTATGTGCGTGCGTGCGTGCGTGTGTGTGTGTGTGTGTGTGTGTGTGTGTGTGTGTGTGTGTGTGTGTGTGTGTTAACGTATGTGATATGTTTGATCCTTTCACAGGAATCTCTACACAAGCAAATACAAGTAAGAATACATTGCTGATATTCTGTATTTTATATTTTAACGTTTTGCAATTTCTCCATGAAAACTGTTCTAGTCAAAATCCATAAGTAATGTGCGTTTTGGACCTCAGGATCAAGTGTTCAATCTTTCCTTTTTTTTTACATCTTATATCTTATATCTTTATTTGTAATCTTGTGAAATGTATGACACTGCTGCATTCCGCTGTTGTTGTTTTTCTTTCAGACTCTAAAGGCAGAGATGGAGAACAGAGACCAGCAGCTCGGCCATGTGAAAGACGAATTATCGTGTGTTCAACAGGAGAGGGTGAGTGTAGCTGTCCTACTGGCGTCCACTAATAATGATGCACTCACACCTCGTTTATCTGGTCGGTCCGGGCTGGCTGGGCGCTGCCAGTATCTTCGAAATGTCCATATCTCCCAATCACATACCTTTTGACGGGGAAAGGCCAAAGATATGGTACGTGACGTCACTATTTCCACAAAAAGTGACAAAAGAGTAGTAATATTTCCACTGGCACTCGCCCAAAGGGTGCCCGGTAGACCGAAGTTCCGGTAACTTCGGGGTCCGGATAACCGGGGTATGAGTATAGTGGAAACCTCCTTTGTAGTAGACGGACTTTATCACTCGGTCGCTCATTACACGCTTGTTTTGTATGTTTTACCATATTCCCCAATAGAGAGTCTCACTGGATTGTAAGTAGAACTCCCATGTTCACGTCTGTTGAGTCATATCAGTATATCAACTTCAGGAGTGAGTCATGCTCGACTGTGAGTCTCACCCTCTTTGCCGGCGCTGCAGTTTAGTGCGAAAAAGTGTCAATTATATTAGGGAAAACACGAAAAATTTGGCTAACTGAAGTGACATCAGCCTTTTTGTCTCCTTATGGTGGGTTTTTCGGGCCTCTTTTGTAGTATTACATTGTATTGAGCCACGGAAGTAAAATATAATTATTCAATACAATACAAGATTGGACTCGGTATCTGCAGCGGGGAGGCCATGTTTGCATGTGTGAATTGAACATAAGTAGCACCAAGAATACGTACCCCCCCCCAGAGTGTGCAGTGCCTGATCCAGCTCTGCATAGGGTCTTGGTCGAGCGTAGTCGGATCTTTGCGTCATAATACCGTACACATCTGTCGGGAACCCGGGGAGTCGCTAGGACTCTCGAAAACAACGGTGCCCTGCCTTGAGACCGGCCTTGCGCTGGTGCGGAGCGTACGCATGACGTCAGAAGATCCGATCGTGCTCAACCAAGGCCGTATGCAGAGCTGGATCAGGCTTTGCACACTCTGGGGGTTCCGTACTCTTGGTAACGCTGTAACGTCAGTGAGAACATATGCCTTCACAGACTGTGGCTATGGCTTATCTTTGCTATCTGTGCTGTCTTTATCCGCAGGACAAGTTGATAGTGGACCACGCCGTAGAGATAGCCAAGACTCAGGCGACTGCGGATAAGGCGCTGGAACAAGCGCGTCAGCAGTTGGATCGCCAGGTCTGTATCTCTGACCATGTGATGTTCTAAGATGATGTTCTAAGATGATGTTCTAAGACCAAGGGGAACTTATATTTGTGTTCTTTGACTGGTGACAAGGGTATGGCAAATCTCCACCAGAGAGTCGTAGCATCTAGCTGAATATTCGCCTGTCCATGCCCGTTATGCTCCATACGGTGAAAACAAAATGTTGTGTCGAGATTGCATCTCTGTCCCGCTATGCTGAAATGCTGTTTGCAGTGTCGAGCACATGCATTTGGTCTGGTATATGTTCAGTGCCGCTGTGTATGCCTTGTAGTGAGTATGGAGTGTTTGCCTGTCTCTGCCTACTTTGATGCGTGTGTCGTGTAGATGGTGGATAAGACATCACAATGGAAAGAAGAGTTGTTGACCGCCGAAACACACCTGAGAGAGCACAATCGCAGCATGGTGAGTTCACTCACATAACAGGTGTGAGGCTGCGGCATCACATTCGTATTGTAGTGTGTGGAATATGTTTTGATACGCAGCATTGATACCGGTATTACAATGTTCTAGAATAGTGTGCCAGTGCCTTCAATGTGCACTGCCGGAGATATCAATAATGGGTGTTAGGGCGCGTTCAGACTACCGTGAACCCCATCAAACCGTGAATGCCGATAAACCGTGAAGGACA
>NC_088651.1:28135409-28200409 GCF_964019385.1 Sycon ciliatum | reverse complement strand
ATGGTGTTCGCTGTTCTCGCTGCAGCCGTCAGTTCCGTCGACAGAGTGACCTGAGTCGTCATCTCCGTTTCTGCTCCTGACAATGACTCTGGCTCCTTTCGGAGTGGTGTGGCCCTTGTGGCAGCCAAGCTACAGTAGTAGTAGTAGTGTGTGTGTGTGTGTGTGTGTGTGTGTGTGTGTGTGTATGTGTGTGTGTGTGTGTGTGTGTGCATGCGTATGTCTGTGTATGCATGTGTTTATCTGTACTCTGCAGGCTACTGACAGCGCAGAAGGCATTACAAGCGGAGATGACGGCTAAACAGAACATTGCACAAGAAAAGTATGGACTTATGTTCCTTCTTCTCGTTCACATGTGTGCTATAATGATCTAGTAATACCGGGTAGTGCAAACATTGCTATCACTGCTGTCTCGGGGGGGGGGGGGGGGGGGGCGCAATGGAGCAAGTTTGAGTTATTGCATGTCAACACATCCTCAGCCTTGCGCTGGCGCGAAGTGTACGAGCTGCCATTTTTTGCCGCTGCTCTTTCCTGCTTCCTGTCAAATTCTTACTTGGTAGGGTTGTGTTGGATGTAAAACAGAAAGGCAATCCTGATAAGTTCTACCAAACTATTTGATATACAGTAAAACCTGTCACGACGACCACTCGGATACGGCGGCCACCTGTCCTAGAAGACCACTGCAGCCAGAGCCAAGGGATGCTATTTCCAGTACAATGACCCTGGATAACTAGACCACCTGGTTACAGAGACCACACTTTGATTGTCCCTTGAACGGTCGTCTTGGACAGGCTTCACTGTAGCTCCTATTGCTTGAGGAGCTGCATCTGCGACTTGATCTGCGATTGTGGTAGTGTTCCTACGGATGGGTAAATTTAGTTTGACTGGATCGAGAGAGAGAGAGAGAGAGAGAGAGAGAGAGAGAGAGAGAGAGAGAGAGCCATGGGACGTACACGCATGGGGGTACACTCAGGGAGAGTTTTGGTTGCTCATGGCAGTGTTAGATGTACCGAGATGCAGAGCCTTGTGCGCGTAAAAGGAAGGAAACAAAGCATTTTGCTGTAAGTCTGAGCTTCATGATTGTACTGTTCATCAGACAGCAACTCCAGCAGTTGCTGTCTGATGATCACTTAAACTGTTAAACTCGGACATTCAGCCAAATGCCGTTTGTTTCCTTCCTTTCTTGTGTACTGTAAGACCGCCGATTTTAACGAACACTTCATTCTAACGACTTTCTAACGACTTTCAAGTCGTTAGAATGAAGTGTTCGTTAAAGTTAGCGGTCTTACAAACGGATTTAAACGATTTGTTAAATTTTGAAGTCGTTATGTGCAAGACAGTGTATGTATACAGCCATTCACCCGTTTTGACAGACGGAAATTTTTCACATTTCACCTCGTTTACCAGTATAATTATGGAAGTTCATTTCAGTTTGGTTCTGTACCCGTGTGTCCTTGTGCCCAGATCATTGCTCAGCGTGGAACTACAGGAGATGCTGCGCAAGCAATGCGATGATGTCATCCAGATTCTGAGTGCGTCAGACTCCAAGCTGGACACGTCAATGCACGCTGCACCCACAGCACACGCTGAGCAGCATCTGGGCATCTCGGATCCTTTGCCTGCTGCAGGTGTGAGCGAGCAACGCGTCGCTGTGACTATGTCTATGGCCGACGCACTAGCACCTGGCTCACTGCAGCAAGTGAGCAACGAAGCAACAATCGCTGACCAAATTGCAACTCAACGCCCAGGCAATGCATCCTCTGCGCCTGATGCTCGCGCCACAACGGCACGGAATATCGCCACGCCAACGGGTCCTTCATGGCGCTCTGGCCTTCACCAAGCTCCCGTGTCCACTGTCGCCATCCATTCGGGGCATGCTATGGAAGGTCGTACACCGACAGGCTCACCCCACCGACAGGCAGACTCCAGCAGTTCGCACGCACCTGTCAGAGGCACGGCTAGTCTCCAGCAATCACCAATCGTGGCTTTGTCTGATCGATACAGCAAAGTACAAACTAGAGGCGGTATTAGTCAAAGCAGTGCTCATCCTTCGTCTGTTCAATCGGCCGCTCTGCCAAGCAGCACCGGTGATGTCCGCGAGCGTCGTGCAAAAGAACAGCTCGCTCTGCTTCTCTCTCGTATTAACGGCCAAGCGTACAGAGCTAGTGCTGGTGGTGGTGGTGGTGCTGGTGGTGCTGGTGGTGGTGACGCTGAGACAGCCCAGACTGGGCCCGCAGTCGGCAGTGGCGGCGCTCAACCTCTTTCCGCCGAACAGCAAAGCAGCATTCACCACCCTAGCCAAACTTCACAGTGCAATACGCCACGTGTCCTGGATAATGCTGCACTTATACCACGCTGCAGTGGAGATGGAGCTGCAGCGACTACCACCTCTCTCGCTACCAGCTCATCACGTACGGTATTGGCACCGCATACCAACTCAGCATTCGAGCATCATGCCAGTAGTGAGAATGAGAGTGATGGTGCCGGCAGTGGTGATAGGACGGTGGATGGCGAGTCATCTGATGCCATGGAAATGTAAGATTGCCCCCGGTGTAGAATGTACGCGGCGGTGTGTTGGTATGTGTGTAGTTTGAACTACAAGGTTGACAGTAAACGGGCGATTGCAAACTTGAAAGTAACAATTCTGCGAGCAGTGGTGTATCTCTGTGCAGATTCTGTGGGGAGTCGTTGCTTCTGACATCCCATCATCATTATTTTATTTTATTCCCGTAGCTATGCAGAAGACGTTACTTCAGTAACGTCTTCTGCATAGCCAGGGTCCACACAGCTTTAATTTGGTGTTTGTGTGTTTGTGTCACGCCTGGCGCTATCCCGTATCTGTCCCGTACCGTACCGTACCATCAAACACAGCTGGCTACATACAGCAGGCCGCACTATTCAAATAGGGCTTTCAAACGCAAGATCATAAAGTGAAGCAACTTGGAAGAATGAGTATGAATGCGAAGTGTATGGGGGAATGCATGTAGGGCGATAGTGCGGGTTCGAATCCCAGGTAATGCCTGAAAAAAGAGGAGAATTGAAAAATTTATAACATCCCTATTCTTTTTTTGCCGTCATCAAGGCGGTAGATGGTGTCGTATTACCCTCGACCGTACCTGTCTCGTCCCTGTCCCGTACCGTACCGTACAATCAAAGACGGCTGGCCACAATGCATATTCAAATAGGGCTTTCAAATACAAGATCATAACGTGAAGCAACTTGGAAGAATTAGTATGTATGCGAAGTGTATCGGGGAATGCATGCAGGGCGACAGTGCGGGTTCGAATCCCAGGTTATGTCTAAAAACAAAAAGTAGAAATTTATCAGAATTTATAACATCCCTATGCTTTTTTTGTCTAGGTCATCAAGGCAAAAAAGCATAGCGTAGGGCCCTGAGCTTCCAAGCTCTCTCGTTTTATTTCACCGTCCAATGGCAGAAGCCAATGCAAAGGAGGGGGCGTTAGCCAGCCATGGCAAGAGAAGAAAAAAAGAAGGAAAGAAAATGATTGGTATAAATTTGTTTGGTTTGTGGATTACAACTTGTTTGTCTGCTTGTGTGTATCAATAATTGAGAACGGCATAACATGATATTCCTCTACAAATTACAGTGGACTGACGTGACATGATCTATTCTTTGAATTCTTCAGGTGATGTGCCCATGCCTGTGCCCGCGTATATAGTGAGGTTGTGACTGGCCTTCAATACAATCATTTAGTGTGTTTTCTCAATGTTTTCTTTCCACTCTAGGTCCACGGTCAGTTCATCGTTTGTGGAGAGGCTTCAGGCACATCAGAGTCGGCAGAACGATCTTCTCAGCTATCTGGAACATGTTCTGCAAACTTCACCCAGGGCCAACACAGCCACAGCAACCACAGCAGGCACCAATGTTACTATGAGCAATTCTGGAGGAATTGCAGTTAAGGTACGCGTGACAGTTATACTTTTGTACTGTAAATTGTTGTTGGCACTATCTTGCTAAGCATGCATTGATCACCTGCTAAGCATGCATTGATCACCTGAGTTCATGTGGTGCATGCATTGATCACCTGAGTTCATGTGGTGCATGCATTGATCACCTGAGTTCATGTGGTGCATGCATTGATCACCTGAGTTCATGTGGTGCATGCATTGATCACCTGAGTTCATGTGGTGCATGCATTGATCACCTGAGTTCATGTGGTGCATGCATTGATCACCTGAGTTCATGTGGTGCATGCATTGATCACCTGAGTTCATGTGGTGCATGCATTGATCACCTGAGTTCATGTGGTGCATGCATTGATCACCTGAGTTCATGTGGTGCATGCATTGATCACCTGAGTTCATGTGGTGCATGCATTGATCACCTGAGTTCATGTGGTGCATGCATTGATCACCTGAGTTCATGTGGTGCATGCATTGATCACCTGAGTTCATGTGGTGCATGCATTGATCACCTGAGTTCATGTGGTGCATGCATTAGTGTACATGGTACTTGTAGAATAGCTAGCATGCGAAAAGAGAGAGAGAGAGAGAGAGAGAGAGAGAGAGAGAGAGAGAGAGAGAGAGAGAGAGAGAGAGAGAGAGAGAGAGAGAGAGAGAGAGAGAGAGAGAGAGAGAGAGAGAGAGAGAGAGAGAGAGAGAGAGAGAGAGAGAGAGAGAGAGAGAGAGAGAGAGAGAGAGAGAGAGAGAGAGAGAGAGAGAGAGAGAGATGGAGAGAGAGAGAGAGAGAGAGAGAGAGAGAGAGAGAGAGAGAGAGAGATGGAGAGAGAGAGAGAGAGAGAGAGAGAGAGAGAGAGAGAGAGAGAGAGAGAGAGAGAGAGAGAGAGGAGGAGAGAGAGAGAGAGAGAGAGAGAGAGAGAGAGAGAGAGAGAGAGAGAGAGAGAGAGAGAGAGAGAGAGAGAGAGAGAGAGAGAGAGAGAGAGAGAGAGAGAGAGAGAGAGAGAGAGAGAGAGAGAGGAGAAAGAGGAATGTGTCATGTTGGAAGTTTGAGATGTCATTTTCGGCCAGAAAAAAACTTCCCTTCACATCTCATGACCTGCCGACTGCCATGCTAGATGTGTGTACATAAGAGTGAGTACATCCAGGCTTTACATCCAGTTGTTCCACTCCAGATATACGGTGCTGGTCAATGAAATCCAGTCGTGTCACCCAAGTCTACGCCTTGTACCATGTCTCAGCCCAGTGTTGACAGGTCTGCGGTTATGCAACGGCCGGCATGGCGTACTTGAGTGCCGTGACTGGATTTCATTGAGTAGTACTGTAGTCTTAGTGGCTATGTGCACTGTGTCTCACATTGACCAGGTGATTCTATGCCGTGTGTTTACCAGTATCCTTTCGTTGTTTTGTGGGTTGACGTTGTTGTCGTCGTTGTGGCTGCATCCTTTTTGTGTGATCCAATTAGTCGGATGACAGCGGTGCAAACACATTTCTACAGCCATCCACTGCTCACCCAGCTCCTCCTGCACACAACACTGGTCCATCTTCTCGTCAAGGATCAAACGGTTCCGAGATGCACGCTACACCAGTAGCGGGCCCCCCTGAACACCTCACCGACCTTTCTCACCAAACTGGCAGGGATCAACATGCAGCGGAGTACAATGCTGTGACGTCATTGCTGAAGGAAGTTCTCGGCCCACTGCTCAGCCAACTTGATTCCCATGCCTCGTCACCACCAATGATGGCATCATCAGTGGCTAGTCCCCAGACTCCCCATGTGATGACATCACACTCCAGTGGTAGTGTTCCAATCATGATATCATCAGTGGCTCACCCTTTGGCCAGTGCCCATGTGATGACATCATCCCACTCCAGTGGTGCTGCTCCTCCCATCATGACATCATGGGATCCAAGCAGTGCTGATGCCACCAGCATACATACCATCGGTGCTAGGGACCCTAGTCGGCATTCAGCATCAACCTTTACCGTGGCAGATGATTCCAAGGCTGCCGACTTCTCGGATGTCGATCCGGAGTCTTGCTATGTTTCTCCGGTCGTGGATACGTCGTTACCTCGCCTTGCGTCATCAATACGCTACACTGCTGCATTCCCTCATCACCACCATCATCATCATGTTGGAGAGAGTGTTACGGCAACATCTGGGTTGGCAGCCACCGGTAAGTGTGAGATCCCGTCTCTCATTCTAGTATTCTACTGATACTGAAGGGATTTTCCCGTTCTGTTACACCTTCACTGGGGAATTTCCCACTGTATCTAGTGAGTACGGTGACACAGCTGTCTAAGACGACCACTGCTCAAGGGACCTTCAAAATGTGGTCTCTGTAACCAGGTGGTCTCCTTATACAGGGTCATTTGACTGGAAATAGCATCCCTTGGTCCTGGTTGCAGCGGTCTTCTAGGACAGGCGGTCGCCTTTTCCGAGTGGTCGCCATGACAGGTTGTCCTGTATCTGTATCTGTTGAGTTGAAACTCATCACATACACTTCACGCTGTGCCGGCTAGGTTTGAGATTAATTGATGAATATGTAGAATACCTATCCCAATGTATTCAGTTACAGTTGAACTCTAAAAATGCGTCGCCCCATGGCGAGCTTAGAACATGAATAAACTGCACCCTTTCCCCGGATCGCAGGCAGGTGTAGTGGGATGGTCTAAGACCATGATTGAGAAACAGGGTACCAGGTTCAAGTCCTGCTTGGAAGCGGAAGGATTTTTCCTGCCGTGCTGCGACCCGCAGTCAATTGGGAACTCGTGGTCTGGCAGGAGGAGAACATGGATGCAGTGAATGGGATTTTCGGTCTTTGACCACTTGCTGGTGAGCTGATCTACTCGCCTCCCACCGCTTTAGGAGCTGCATCTGCGCCTTGATCCTTGAAGGGTGGTGGCGTTCCTACGGATGCGGAAAACTCGGTTTCCAGCCGAGTCTCACGCGAACCGTGACATTTTTTTCTTTTCCCCGGATCGATATGTCTCCACTAAGCATGTATACGTTTTATCAGAGTGTGTTCTAGCTGGGTTCCCATATACTTAAATGTATCGTCACTCTTGCGAATGGTCATGTGACAGGTCGTTTGGATTCATCACGTATGGACATAGAGACAATAGCACGTGTACCACTACCGGCTCGTTTGTAAAAAAATTACGGTTTATCGTTTCGCTTTTTTCCTGTTTTTCTTCTCTGATTTAGGTGGCGAGACTACACGGCAGGCATTCTCTGTGCTACCGGACAACGGAGAGTCCACGTCACCTTCTGCAGTCGGTACCGTACGCCCTGGAACACATACAGACGGTGTACACATAGTACCCACTCCCACAGGCAGTGCTACCCCATCTACAGTGACCACCTCGCATGCGTCGTTGACAGCCGATCAGCTCACACGCCTACAGGAGTTTTCCCGCGACATAGCTCGGCTGGAAGATTCCGACAGTCACGGAGAGACCACACAGGCACCGAGAAGCACAATGAAACGCATCACAGCATCTCTACCCAACAGCAGCACTGCGGTCGGCGGCGGTAAACTAGCGACGGACCCAGTACCAGCGTTGGGTCGTGCTCCTGTGCTCGTGCCCATGTCACCTCCTCGCCGGCATTCCGCTGGTTTGGGCCCGCTGGCTACTCACACTGGGCTGGCACAAACACTACGCACCTCATTGCCACACTCAGTGTCAAGCGCTGGGGAACCCCCAAAGGCAGCTGTGATGGGGGAACCCCCGAAGTCGGCCGTGAAGAAGGAGCCGACATCGTCCGTCAAGTCCAAATCCACATCGAAGACGGGCAACAGAAAAGCCACGGTGGTGGATTCTGGGACGTCGAGACCTCGTGTGAAGACGGCACGAGTCAATCCGATAAGCACAACGGCGACGTCATCAGCGAGGAAGCCAGCGAAGCGCAATCTTTCCACGGAGTTCTCACGTCCACACTCATGATCCTCTACAGCATGCACATATGTCAGGGCGGTGGAAACGGGGCGGTTGCTCAGGCCATCACCTGCTCAACTGCTTGACCACCAGCCCATGTTTACTGCCAGGGAAATCATGTGTACTCTCCATATTATATCCCCCCCCCCCCTCCATATTATTCCCCCCCCCCCCCATTCATATTATACCCCCTCCCCCTCCCCCGTATTATACACGAAGTATTAGAGACAATGGTGTGGCTGGACCACTCAATAACTGCTTTCACCGGACCTGATTATGTGTATGACTGCAGATACATACATTGTTAGTAGACTGGTTATGTGTATGACTGCAGATACATACATTGTTAGTAGACTGGTTATGTGTATGACTGCAGATACATACATTGTTAGTAGACTGGTTATGTGTATGACTGCAGATACATACATTGTTAGTAGACTGGTTATGTGTATGACTGCAGATACATACATTGTTAGTAGACTGGTTATGTGTATGACTGCAGATACATACATTGTTAGTAGACTGGTTATGTGTATGACTGCAGATACATACATTGTTAGTAGACTGGTTATGTGTATGACTGCAGATACATACATTGTTAGTAGACTGGTTATGTGTATGACTGCAGATACATACATTGTTAGTAGACTGGTTATGTGTATGACTGCGGATACATACATTGTTAGTAGACTGGTTATGTGTATGACTGCAGATACATACATTGTTAGTAGACTGGTTATGTGTATGACTGCAGATACATACATTGTTAGTAGACTGGTTATGTGTATGACTGCAGATACATACATTGTTAGTAGACTGGTTATGTGTATGACTGCAGATACATACATTGTTAGTAGACTGGTTATGTGTATGACTGCGGATACATACATTGTTAGTAGACTGGTTATGTGTATGACTGCGGATACATACATTGTTAGTAGACTGGTTATGTGTATGACTGCGGATACATACATTGTTAGTAGACTGGTTATGCTCAGGTACTACTATTGGTATGCATAATTTACACACTGGAAAGTCAGAGTTACAACCAACCTGAACGTCCTCCGCTGAGTCTGCTTTGTTCTATGCTCTATGGTCAGTGACAATGAGCACTCACGTGACTCTGCAGCTCGGGGGCCAACGGATTTGCGAGCACGGCGCACTATGCAGCTTGGCAGGAAGATGAAATATGTAATAGGGATGAAAACACGAGATCGACTGTCTGTTTAAAAAAAAGCTCTATTTTCTTTTACTTCGAAGTAGCTGATAGTTCTGTCCGTGAGCTGTGAAATGAATTTCAAATGATCAATACCAGCAGGCCTGGTTGTTTGCACCTGAAATCTACCTAGTGCTTTGTGAGAAGCAGGAATATCATATTATCAGAATATTTTTACGCAGCCAACGAGTATCTTTGTGTCATCTATTGGTGACTCTACCGGCTTGAATCATATCGAAAGTTGTAATTACTCTGTGAGGAGAAGTTTGTCTCATTTGCTGGTCGCAGTCACGTAGATCATTTTTATAATTATTAATTTTTCTGACTACAATAACTCTCCTCTCCCTAGCTGCTCAGTGTTGGTGTTGATTGTTTGCATGTGCAGTGCCTATGTGATGGGGGGGGGGGGGAGGAGGTGATGGAGCTGGTGCATGGGATAGCTCACATTTGACCAGGGACCAGTAGGGGTGTCGGTGCAGGTTGACGGCAGAACCATGCCAGTCAAGTTTCAAAGTACATGTACTGTACTGTACACTCACGCCTGGCGCCAGCCTGTGTCGTACGAACACGCTGTATATTCCACATTCGTAGAGAGGAGCGGAACTAAATTTTTAACGCTGAAATATTCAGATTTAGGCTCATCAAGAATCTTGGTACGTGTACGTGTTCGCCAACGTCAAAAGTCCATGTCTTGTGCGCACGTTTTGGGGGTAAGAAAACTATTTTTCCTTGTCGAAAGGATTATCTATGTTTCTGACTTTTTGATTTGCAGACTAGATCCCGACCGAGGACTGGGAGCATGTTCCATGTGCATGAAGTGGCAAGGCCTCGAGGATTAGCATGCATGATGCAATACATTTGGCAGGTTATCCACTTCCTTGCCGACCCCCTTTGCCTAAACACACACACACACACACACACACACACACACACACACACACACACACACACACACACACACACACACACGCACGCACACACACACACACACACACACACACACACCCTTATTTATTTATTTACTTCGAAGTATTTTATTCCAAGCAATACATGGCTGGGGTAGCCAATGACCGCTTTGCGTGGCGATTGCAGGGTTCTTATAGCCAACCACGGCTATAAAAACACACATACTTATACTTGTCCATGAAAAGCCTCTTGCACGGGCAAAGCAAATGTGCTTACATAATTATTATGACACAAAATCTCAATACAAAAAAATGAACGAAACGCCAAGAATCTGAAGAAAAAACTCAATCCAATTCTTTGTTGCCATAACGGGAACTGAAACCTAACACAAATCTGAGAAGATGGCAGTTGGCGGTCTCGCGGGAACAAAACTACCAAACGTAAGCACTAACAATGTTGAAACATGGTTGCAGGAGACTAACTACAAGTAAGCAAGCAACGCATACAAAGAAAAATCAGACAATTAAACACATTTAATACCGTCTAGGCCACTGAGCTGGACAGGCAGCGGTGCAAGAAGCCGTGGTCTCGCCTACGGCCATACGAACCCCTGCACCCGCGGAAGCATGTTATGGCCCAACGGAGCAGGGTAAACGACAGGAGGCTCCGAAGCTCACCCATCACTACCGAGTAGGCAAGCTCGCTATGCTTCTCCATCAGTTGCGATGCCAATGCCTTCAAACATAATGTCGTCTCTTTACCGCACATGCCGGAGGTACTGAAAACGAGAGGAGTGAAAGCTCCACGATCCACTCTACTTGTACTTGTTGCTCACTGCCAAAACTGGTCACGTGGGTCTTTCCGGGAGAGGGGAGAGAGACTCAAAAGGAATCTTGGAAAGATGACTCAATTGGCTTTGAACTGCCCAACGGCCGACACCCCCTGAAATCCCCAAAACTCTGGGTGGACTTAAAAAAGATCCCACTTATGGGCTCACCACACCTCAGTAAGTGGGTGAGGACAAGGTGCAGAAAAAGGATTGACGGCATCAGGGTATCCGTCCAGGGATCCAACTGCAGTTACCCCTGCCCCCAGTGAAGGTAATACTTGCTACAACTTGGTGTGGGGAGCAAACCCTTTCTTACTTGAGTATTATTATTATTATTATAATTTTTAAAAGAGGTCGGAGGCGGATAATACTTTAAAACGAAGGTAAGTTATGGGTCGCAAGTATCCACGCAAACACACATCCAGTCATAATAAGGCACTTGTCATAAGTATCCGAACGTTTTCGGTCCCTTCTCATCAAGGATTATACAGGGAATGGCTCAAGTTGGAAAGACTAAAACTTATATAGCGTAAAGATAATTAGATAACAACACTCGTGACAAGGTGGAAAATTATCAAGTTTAGCACGACACAAAACTCGAAGGAAAATAATAATAGTGACAACAACATAGTGAGCAAATTAAGTTACATTGTTACCACCTCGACGAGGAGTAACACCAAACAATTGTAGTGACAACACATTTTCTTTCTGTACGCAAAGTTCAGGATCTAACTTACGGATATACAAAGCTTCTAACACAGTGCGTGCGTTCGGTGTGAAGAAGGATGTTCTACCTACCCTTAGTAAAAGTAACCTTATCTATTTCTTTCAATACCGACAATGTGAAGATCGGTATGTAGGTAGAACCCTTCAGCACCTGGGCGCACGCATTCGTCAACATGTGCCGTTAAGTTGTGTTCCGCTTGATGCGCGCGATTGTCGTCCTCGCCGTGGCCGTCCTCCAAAATGTGCTGTCCAGTCCATCGGTGGATCTTCCTCTTCCCGTGAAGATGTGACTGCATGCCCGTCCTCTTCTGCGTGTGTAGGACACGGGCCAGCTGAGAACAGCATAAAAGACGGTGAAAGACCGACACGTAAACCACCGAAACTGACAAAGGATCTGTCGGCGTCGGAAAGGGTGACGAGAAGCCAAGTGAAAATACGGACTGGTGAGGACGAACGTACAACGACAACGGAAGTGACAACAACAGTCAATATTCGAAAACGTGGTAGACCGCGAAAACTAACCTCAATATCGGACACCGGACAAGTTGGAGTAAGAAGCTCAATAGAAATCCGCAATGGAGGAGACGTAGCTGAAAGGACACTGGGTATCGCGCAACCAACGGTTAGTGTCAAGAAACGTGGAAGGCCGCGGAAACGCGAAGAGACGGATAGTGGTGATGCCACGAAGAGGCGAGATGACGGGACATTGGAGGAGACAACACCCAATGGAGCTAGGAATCGCACTTCGTAAATCAAACAACATCTGTCAGCCCGTACCAATTGTCGTGAGTTGTACAGTGATAATGTTTTCTCAATATTGTCACGTGGTAGATGTGCGTTGCATTTGGCTGTGTTAGAAGCTTTGTATATCCGTAAGTTAGATCCTGAACTTTGCGTACAGAAAGAAAATGTGTTGTCGCTACAATTGTTTGGTGTTATTCCTCGTCGAGGTGGTAACAATGTAACTTAATTTGCTCACTATGTTGTTGTCACTATCATTATTTTCCTTCGAGTTTTGTGTCGTGCTAAACTTGATAATTTTCCACCTTGTCACGAGTGTTGTTAACTAATTAACTTTACGCTATATAAGTTTTAGTCTTTCCAACTTGAGCCATTCCCTGTATAATCCTTGATGAGAAGGTACCGAAAACGTTCGGATACTTATGACAAGTGCATTATTATTATTATTATTATTATTATTATTATTATTATTATTATTATTATTATTATTATTATTATTATTATTATTATTATTATTATTATTATTATTATTATATTATGTGCTTGTTCGCGTAGACATCAGCATGGCCTGCAGCTGCATTAATGGGCACGCAAATCATGCAAACCAGCCAAAAGTGTTCGCATAAGCCACTTCGAATAGTATGACTACTAGTATGGGTGGCTAAATCAGAGTGGATCTGATATAAGCCTCACTAGCACCATTGATTACACAAGAGTTAATCTAGCCAGAAGCAGTCCATGGTTAACAGGTATGTATACTTCAAATAGAAAGTATATGAACCCTGGAACCAACAAAGGTGGCAGGTACAACATTACACCTTCAAGTAGCCGAGCCCGTTGGCAACAGATCCAACACAATCAGGCATAAGTGTACCCACCAACCAAACTAGCTGACAACACACATACACCCCCCCCACACACACACATAAAATTATCATGAATGGAGCTCAACTACGGTCAAGGAAAGGGGTTGGCCATTACTTCACAAGTACAGGAAATGGGAGTCCTGAAAATAATATGCATCATGTACATGTAAATTGTCTAAGTTCAGTGAATGTATCATAATGATGTTTGATGTTGTAACAGTTCACAACAGAACAACAAGTAGCAGCAAACAAGCCTTGATTGTCCTTGTTGTTCTGTTGTGTATTACGCTCTGCCTTTGTGGTGTTGAGCACTGTCAGCACTCTGGGTACATCCTTCGGTGTTGTAACAGTATAAATTTCGAACATCAGACATACAGTCTGTGCATTTGATGCTACAAATGTTCGTGTTACACAGGGAAGGCTCGTACATGTATGTGCTGTTAGTAGCCCTTTCCCAAAGATGCCAAAATATTTCCCAACTTATCACCCTCACTTAACTATTTACATGATTGTGTTTCGTAATCCCGTCCATGGTGCGCTGGATAGCGCTAACGCCGAGACCCTAGGTCGGCGTTGCTAGTCCCGCCTCGCCGGCACAGGCTCCCTGAGAGCCCCTACTAGTACATTGTCTGTCTTTCTCCTTTGTTGTCTCGATCATTATTTTCTTTTGTCTTCTTCTTCTCCTTTCTTTGTTATGGTCTATCAGTACGAGGTGCATTCTGTAAAAAAAGCCAATATACTTCATAGTAGTTATGATGAAGAAAGGAAAAGGAAAAAATGTTACGAGTTGTGACAAACTGTCCACCAACGTAACCAGATCTTATACAGTCAGCGAGTGCGACTAAATGGCACAAAATTGACAAGGAGTATTGAGACATTCGGCGACCTGACACCTAGCTCCAACACTTCTCCAAGGCGCAAACCAACAACCTTCCAACTTGGAAGGCTCAGGTTCGGAAAGGTCCAAGAGGGGAAGGAAAGCGCAACAAAGAAGAGCACAAGGTACGCATCACGGCAACCTTCGCATTGTTTGTTGCCGTGATGCGTAGCTCGTGCTCTTCTTTGTTGCGCTTTCCTTCCCCTCTTGGACCTTTCTCAACCTGAGCCTTCCAAGTTGGAAGATTCCGCTGCATACAGCTCGCTGAGCATCCCATTGCTTTGTAAGTGGCTAATCCCTTTCCACTTTGTGTACGTGCTCTTCATTTTCTTTTTTTCTCTTCTTCCGTGGTTGGTCTCACCCTCTCCTCAATTCAATTGGCTGTCTTGACATGCCACGAGGTGCAGAAATAAATTTTTTAATAAAAAATAAAAAATAAGAAGACATACGGGAACAAAGGCTACCGCGAAACACATGGATGGAAATGCGCACTTCGACCCCAGGTTAGACTCGACTGGAGAGTCAGAGTTCGTAACATACATGTACATGTAAGCTGTTCCCCTGGAATAAAGCATGCGTAAGCGAAGTATTCATCCCCAGTGGCATGCAGTAAATCCAGAGCAATAAGATTTCATTCTTGTCACGCTAGCCAATGGAACAGACTACATGTATTTCCTGCTTGTTCCCATTATCAGTTGTAGCAAGAATAGGCTTGGTTGGTATGACGAATGTTGATAACATGACCAAAACACCTTGGGGATTGCATCAACAAAGCTGTTTATCTTTGAATAGACTGGACTAATTCTTGTTTGTAAAACTTGTAGTCTGCTCACCGGCACTTTGATGTTATGGTGACAATTAATGGTCAGCCTTAAGTACGCATTGAACTCGCGGAGCGGAGACGCTGCATGGTTTGGTACTCATGACGTTCACGTGAGGACGGACCATCTCTCAACAACCTACAATGTAATGAGCACAGAATGAATGCTTGCTACGAAGGCAAACACTGTAAATAATGCATTACTATAGCCAAGCTTACAAGACCGTGGAAACAAGAATTCTGTTGGCGAATGCAGAGCTAGCACTAAATACCATTGCATTCTAATAATTATTACTCTTGCTAGTACTCGAGAAGTACTAATCCAGTGGATATCGCTCTCTTAGTTCTGCTTCTTCTTCTTCATCTTATAACGGAGCATCAGCAAATCGAATTTTCGAGTGAAATTCGAAAATCGTCACGAAAGCACTCAATCAGTCGAAACTAGGGCTTTGTTCGACTGAAAAATGCCCGCAAAGAGAAAATACTTTTCGAATACTTTTCGAATGCTCCGCGCGTGCTCTAGTACACAGCGCACTACGAGTACTGGTACTCATACTTGCGCCTGTACTGTAGCTACTAGCTCCTACTTACATGTAGCTACATGTAGTCGTAGTTGTAAATGGCTAAGTGCACAAGGCACAGTCGAACCGGACTTCTTGACGCTATCCTCTCTCTCTCGAACTGTGAAAGGTTCTGTCAAGTGTGCTTTTTGTTTCATTTCAAGATCCTGGAATCATGGCTTTTTTCACCAACTACTAGTACCAGCCCCGCGGTATATGCCTCCTGCTCCCAGTAACCCTGCTGGCATTGCCTCGGCATCTGCGTCTATGGTGAGTTCCCCGCAGGGAGAGGACAACTCAAAGTGTGCCAAATATTTGAGGTTCGACCTCACCATGGATCTCATTCTGCTGAGGCAGTGTTGGGCCCACCCTCAGCTATTCGTCCGCGGGTCTCCTGATATGCAAGGGATAGCCGAGGAACTCGGCCGAGATCCGCCTTTTCAAGGGGTCTCCAAGAGAGATCCTATCGCCAATAGCCTGAATCGGATGAAGCATCCGCCGCTTCGCGTCATCCTCAACGGCAATGAAAAACATTTTAAAACAGCAGCAACTCCATTCTGTCCAGGTGACCTTCAGCGAACTCAAGGAAGAGAAGCGAATCCAACAAATCGACTTGCTCTGCAACAAACGCAGCCATTGCACATCTCAAAATCCCAGTCCTCAACTACTCAGGCTAGAACTCGATTCGAAAATACTGGACTGCGCTACATGCTGAACCTCTTTTTCATTCGAATTTTCGGTCTGATTTTCTCTTTGCCATTCAAATAATCAAATCGAAAATTCGATTTGCTGATGCTCCGTATTATTATTAATATTTAAGTTTTGAATAGGGCAATCCCCACAGGCCTAAGGTCTTTTCACAGAGTACGCTATGAGAGAGTTCCAGCGGAATCCAGAAAGCTCAAAGCGAATAAGCCATAACTTATTTGAGGTATCTCACTAAAATGAATCAAAAACAACAAAAACGTCTCACTGTCCGACTGCTCACGGTCCTTCTATTCATGGTCTTAACATATCAATAATTATCGCAGCTATCACTGATACCCCGTTGCTACAATCATTCATGTTCCTTACATGCAGACACCTACCCCGGGTAGAGTGGATGTGGCAAAGACGCCGTCCCCTTGTTAGTACGGCTTCCGGGTGACGGAATGTACCGATACTAGTCCAAGCGACATATTCAAGACGATCCGGTTGTATCTATTGCAGACTGTCACCTTAAGCACATAACTACTACTGAACGAATGTCCTGCATTATTCATGTTCACGAGGCCAATGGCGTATCTACATACAGTAATACCGATGTATGAACTAAACGTGTGCTGCTGGTATTTAGCTGTTCGTCTGACTGTGCGCTGGATGAATGTGGACAACCGTGTCGGACCTGCACCAGCCCACGAGGCACAACACAGTACTCCAACCAGGACACGGACACGGGCAAGCTGTAGCTCAAGTCATTTCCGTTGTCTTCACTGTCGTCTAGTCTGTAAAAGTCGACGTACGTCTTGTTTGATTTCTCACAACAGCCTTTGGCAGGGTGAAGGCAGGTCAGACTATTTCTTTGAAGTGAAATTTGTGTGATTGTAAACCTGTCTTGCTGTTGGAGAGTGGATCTGGTACAGCATGGACTTGCGTGGTGTCCTTTTCCTGATTGGAATATGCCTAGGCTTACCGGCAAACACAAATGCCCAGGACGCTATCCAGCCTTTAGATCCTGATTCCGTGGATCGGTTTTTGCAGGCACCAAGGCCCGCTGAATCCGCACTGATCATCGATAACTTGGGCGCGGTCTACACCCACTGGGGAAAGAGCATCTGCTCCGAACAGGCAACACTCGTTTACAGCGGATTCGTCGGCGGGACATGGTACGCGAGTAAGGGAGGCAGTTCCACGTATTTGTGCATGCCTATGGAGCCTGAATACAGCCTGTTTATCAAGAAGAAACAATCGAGAACCGTACTACAAAGCTCAGAACTACAAACACCGTCCAAGCAGATTCCAGCTTTCGGAGATCTTTACCAGAACACGCCAGCCTGTGCGGTGTGCCAAGCGTTCCGCCGTCCAGCGCAGTTCATGTTCCCAGCGAGAATGACGTGCCCGGATGGCTGGACCAAGGAATATGATGGGTACTTGATGACGGCAAACAATCGCCACAGACGTACCGAATATCTCTGTGTGGACGGTCAGCCTGAAGCTGTTCCGAACACGAGCAAGAATGTCAACGGCGCCCTGCTGTACTTCGTCGAGACGAACAGTAAAACCCACGTGCCCAGCACGTACACACCGGAACGAGAACTGACCTGCTCCGTCTGTACTAAGTAACCAAGGCGACCCACTGCATACGTCATGCGCCATACGTCATGCGCCATCTCTGATCTATCCTTCCTCACTGGTCCGCACGATAAGTATTTTTTCTGTACGCCGAGCATTCCAGCCATTCGCACCTCTCCACTCTCTCACCTCTCCATTCTAGATTTTCATCCCAACGAGCTTACCAGGCACAGGCAACATGACTGTAGGTAGGAAACAATGAATGAGTTGACAGATCACTCAAACACTCCTGCCGTGTCCTGTGTTGATGCTTTGTTAGCGCATTTACCTTCCCAGTCACAGCTGAACATGTCTGCAGCAAGAAAGAACGATTTCTTGAATGTGAAACAAAGGACAGAGTAGGCGAGTGATAAGTACTGCTTACCTTACTCACATAGGAAAGGGTTTGCTCGCCAACCTGGAGCTTGCTGCTTCAATGTTTCTTACCCACAATCACATGTACATGCTCAGTGCCGGCAACTGAAATCCGACCCTTGAGCCGTGCGCTCACATCGCAAACACCCAACAGGGGGTTGTAACACTACAAAATAGAGACCGCTAGAATGTGAACGCACCGCTCGGGGTTCGGATTTCAGTTGCCAGTACTGTACATGAAGTTACTGTAGCCGACTACTGCATGGCATAAGCTGTTGCACCATTGAATTCTCACTACCGGTACTTCTTCATCATTCGTTGTAGCACCTTGCATGAATTCCGGCTGCACATTAAACCTTCCTATTTTCCATTTGCGTAGAGGATCTCACATTGGCTACCATTCACCGTGCATTTCTGCAGGATCCTTCCTTGCCCACTGCCCATTCCATGCAGCTCCGATCTCTGTCTATGCCCTGATCTGTTTTGCTTCAGTAATTGTGACTCCACAGGTCTTCGGATTCTGACTAGGACCGTTGTATGTGTGTGTGTGTGTGTGTGTGTGTGTGTGTGTGTGCGTGTGTGTGTGCGTGTGTGTGTGTGTGTACTACTGTAAGTACTTGCCAATTCAGACTTGGACAGTTGTGTGTTACATACAGCAGCATAGGAACGATTTGAGGCACAAAGTTGAACTGCCACTGTGATAACTCGCTCGGACAGCGTTCCGGTTAGTCTCGTCTGGCTGGATCGCTAACCTCGGAACGTTTTGTGACCAGTGTAGCCACGGCTGGTACGGAACGCAACTTCACCCAATCCTAGTCCCAACACACACACACCAACTGATCTCGTCAGAGCAGAGAATATGTTCAGTGTTTGGAAGAAGAGCACCGAAAGAACCTCTCGCTAAAAGCAACAGCATGCTATGATATAACACATTGTAGAAAACAGCAAGCAGCGGCAGTAGCGATAGTACTTGCTTAACATGCAGCTAAACTGCTACTTTGTCCTCTGCGCGGAACGGCGATCGGACACGCACACGCATACACATACACATACACGCACAGGTCTGCGTGATCTAGAAGCGGCGGTCATCATGATAACATAAATATGCAAAGTGTGAAAGAGTATTAGAAAGGGGAGAGACTAGACCCGGCGTCTAGACTGCAATAACCTGATTAAAAGCATTGCCAACCAAGTGGTCAAGTAGGTGCACTCACACTCATCCACACCTCGCGTACTACTACTATATTGCGAATTCATAATTACATTGTATTGCACTTTCTACCGCAAGTGCACAGTCGTGCGCTTCATCTATTGACAGCCAAACCTATCATTCTACAGGTAGGTGATATAGCTGGCACACACCGTATAGTATATTGTACAATAACTGTTCCAACTACAGAAGACATAGTGTGTCCACGTTCTACGCACAGTAGCTATCAGAAGTTAGTAATAGTTACAAGCCCTCACTCCCGGGCTATGACACCACAAACGCTCACAAAATTCTTAGGAGACAAGAATGCAATGATAATAGAACCAGCGAAAGCAACAGTTGCCTTTGCTTTACATTAGGAAGTGTTTGACCTCTGCAACTCCATGAATTTGCAGAAGAAAAAAGAAAACAAATGCGGGACTCTGACTCTTGCTAATACGGGAAGGACACGTGTATAGGGCCAATAGAGAGGTTAAGATGCACGTTATTTCCGACGTGACGCGCAGTTTCATGTCAAATTTGGCGTAAAACTCCAAATTTTGCCGTGAGCAGCAGGTCACTCGCGTTGATTTTTCGACGTGCGAGCCAAATAACGCGAGCTGAACTTTCGCGTCACGTCAGAAATAACGTGCATCTTAACCTCTCTATTATCCAAGATGGGTGAGTTCTGTCATACCTACATGCAAGCGTGCTATGAACTCAGTATTCCATTATACCCGATTCTGGGACATCTCTCTGAGCACTAGTACCAGTCCTACTAACTGATTTGAAGGGCATGTCGTTTTTTATCAATTTATAGATATGTTTTATAGCTCACTTTACTTGACCTCACGCTAAATATTTACCTATTTTCTCTCCAAATATATGAACTGGATGTGAGAGAGTTCTGGAACTATCTAAGGGGTTGTTCACAAGCATGCATCATGTTGGAGGTAGTGAACTCTTCCAACATCATCAAGCTGAGTATGTCGCTAAACACACCACAGCCACAGGGTTCATTTCAAGCACATCCTTATCAATTGCATGCACATGTACGATACGTAACATTTACATGTAAGTGTACGTGTATATGATTGCCCGTGGTCACGTCGTGTGACTGCAGCGACTCCTTGCTCTCACACGAATGACGTAGTGTTTGCACATCCTCTTGGCATTTTAATTCAAAGAAGACTTAATGTTTACTATTCGATCTCATTTTGTTAGTCTACCGGCTGGTGACTGCAGAACATCGATCAAGCCTTGCTCGGCCGTCAGGACCGAACGGTACTACAAGTTCCAGGTGACCTGAACGTTCATGGAGATCTACTCTCTTCTTCAGCCTCTGGTCGTCAGGTTGTTAACATTCTCCTACAGTACAATACATGTATGCATACCTACATGTATGTGTAAATGTACGTATTGTCGCGGCTCACACGGCTCACTACTAGGGCATGTACATCTGCAGGGAACGATCGAAACCTTTCTTGTCCAACTCTGGTTTAGCAGATATACAGTGTATGCCAGACTTGGTGCCTCGATATATCTGATCACTTCGCCATGCTTGCTCAGCTTCCCCACGTATGCAATTCCAGCCAGAAGAAGGGAAATACCCCACATGTCAGAGTTACAAGTACACAAGCACCGCATTGCATAGACTAGGAATGAGCAATGCACAACGTGAAGCTAACATCACTATCCTGGTGCTCGATGAGCGCCATTGTGATAACAGCCACTCAGGAACACAACAGATGGGGATCTTAGGGAGGAGAGATCCATTCACCGTATTTAAAGAGCCTCTTTGGCCGGGCTGTGAAGGTGTCGTTACACCGTGTATTTCAAGTCACTTCAATGTACTTCGAAGTAGTCAATCATGTATGGCGCTTACATCTAACACTAGTGTCAGATGCAAATTGTGAGTTTCACGTAATGGCACGGTAAGTTACAGTAATATTACATGCATACTGGTGTCTATTATTTAAAAGCCCTGACATTTTAATGTTAGTTCTCCCTTGCCACACCAGTGGTTTGTATTGCGGCAAGTATTAACCGTTCGGCTAAGGCGCTCGGACTGACACCTGTAGAGAGTTGTTGAGGCTTCCACTAAGTTCTTCTCGCAGATGCACTGTAATCCCTTAAGAAACTATGCGTCACAATGCGTTTTTGGGTTTTCGGGGTTTGCATTTCTATTGCATTTTCCTCATTCATTGGCATTGTGTTTCTTTTGCCCGTGACCGAGGTTTGAGTACGTGCGTCACACTGCAGCGGCTGAGCCAGCCCCTATAGTGATCAGGCACATGAATAAAATGCACGTCCATGGCGGTTAACTTCTCAGTGTTGCAGACCAAAAGGGAGACATGTAGCGGCCTCCACATGATACGCTCAGCGCGTGTTGGCACATTGCGAATCATAACTGCGTTGGTCCCGTAGTGGTGACATTATTGTTTCAGAAAGGGTTTTCTGATCATCGCTCTCCAAGTCTTGACATGAAGGTTTTAACTTTGCTGTCGACATGTTTTGTATTTCTACTGATGTACTCGCTGCTCCGATGTTCAGTCTGTGAGAGTAAAAATCTACCGGAGTATTACGGACGAGAGTACTTCGTTTCCAGTGATGATGATCCTAATCCCAGTCTCGCAACTGTTACTCAAGTCGAGCAGTTACAGGTCGCAGTACAGGCGCTTATGCAGCAGGTTGCTAATCTATCCACTGTGCTCTCAGCACGTTTGGATGATCTCACAGTGCAAGTCGACACAGTGGCAACACGAGCGAGCGCACTGGAAACTCAACAGACGAGTCAAGCCCAGCAGCTGAATAGTTCGGAAACGTCCACTACCCAACAGCTCACGAATGTGACCAGTCAACTCCAGAAGGCAGCAGAGGATGTCCATGCCTTACAGCAAGCAATGGTGAGCACTGCAAGCGGTGTGCAAACTCTTCAAGATAACGTTAGTGGTATTGCGGTAGTGTTGGACACGACTCAATCCCAGGTTACCCTCCTGGACAGAGCCCAGGCAAATCTCACCGATCAAGTGGAGCGTGCGAAAACAACGTTCACGCACTGGGGAGGAGATGATTGCAACTCATCGCCCATGCTGTACAATGGGTTTCTGGCAGGACCATTCTATACTGACATAGGCGGGGGCACCAACTATCTATGCATGCCTTTCGTGCCAGAGTACAGCGGCTTCGTCCCGGGTGCGCAAGCTATATCTAGTGAAATCCATACCAGCGAGTTGCAGACGGACTTTCCCTCTCTTCCTCTATTCCAGGCCAAGTATCAACAGACGCCTGTCTGCGCAGTCTGTGAAACGTCAGCACAGCTTATGCTACCAGGACGCCTGACATGTCCTAATGGCTGGACGAAAACCTACCAGGGTTACCTGATGACGGATAATGACAGCCGCACTGACTACAAGTACATCTGTATGGATAGCAACCCGAAAACACTTCCCGACACCAGTGATAATGTTAACGGCGCCACTCTGTTTTTTGTGGAGACAGGCGTCACCACGCATATTCCTGATAGCTACGACTCCACGAAGGAAGTCACGTGCACAGTTTGTATAAAGTAATAATCTTCCCCACTTTTCGGTGAAGCCAGGACCTTAAGTTGGCGGCGGTGATGCTCCAGTTTCATCAACACAGTTGCGACTGCAGCCACCTCTATCATCCCGAATTCTGTGCTCGAGATTCATGGTTTCTCGTAAAAGAATGATCTCCTGCGTAGAGAACCTTCCGTACCCTTTGTTGCAGCTCTTTTTACACACGCTCACTTTACATGTTATCTAAATCCGGTAATTATAATGATATAACGGCACAATTTGTTTTATTCATAGCCATTTTACGTACATGTATACTCCGCACTAACGAATCAAACGTACCAAAGAGAAACACTATTCTTAGCCATTGAACCTGCACTAACGAAGGGAAAAATACATTTTGAAAACGTTTGGTGTAGAAATTTTCGATTTGTTCTTCTTGACTGGTGTGGACAATGTACGTGTACAAGCATTGTTTGAAGATTTGGGAAGTTTACAATTTGCTCTACAACCACCGGAATGCCCACCATTATCATGTTGTCTGATGATTGCACGGTTGTGCATGAAACTGAAGAAGATAGCAGTAAATGCCACAAATTCCCCAGTCGCACAAAGTCCCCAGTCGCACAAAGTCAAAGTGAACAAGTGAACCCAAACTCAAAGCAAAGAGCCGAGGAGAAACTTGCGTGTTGATTTCTGTGGTATATATACACAATGTACTTCACTGTTTTAACGTGGCCTGGGATCGGTCTCGTAGTAGGCAAAGCCCGATTTTGGTTAGCTCAGTCGGTAGAGCATGAGACTCTTAATCTCAGGGTCGTGGGTTCGAGCCCCACGTTGGGCGCCAAATGTTAAAGGGGAAGTTAAGGCAAAAATTAAAATTTCACCAGTTGTAGTCTTCGGGGTGCTGAGTCGAATGGTCGTGGTCCGAGGAAGCTGAGACGCTCCCTTCCTACTTGAATCCCAATCGAACTCGCGCACTTCCACCGAAACTGGGTGACTGCGCCCTACTAGATGGGGATTTATATGCAAAATGTCACTAAAAGCGCCATTTCGTTCTTATAAAAGCACGGATGACCGCGATTGGCCCATATGTTGTAGTCTTTTGGACGCTGAGTCGACTGGTTTTGGTCCGAAAAGGCTGCGATGCAGCGTTCCTCCTTTATTCCCAATCGAACATGGTTGAACAAGCGGTCACGTGGTCCTGGGTGCCCAAATCACCTGGTCACCACGCCAGCAGGTGACAACTTTCACACCAAGGTTCAACTCGAGTGACAGGACTGCACCCAAAAAAGGTCAAACAGGCTAGTAAGTTGTACCCTGCAGGCACGGTGACCAGGTGACTGGTGTACGCAGGATCACGTGACCGCTTCTTCAACCATGTTCGATTGGGAATAAAGGAGGAACGCCGTATCGCAGCCTTTTTGGACCAAAACCAGTCGACTCAGCGTCCAAAAGACTACAACATATGGGCCAATCGCGGTCATCCGTGCTTTTATAAGAACGAAATGGCGCTTTTAGTGACATTTTGCATACAAATCCCCATCTAGTAGGGCGCAGTCACCCAGTTTCGGTGGAAGTGCGCGAGTTCGATTGGGATTCAAGTAGGAAGGGAGCGTCTCAGCTTCCTCGGACCACGACCATTCGACTCAGCACCCCGAAGACTACAACTGGTGAAATTTTAATTTTTGCCTTAACTTCCCCTTTAAGTCCCGGTTTCGCTCAGTCAGCAGAGCACGAGGGTACAGTAATGGATAATGGTTATCATACAGAATTGCACACTTATTCCGAGAGAGAGAGAGAAAGAGTTCTCTAGCATGAATCTAAGAGGTAGGAACTGATCTTAATCGGCAAGAAACTAATCCCGTAGGAAACTAGAAAGGCAGCAGCTTTTATAGGCGAGCAAAGTATAATGACATTGCAAAGCAAACAGGCGAAGGTAGGGAACTAAGGTTGGTAAGACAAGGATTACGAAATCATCCTTCTACAAGTTCTAGAATAGTGGAGAAGGTAAACCTAGATCATCAATGCTATACAGGTAGATGAAGTGAGCATTGCGTAACAGAAACATAATGACTAAGCGAGGTATTCTAGAAGGTGAGATATCTATATTATGCAACTTAGTCGGCAACATTACTCCTCGGGCATATGACGTGGAAGGTATGGAACAGTCCGGAATCAACGACGTGATTGACTAACTAAAAGGAAGTGGTAGAAGTACTAGTTCTAGAAGTGCTGACAACAAGGTTACAAGCATGGGAGATCTAATTATAGCTTATGACGAGGCTTACATTCACGTGCAAGTACAACTACTACTAGTCGCAATCAAGTCATGTTCATGTCATAATGTATGCATTTCTACCCTTACACAGGTGAAGCTTCCATATTTTGCCGCAACATTTTGCTTCCTCATCGTCGATATGTTGCTTTCATTTTGCCCGGTCACTCGATATTTTGCTCCCTTTTTGCTGGTAGCAAAATCGGGCTATACCTATCACGTAGCCGGTGATTGGTCACGTGGTTTGGGATTGATCACGTGGTCTGGGATTGGTCACGTGGCCTGAAATCATTCGAGTGACGGGTTCAAACTAGCCTTCAATTGACAAGCATGTCATGTGAAATCCTTGCCCCCCACTTTATGTCATTGGAAACAGTCACCAACCAGTACGCAAAATACAGTTCTACCAGGAAGTGATTTTTCGAGCACTGTGTCTCAGTCGCTAGCTAATAAAAATAGAAAAGGAGAATGCCGCAGAGAGAGAGAGAGAGAGAGAGAGAGAGAGAGAGAGAGAGAGAGAAAGAGGGGGGGGGAGACAATCGAGGCATGTTGGCTGGGGCGAAGGAAAACATGGATGAAGAAAGAAAGACGGAACATGCATTCATTCAGTTCGCTGTCTATACTAATTTAGGAGTAGGGCAAGATGCGTCTAAGAGTAAATAAGGCTAAGGAATAAGAAGAAATCTAGAACCAAAAAAGAAGATTGCAGAATCCTCCCTCGCAGCCATCATTGGCTACCTCAGTGGCAACACAAACAATGTGTAAGGTATACACAATGAAGGTAATCAAACAGCAAGATACGGGATTCTACATTGTTCTAAATAACACCAGCTGGTCACAAAAGAGTGCAAGCTCAGGTTTGATGTTTAAATGATTTCTAAATGTGCAGCTGAAATGGGCAATGTGGAAGAAAAGGAAGAAGGACTTGGATGATTTGCAAACAGAATCTTGAATGTAAAGGCAACTTCAAAATGCTGTAGCCTCGCGGAGAAGGGTTGCACCCAGCAGAACTGTGCATCTGTTTGTAATTACCTTGAACAGACGGAGCAGGTCAACTCCTTCTCACCGACGTATGTATCCGGAACGTCAGTTTTGGAGTTGGTTTCAACGAAATACAACAGAGCGCCGTTGACATTCTTGCTGGTGTCCTCCATAACCTCTGGCTGTTTGTCCATACAGATGTACTCTGTACGCCTGTGATCGTACTTTGCCGTCATCAAGTACCCATCATACTCTTTGTTCCAGCCACCTGGGCAGGTCAAACGACCAGGAAACATGAACTGCGCCGAACGACCGGACGCTTGACACAAGGCACACACTGGTGTATTCTGATGCAGGCTATGGAAGGCAGGAATCGACTTAGATGGCGTCTGTAGTTCGGCGGTTTGGAGGATAGAGTTTGATTGAGTTTTAGGGATGTACTCACTGTATTCTGGCTCCATCGGCATGCACAAATACTGCGCAGCGCCTCCTTTAACTGTGTACCACGTACCTCCCACGAATCCACTGTAGACTAGATTTGAGCCAGGGGAGCAAGTGTTACTTCCCCAGTGCGTATAGAGAGGGCCGTTCTGGAAATACTGGTAGTCAAGAAATTGTCCATTCTGCTCAACCTTACGATCTTCGTCCGAATTTTCATCTGCCATTTCGTCGCTCATAGCGGCAAGAGGTTCCTCTCCGTACTGTTCATCATGCACGTATGTTCCCAAGGTGATTATTGGAAGAGCAATGGATAGACCAACCATCAAAATCACAGAACGGACGTCCATGCTGCTTGATCACCTAGGTCAAGTATGGTACCTCGTAGTGCCTTTCGGAACAAGTATTCAGGAGATCTTAGAACGCACTGTTATGATATTCTGGACAAAGAGAGCCAGTCTTTTATAGGCCACTGATCGCTGTCCGAAAGTCTGAGAGTACGAGCACGCCAGACTAAGATGCTCGCATGTAGTGATTGGATAGTTCCAAGGTACAGATGTGGTACGTCCTAGACCACAAACGCAACTGAGTGTACGTTACGAGGGTTGTATCCAGACTTGGATTGGCTTGTTCCATTAACCTGGCGGACAATGCATCCATGCCACAAAAGCCGTGTTCCTCAATCATTGCTGATCGTGCCGCTCAAAAGACATGTCGAATCATTCAATTCGGCGTCAGCAAAGGATAATATTGATTTTTAAGTGTCACCCACTGCAGGTTGTTTCACTAGAGTTTGTTTCAAAATGCAAACTTCACTTCTGAACACACGGTGATTCCAGCAAGATCCACATCCCCGTGGTGGTCAGAAGATCAAATAAAATGTCTCCAGCATTGTGTGATTCTCGGAACTTGTCTCCACAATTACCGTTATGTACTGGTGGTACACACATGGATGGAGAACTGAGGACACCAACAACTTCCATATTTCAGTTCCCTCACCAACCGTAGGTAGGAGGCTAGAAGTCAACGAAACCAAAAAAATCAGGATAAGAAGAGACGGTAGTGGCAGTTACTGTTTGTTCGGTACAAATGCCTTCTACATATACATGTACATGTACATGTATATGTGGCTTAATTTAACAACTCACGATAACCCTCAAAACACTACTAGTTTGAGCAATACTAATCCATGCTATAATAATTATAAAATTAATATATTATGTACTTTTGGCTGTTGCAGTGCGCGTCCAGGATGTGCTAGAGGTGTTAGCCAGTTACATGTACATGTAGTTGTAGGACTTCAGTACTGTCGGTCAGTGTCGTGCAATGTTATCGCATGAGGTGATTGTTCAGTAATTTTGTTGACTCGAAGCATTCCGTGCACAGCTGCCTCACTGTTTACAATGCCCTACAATGCCCTACAGTCACGTTCCTATAACCCATTTTAACCCTGGTACTTGAGTGGGAAGTGATTAACGAGGGACGACCTGGAACACGAAACAGAGACCGCTAGAATGCAATGTACGTGCTGTACTCACGCACGCAAATCAGGGATGGGAATTCAGTTGCCACTGGTATACCTGCATCAAAGGAATCAGTTCCGCTGGCGTTTGAAAGTCCGATTTGGGCCGAATCAAGATCCTAATTTAAATCTCAGAAATTTGAGTTTGGGATCTGCTTCTCCATACATTTTCCTATTGCATACCTCTCCTAATTTTGTAAAACCTGGCTGAATTTCTACTCCCCTGTTCTTGGACTTTCCTGGCCTCAAATGTGGCAAGGAGTAATTGCATGGTTCACACAATGCAGGATGTACTGTTGTTTTCACGATATGTACAAGTACATGTATCGTCATCACAGCGTCCATACTCTCGGGGACAGAGATGTTGGAGTACAGAGACAAGACATCCAGCGACGCAACAGCACAGTCGGACGGAAAACTACCAAGGGTTCGCAACTCCTGGAGACATTCCTCAGTGTTTTGCAAATGTGCCAGGACAAATCGGAGCAACTGGGTGAGTATTCTCCCCAACATCGCGGAGACATTGCTTGTTGACAAGCCACACGTGGATACGACGGGTCGCAAAGGAAGCCCGGGCTTGTAGTACTTCGGGAGACCGTACAGTTGATCTTTCCTTGAGTTGTGTGGAAGAATGGACTTGTTGGGTGCAGGTGGTCGTTTTGCCAACAGTGATGTTGTCAACGGTAGTGCGCTACTTTCTGTCAAGATAGCCGATGGCTGCATCACACTTCTCATAACTCTCAGGAAACTCTAACGTTTCCCTTACTTTCTGGACTTACATGTAGTTACCACGTGACATCACAACAAAGCCTTTGCTGTTGTCCGACGGCTTATGGACAACATTCTTGTTGTGATGAAGGTCAGCGATAGCGTTCTTCTCGTCACGGGAGAGGGCCCTACCATCTTCCCTCGTTTTTCGAATCTCTATCTCTCTCTCTCTCTCTCTCTCTCTCTCTCTCTCAAAATCACTCTCTCTCTCTCTCTCTCTCAAAATCACTCTCTCTCTCTCTCTCTCTCTCTCTCTCTCAAAATCACTCTCTCTCTCTCTCTCTCTCTCTCTCTCTCTCTCTCTCTCTCTCTCTCTCTGTCTCTCTCTCTGTCTCTGTCTCTCTCTCTCTGTCTATCTCTCTCTCTCTCTCTCTCTCTATCTCTCTCTCTCTCTCTCTCTCTCTCTCTCTCTCTTCTCTCTCTCTCTCTCTCTCTCTCTCTCTCTCTCTCTCTCTCTCTCTCTCTCTCTCTCTCTCTCTCTCTCTTGTATGACTTGACGATATTGCCTTTCAGTCTGCGTAACTCGTTCTCTTCATCTCCAATCATATTTCATTTCACAAAATTCAGATCTAGTTACTAATACCTTTATCTACACGTTCACTAAACAATGGAAGGCAATGAGTTTTACGAAGATAGTGTAGTTTCAACCAGGGATGAACAGTAAGCTCTGAATAGGTAGGATTGTCATCGTCGAGCGAATAGTGCTGAGCAACAGGACGTGACCCCGTATAGTATGACCGTCCTTTAGCATGATATGTACTCTCAGGAGACTTGCTATGATAAGTGCTCCGCTTCTGTTCATCAGCCAAGACAAGAGGGCGGCGTCAAGCGTTTTCTCGTTTGACGCGAAACTTAGATTAAGAACCTTTCAACATGGATATTGTTGGAACTGCCTTATGTTCACAAGAAAAGTATGTGTATGTGCTTTTTGAAACAAACACTTACACGTTACAGTCCATTCATTGGAGACTGGCAGTCTGGCACCCCAACTAACTTTTTCTTATCTCCACACATAGTTGTAGATATCGTGAAAGCAACAGTGCATCCTGCATTGTGTGACCCGTGCAATTACTCCTTGCCACAGTTGAGGCCAGAAAAGTCCAAGAACAGGGGAATAGAAATTCAGCCAAGTTTTACAAAAATAGGGCAGGTATGGAGAAACAGATCCCAAACCCAGATTTTTGATATTTAAAGTAGGGTCTTGATCCTTAATTCGGTGAAATTTGGGCTTGAAGAAGCCAGCGGAACTGTTTCCGATAAATGGACTGTAGTTCCAACTTGCATTACGAGTCCTAAGTCTTCATGGCTTCTTGTACTGTTGGTCGTCACGATCTGTAAAATTCATGCACTGCCACGATTCCTTTGATGCAGGTATACCAGTGGCAACTGAATTCCCATTCCTGGTTTGCGTCCTTGAGTACAGTACGTACATTGTATTCTAGCGGTCTCTATTTCGTATTCCAGGTCGTCCCTCGTTAATACATGATTTGTAGCACTTGAAAATTGTTATGTCTGAATTCACCGGTTTATGTACTTCAAGTACTAAACGAAAGTCTGCATTGCTTTACTTGGTTGCGTACCAGAATTCCTCAATTTTTCATCTTTTCTGAGTGTTTCTTGCAACCGTGACTAGCGAGCGAGATACTCTTGATTCCCTCGATATAACATAAAGATTATGTTTTAAAGGGTCACAGTCAGCGAAGATTCTACAGTTTACATGACGCATGCTCGGCCGAGTCTGTGAAATCATTCTGAAATACAGGACTTTGTCGGTTTGTGAATTGCGCTCTGATTTCCGGGCTAATGGCGTGCAAAAGATGAAAATGGAGCACGATGAGCCTCAACTGGAAGGCTAAAAGAACAACAAATTAAATGTATGTACGGGGTACTATTGAGGTGGGTGGCATGCAGGTACGGAGGAAATGTTATGTACATGTACTAACGGGGTTTTTAATACCGAATTATAATTATATACTATTTAACTCGGATTAATTACTTGTATAATATAATAACTATATTATTAATACTCATAAAAAGGACACACTTCAGGCTCATTACAAACATCTTGAAGGTTTTTGTTTTCACAAGTATACTTTCAAGCCTTCTCGTCAGGTGAAATACAGGCAAGGGAAAAGGAACAGGAACAGTGGATTAAAATACAGTATTATCGCATTTTTGTCTCAGAGGAAACTGTTTACTATTTAACTCGGATTAATTAATTACTATTTAACTCGGATTAACTGGTTTGAGGGAAAGAGACAAACGGGTAAAGTCTGAAGAAAAAATTGACTGTCACCACCAGGACTCAAACCAGGGACCCTCGCTTGTAGCCAGCGATGCTCTAACCACTGAGCTATGGTGTAGTCGTCATCCCAGCAGAGACCGTTCAACGTTTTCTTCAGACTTCGTAACTCACACTTCCTGTGAATCCACACAGGCGGGTGGGACGCAGCCCTCACTGTAACCCACACACTTCACGTACAAACTAGCACGCGGGGAGCCCCAAGTCATAAAATATTAACTGGTTTGAGGGAAAGCGACAAACGGGAAAAGTCTGAAGAAAAAATTGACTGTCACCACCAGGACTCGAATTAATAATTATTTAACTCGGATTAATTATATACTATTTAACTCGGATTAATTATATACTAACCGACACAATTTGCATGGAAGTGACCACGTTTCGTCCGGTACTTGAGATTTCTGATGTACTAACGGGGTATAATGCTATAGGCGATACTTACTGCACTAAACGGACTCGTAAAGAGGAACGAGGTGCTCTACGATCCCGTGCGGAGTCTGTGATGTGAGCGCACCGAAAAGGGTGGTCGGATTTCAGTTGCCAGCACTGGACATGAACATGTCAATACAAGTACATACATGTAGATGAAGTACCACACCAATAATAATTAAACCACGCTGATGAACATTCAACCTGTTCTAGGTGTCCAGGAAAAGTCCGCACTGACCCGTCTATTTACATGTACGTCCACTCAGGAATCAAGTCCCACTCAAATACCAGGGTTAAGTGGGTTATAGGAACGTGACGGTAGACAGTGTAGGGCATTGTAAACAGTGAGGCAGCTGTGCACGGAATGCTTCGAGTCAACAAAATTACTGAAAAATCACCTCATGCGATAACATTGCAGGACACTGACCGACAGTACTGACGTTCTACAACTACATGTACATGTAACTGGCTAACACCTCTAGCACATCTTGGACGCGCACTCCAACAGCCAAAAGTACATACATGTAACATAGTAATTTTATAATTATTATAGCATGGATTAGTATTGCTCAAACTAGTAGTGTTTTGAGGGTTATCGTGAGTTGTTAAATTAAGCCACATATACATGTACATGTACATGTATATGTAGAAGGCATTTGTATCGAACAAACAGTAATTGCCACTACCGTCTCTTCTTATCCTGATATTTTTGGTTTCGTTGACTTCTAGCCTCCTACCTACGGTTGGTGAGGGAACTGAAATATGGAAGTTGTTGGTGTCCTCAGTTCTCCATCCATGTGTGTACCACCAGTACATAACGGTAATTGTGGAGACAAGTTCCGAGAATCACACAATGCTGGAGACAAAAGTCTTCAACATGTTTTGAGCCCTTCTAGGATTTCTCAGAAAATGACAGCGATATGAATCTCTCGGTGCAAGCACACAATCACCATGATAGCATCAGGATACGCCAATAGTGTAGGCTGGTACTTTGCCTACGGTTGTTCCGCGTGCTCAACAATACACCAACAGGGCGTCCAATTGTGTCTGTAATGCTAAATGTGTCAACTTCTATTTTAACCACTATAGCCGCATGGTTACTAGCCCTTGTACAATCTTGCCCAGGGTACATGCGTCTTCTCGTGCTAAGGTAACGTCACGTGACAAGGGTAAGTATTTCGGAGTATAAACTCTGTCGTGTGTGTGTTTTTCGGAGTACAAGTAGTTTAGGACATTAGCGTTTGTACATCATGGCACAGCACTAACAAGTACATGTACATGTATATGTACATGAATGGTTGTCACAGTCCAAATTTACTCATTCAAGCCTTGCGAAAAACTACATATAATAATCTTTCAAATTTCTTTGCTGGTGGGACTGATATACGTATCCCAACCCCTTTAGGAATTGCATCATCGCCAAAGATCAATCAGGTGGTGGCGCTCCCTCAGATGAGGAGACTTAGTCGACCCCTATACACAATTTCAATAATTATACTTGGTCCGCCCAGTTAAAATTCACACTTGTCTCAGGAAAGAAATACGAATATTTGAAGCAAGCCACGATCAAAAAGCACTATATACTGTACATGATTATTTACATGTCAGTAAGCAACTCAGTCGAAATTTCAAGCAAGTTACACATCCTCCTCGCCACTATCGTCCCTCTAAACAAGCCCAAAACGTACGATCCGGACAGCTGCTGCACGGGTGGTTTCATAGCTTGTTCCACTTCTCCTCGTCTCTAATCACGCTCAAAGGCAGTGCGTGCCTGTCACCTTGCCGATCAGAAGCTGAGTGCGACTGCCCTCATGTTGACTGTTAGTGTTATCCCCGTTCGTCGCAATAATTCGATTTTGTTTGAGACAAAAAGGCAAGTGCCAACGCCATATCAGTGTCCTTTTTTCAAATAGTCTCCCACGCTTGTCGTACTTGCTGATCAGCACCCGTACCCACGCGAGCCGCTGGTGCTTGAAGATCTACATGCAGCGCAGTACATGCAGTGATAGCTTCCGCTTGATGTAGGACCTGTGCGTACTGCACCTACAACACCGTGCACCAGGCTTTTCGGCTTGTTTCCTGAAAGTCATTTGCACCAGTGTTTCTCTCAGGACTTGGTGTTTTCTTTGAGCCCTGCCCTGTCCTCTGTGAGCTTCAAAGTGTGTCCGCCGGATTAGTCTCACTTACTGGAGTTATCCACATGAGCTGCAGTTTCTTCGTCAGCGATTTGCTGGTGATAGCCCTTCACTAGGCGCTCTACTGTGCAAGCACTGAAATTCAAGCTCGCGAAGCGCTTTTTCAGCTTTTCTATACCTCCCCGGGGTAAACAATCCTTGCCATCAGACAGGTGGAAGTAGACAGAAACTGTATTCTCCATCGCGCTGAAATGCGAACATCCTGACCTATTTTACGGACTCGAGCGGAGGTTGCAGTGTTTTCTTGCGCTGACGGAAGTGTTTGTCGGCGGCAGCTCCGTCAAAAGACTCAAACGAACCGATCGCAACTTCTGTGATGATTTGTGCTGCCATGTCGTCGGATGAAATGGTCAATGGTTATGTTCGGATGGTGAATCGGTGGTTCCATGCCGTGTGGCACATGCAGAACACCAAAAAACCAAGTGAGAAGATAAGCGCCAATTTTAACTTGGCGGACCAAGTAATAATAACAATAACAATAAATAATAAAACTGAAGTTCAGGAATCGTGAAAATGTTTCTTTAATTGATCTTCTGATCACCATGGTAATGCGGATCTTGCTGGAATCACCGCGTGTTCAGAAGTCAAGTTTGCTTTTTGAAACAAACTCTAGTGGAACAACCTGCAATGGTTGACACCTAGAAATCAACGTTATCCTTTGTTGACGCCGAACTGAAAGAACAAATTGAATGAGTCGACATATCTTTTGAGCGGTACGATCAGCAATGATTGAGGAACACGGTTTTTGTGGCATGGGCGCATTGACCGGCAGGTTAATGGAACAAGCCAATCCAAGTCTGGATACAACCCTCGTAACGTACACTCAGTTGCGTTCACTTAAGGAGCGGCTGTGGTCTAGGACGTACCACATCTGTACCTTGGAACTATCCAATCACTACATGCGAGCATCTTAGTCTGGCGTGCTCGTACTCTCAGACTTTCGGACAGCGATCAGTGGCCTATAAAAGACTGGCTCTCTTTGTCTAGAATATCATAACAGTGCGTTCTAAGATCTCCTGAATACTTGTTCCGAAAGGCATTACGAGGTACCATACTTGACCTAGGTGATCAAGCAGCATGGACGTCCGTTCTGTGATTTTGATGGTTGGTCTATCCATTGCTCTTCCAATAATCACCTTGGGAGCATCCGTGCATCATGAACAGTACGGAGAGGAACCTCTTGACGCTATGAGCGACGAAATTACAGTTGAAGATTCTGACGAAGATCGTGAGGTTGAGCAGAATCGTCGATTTGTTGGCTACAAGAGCCTCCTGAACGGCGCTCTCTATACGCACTGGGGAAGTAATACTTGCTCCGAGGGCTCACATCTAGTCTACAGTGGATTCGTGGGAGGTACGTGGTACACAGTTAAAGGAGGCGCTGCGCAGTATTTGTGCATGCCGATGGAGCCAGAATACAGTGAGTACATCCCTAAAACTCAATCAAACTCTATTCTCCAAAGCTCCGAACTACAGACGCCATCTAAGGCGATTCCTGCCTTCCATAGCCAGTATCAGAATACACCAGTGTGTGCCTTGTGTCAAGCGTGCGGTCGTTCGGCGCAGTTCATGTTCCCTGCTCGTTTGACCTGTCCAAGTGGCTGGAACAAAGAATATGATGGGTACTTGATGACGGCAAAGTACGATCACCAGCGTACAGAGTACATCTGTATGGACAAACAGCCAGAGGTTATGGAGGACACCAGCAAGAATGTCGGCGGCGCTCTGCTGTATTTCGTTGAAACCAACACCAAAACTGACGTTCCGGATACATACGTCGGCGAGAAGGAGTTGACCTGCTCAGTCTGTTCAAAGTAATTACATACACACGCACAGTTCTCCTGGGTCGCAATCCTTCTCCGCGAGGCTGCAGCATTTTGAAGTTGCCTTTACATTCAAGATTCTGCAGGCAAATCATCAAAGTCCTTCTTCCTTTTCTTCCACATTGCCCATTTCAGCTGCACCTTTAGAAATCACTCAAACATCAAACCTCAACTAGCACTCTTTTGTGACCAGCTGGTGTTATTCAGGACATTGCGGAATCCCGTCTCTTGCTGTTTGATTACCTTCATTATGTATAAGTTACACATTGTTTGTGTTGCCACTGAGGTAGCCAATGACGGCTGCGAGGGAGGATTCTGCAATCTTCTTTTTGGTTCTAGATTTCTTCTTTCTCCTTAGCCTTATTTACTTTTAGACGCCTCTTGTCCTACTCCTGAATTAGTGCAGGCAGCAAACTGAATGAATGCATGTTCCGTCTTTCTTTCTTCATCCATGTTTTCCTTTGCTCCAGCCAACATGCTTCGATTGTGTCCCCCTTCCCCCCCCCTGTTTCTCTATCTCTCTCTGTCCCTCTCTCTCTGTCTCTCTCTCTCTCTCTGTCTCTCTCTCTGTCTCTCTCTCTCTGTGTCTCTCTGTCTCTCTCTCTGCGGCATTCTCCTTTTCTATTTTTCTAGCTAGCGACTGAGACACAGTGTTCTGAAAAATCACTTCCTGGTAGAACTGTATTTTGCGTAATGGTTGGCGACTGCTTCCAATGACATAAAGTGGTGGGCAAGGATTTCACACGGCATGCTTGTCAATTGAAGGTTCGTTTGAACCCGTCATAATGATCTCAGGCCATGTGACCCATCACCGGCTAAGTGATAGGTATAGCCCGATTTTTGCTAGCAGCAAAAAAGGGAGCAAAATATCGAGTGACCGGGCAAAATGAAAGCAATATATCGACGATGAGGAAGCAAAATGTTGCGGCAAAATTTGGCAGCTTCACCTGCAAAATCCGGCTTTGCCTACTACGTAAACAATCCCGGGCCACGTGAAAGCATTGAAGTACATGTGTATGCATATCGTAGACATCAACCCGCAAGTTTCTCTCTGGTCTTTGCTTTGAGTTTGCGTTCACTTGTTTACTTTGACTTTGTGGGACTGGAGATTTTGTGGGATTTACTGCTATCTTCTTCAGTTTCATGCACAACCGTGCAATCATCAGACAACATGATAATGGTGGGTATTCCGGTGGTTGTAGAGCAAATTGTAAACTTCCCAATTCTTCAAACAATGCTTGTACACGTACATTGTCCACACCAGTCAAGAACAAATCGAAAATTTCTACACCAAACGTTTTCAGAATGTATTTGTCCCTTCGTTAGTGCAGGTTCAAGTGCTAAGAATAATGTTTCTCTTTGGCACGTTTGATTCGTTAATGTGGATTATACGCAAAAAGGCTATGAATAAAACAAATTGTGCCGTTATATCATTATAATTGCCGGATTTAGATAACATGTAAAGTGAGCGTGTGTAAAAATAGCTGCAACAAAGGGTACGGAAGGTTCTCTACGCAGCAGATCTTTCTTTTACGAGAAACCATGAATCTCGAGCACAGAATTCGGCATGGTAGAGGTGGCTGCAGTCGCCACTGTGTTGATGAAACTGGAGCATCACCGCCGCCAACTTAAGGTCCTGGCTTCACCGAAAAGTGGGGAAGATTATTACTTTATACAAACTGTGCACGTGACTTCCTTCGTGGAGTCGTAGCTATCAGGAATATGCGTGGTGACGCCTGCCTCCACAAAAAACAGAGTGGCGCCGTTAACATTGTCACTGGCGTCGCGAAGTGTTTTAGGGTTGCTATCCAGATCACGCTGGAAGCTGTTTGGCCACTTCCTGCGGATGGCGGATGAATCCCCAGCTGTTACGGCCATGTTCGCGTCATTTGCCAATCAGCAACAGCAATGCTGGAAGGGTAGACCGCGGACGACCCTGCCGCATGCATTGGTGGGAGATCTGCGCCAAGCCAATGCTCGATTGCTTGGGAACCTAGACGCTCTCCAGAGCCTGCGAGCCATTGCCCATGACCGACCCGCATGGCGAGATCTATGCATGAAGATCTGTCCATCGTGACATTCCGTCAGATCCTGAAACAGTCAAACTCAGGAAATAGCACTATAATTATTATCACTCAGGCTGCAATATTCAATGACATATAGACATATTCATAATTGACATATCTTCAATACCAAATGAACTTCATTGTATGATAATTATATCATTATATCATCGTTCTAGCTAAATTTCTTTCCCCTATCATAGTCCTGATTATCGTGTTCAGCACAAGCGAAGTTGTGGATCATGCTTGCATGGTTGACTCCATCGCGTACATGGAAGTAATAATAATATTAATAATTTTATAATAGCAATAAAGAGAACAAATTCTGCAGTCATCGCCACACTACAACGAAGTCATGAAAGTTTACCAGAATTAATTTTCTTGTCACATTCATCAGTGGAAAGTCGTGACTAAAGAGTAACCATGCTGATCAATGATTAAATATACATTCAATGATGTGTTACGAGAACAAAATACAGTGCCAAAGTAGAATGAGGGAAGGTGAGACAATAGAAGTGAAGTGAGAGCTAAGTGCAACGGCGGGTGAGAAACTAATAATTATAACGCTAAAACTGTGTAGTGAGACAAACAATCATGCTGTGCACCTACGAAAACAATTTTAACGCAACTACATATTTACATGTTTACATGTTTCTTCTGCTTACAAAGATCAGGCTTATGCAAACGAATACAAACAGCCTCAAGTACTTTCAACTGACTAGCATACCGTGCACGACAAAGAACAGAAAAACTAAAATCATCATAATGATCTTACCTGCAGACACTTAGGGTGAGACAACAAGTGAAGAAAAACGGCAGACTTCTTAAGATCACAATCACCATCTGATTCCTCGTCTCCAACAACCGCAACCTCATCCTCCGTCTCATCTCCCAACTCACCGTCAGTGTCATCCTCCGTGTCATTCTCCTCATCAACACCGATCGGTCCCAGGCTCGCTTCATGTTATTTAACCTCTGTTCGTTGACTCCTCCTTTGATCTTGATGGTAAATTGTTACCACTGTTGTTGTTGTTGTTGTTGAATCTTGTGTTCCCAGTGTCCTCGCCGGTGCTTGATCTCCAGTACTGTAATAATTCATTGAATAATTAGCCGTTGATCGTCTAGGTCTCGTCTAGGTCTTGAAGATAGCCAAATCTTTCTTGGTATTCTAAATGACCTACATCCTTCCATACGTTTTACGTGTGAACACGAACAAGCGAACAAACTTCCCTTTCTAGACGTCCTTGTGGAAAAGTCTAGTCAGGGTACCGTAACATCTGTGTACAGAAAGCCTACATTCACCGGCCAGTACATAATGTTTAACTCGTATTGTTGGTACCAATACAAGGTGAATTTGGTGCGTAACTTGGTGCCACCGACACCACAGACTCAGCCCCAGCACCGCCGATGATAGATGTAGGTGGCGGTTCTGGGGGAGGCAACGGCAAAGACGGCGATGAGGGCATTACCTCATCACAGCATCCACTTTGGTCTTGAGCTGAATGTTGTTGTGGTGTGTTATCTTGTGTTGTTATGGTGCATTGTGTTGTGGTGACAATATGCCCATTACCCGACTCCAAGGCTCTCGATACGTGCAATGTAGGCACTATTGCCGATGACGGAAATTGTGCTAACGATGGCTGTGGCCGAGGGTTCTTCAGTGGCCTGCCGCGTTTTGGTCGCAGTGCCCGTGCCGAGCCAGTCAGCATATGCAGTGGGACGTGCTGCTTGATACGTGCGTTCAGATGTTGAAGAGTCCTACCAACGTACCGACTACCGCATTGTCGGCACTCAATTTGGTATACCAATTTAGATGCAAGTTGGGTTGGTAGGACATCCTTCCTCACCGTGAACGCACGTACAATTGTGAGAAAGGGTACAAAATGTACCGCGTAGTAAGTTTGCTGTACAATTTTCCGTACCACGCGACTCATGGATAATGAGAGGTTACCTTTCCAGGGGAGAGAAAGATACGTGGGACATTTGTCCGGGCCAAAACATTTTTCCTTTTTCCGCAGCCTTTCGCTCATGAGTTCCTTCAATAGATCCTCGGGGTACCCGTTCTTTAGAAAAACGGACTTAAGGAAGTCCAGTTCCTCAGCTAGTTTGGAAGAGGAGCAAATACGCTCTGCTCGATCCACCAAGTTACGCACCAAATTCACCTTGTATTGGTACGAACAATACGAGTCAAACATTATCGAACATCGAACAGAGGTTAAACAACATGAAGCGAGCCTGGGACCGATCGGTGTTGATGAGGAGAATGACACGGAGGATGACACTGACGATGAGTTGGGAGATGAGACGGAGGATGAGGTTGCGGTTGTTGGAGACGAGGAATCAGATGGTGATTGTGATCGTAAGAAGTCTGCCGTTTTTCTTCACTTGTTGTCTCACCCTAAGTGTCTGCAGGTGTATAATGATTTTAGTTTTTTCTGTTCTTTGTCGTGCACGGTATGCTAGTCAGTTGAAAGTACTTGAGGCTGTTTGTATTCGTTTGCATAAGCCTGATCTTTGTAAGCAGAAGAAACATGTAAACATGTAAATATGTAGTTGCGTTAAAATTGTTTTCGTTGGTGCACAGCATGATTGTTTGTCTCACTACACAGTTTTAGCGTTATAATTATTAGTTTCTCACCCGCCGTTGCACTAGGCTCTCACTTCAGTTCTATTGTCTCACCTTCCCTCATTCTACTTTGGCACTGTATTTTGTTCTCGTAACACATCATTGAATGTATATTTAATCATTGTTCAGCATGGTTACTCTTTAGTAACGACTTTCCACTGATGAATGTGACAAGAAAATTAATTCTGGTAAACTTTCATGACTTCGTTGTAGTGTGGCGATGACTGCAGAATTAACGACGTCCTGCCTCGGAGCAATCAGGTCCCGTCTCCTCCCATCTCTCGTCTCATGTTCCTGTTGTGTATTCCGTTGGCTCGGATTATCATTTTCATAGGTGTTGTTTCTTCTCCCTCCATTTCTCTTTATTAGTATCTTTCTGGATTGTTTTTCATTAATACAACGTAGCTTCCTGAGGAGTGTTGTGCGAAAACTAGTTCGAAGTACAATTTTTTGTTCCTTATTTCTTCCATATCACATTTTTTCTTTCTTCCATGTTCTTCACTGCCTTCGTATCCACTCGTTTTTTGAATACAATAAAAGCCTTTGTGAAATTGTCGCTTCAGCTCGTTCTGTTGATCGCAGTTCTAAAACTATTGTCGCCTCGACGCCTATTTAAATAATAATAATAATAATACGAAGTAGTGGTTGCGACCTCGGCGATGATTTGTAAGAAAAGGGTTTGCTCCCCACACCGGAGCTCGCGCTATTCCGCCGACTTTACTTGACACTTGACTGACTCACGACTGCCATCCAGAGCACACGAGAAGTCCGTCGAACCTTCGACTCGGCAAACCTGCAAGAAAGCACCACTCCCTGCTCAATACACAGTGTTTCGGGGAATTCACCCCTCATCAGTTGAGCTTGAGTAGGCTGAGGAAGATTGTGCCTGAAGAGCACCACTTATATAGTGCTCTCCAGGCACGACCATCACCAGGGATACAAACTTACAGAGACGCTCCGTTTTCAGCGCGACAAACACCTCGTGAGCACCAGATAGCAGCGTGAGTCAGTGTCGCTCCTGGACGGTGAGACAGACGTCGAGGACCCTCAGTCATTCGCAACGCTGTCACCTCCAAACCAACTAGTCGCAAGCCCGCGCTGGGCACAACAGTACGAAGTAGTGGTTGCGACCTCGGCGATGATTTGTAAGAAAAGGGCGTCGGCGGAATAGAGCTCCGGTGTGGGGAGCAAACCCTTTTCTTACAAATAATAATAATAATAATAATAATTTTACAAAAATGTATTATCTACGCATGCATCTACGCAAGAGTCACCACCAGCCAATTAGGACATGTGTCAAAGTATTGAACGTTTTCGTTCCCTTCTTGTCAAAATACTACAGGGAATGATGGAAATAGGCTAAAAGACTACAACTATAAGGAAAAGAAGTTCAGAAATATATCACTCCAATTATGTGTAGAAGTGACACGAAAAAATAGATGTGAAGAATCAAGAAAACAGCATGCAAATCCAATAAGTGACAAAAACGTAGTGACAAGAAAAAGAGAGAAATATCAAGAGATCTATTTCGCACCTTCACGACGAACAGTGCCAAACAAGCGGCCAAAGTAGTGTGGCACGTGGAAAGCTTGTGTGGGCGTTAGCCAGGTCTCTGTGATGCATAGTACGCTGAGTGTGTGATCCTCACAGATTTGAATGAGTTCGCCAGACTTGTTTGCTATGGAGCGAGCATTAAGGACACAGATTGTAAGTCGGTGAGTAGCAGCATAATTATACAGAATGGGGGAAGAAAGTAGGGGCAAGAGCGTTGAGAGGCGCAGGGGTTGAAGTGGAGGAGGAGGGGGAAAGGTTACGCATTGGAAGCTGGCTTCGTCACTTTGGGGCTGTCTGCAAAACGCCACTTGCGTACTGAGTGGCTGATGGCTTCGGGCCAGAAGGCTCTGTCTAGTACACGCTCTTCATGTTCTGCAGCCACAGTGACTCTGGCGTACGATGTGCCAAGGTATTTCGACTCCATGACGGAGCAATTTAATACCTCCACGTCCCTCGCTTCGCACCAGTCTCTGATGGAGTGAGCGTTGCAACCGCTGTTGATGCTTCCAACGTAGAGCACAAGTTTGTTAATGGGCACCACCCCTGTCGGGACGCACGGATCAGCAGGTTCCGTGTTAGGTGATTCCTTCACGTCCACATGTCCTTTGCGTCTCTGTGTTTTTCACTGTTTTTATTTGACAATATCTTTCTTTACGGGGTTGTTGTTGCTGTTCATTTTGCTAATCCTTCTTTTTCCCTCCGCTTATTTTTATTTATCGCCGTGGTTGGCAATCACCCACTCTCTTAACATTGGCCGGTGTTTCCACCGAGTTTTGAGATGTTGTAATAAATATAAATAAATATATATCTAAAGAGTCGGCGTGGAGAAAGCAATTATAATTAATGCAAAAAAGAATATAATAGATGCAGACATGGCCAGACAACAAGTTAATGGAATTTTTAAGGATGTTTATGTTATTCAAAATCGATTTTCGTGTTCCGCTCATCAGTGAATAGTATCGGAACTGAGGATACTGTGTACAAAAAAGAACATTTTATAACAGCATAATTAAAAGTGTGAACGAAAAAGGAAGTGCTAAAGCATTACATAATAGGTGTCAAACATAGTGCTAACATATATAACTGAGTGCAGGCACAAAGCATGAGGTGATACAGTGCAACATGACACGACATTTACATATGATAACCAGCTACGAGAACAACTTTAGCGCGACTACATGCTTCTTTTGTTTACAAAGAACAGGATTATGCACACGAATATATACAGCTTCCAGAACCTTCAACTGCTTAACATAACTTGCACGGCACAAAACAGAAAAGTGAGAATCATCGTACACACTAAGACAATCTGGACGTGATAACAAGTGACAAAATACAGCTGACTTTTTGCTCACGTCGCTCTCTTCCGTCTCATCCCGCTCCTTTCCTTCAACCTCCTCCGCCTCATCCTCGTCCTCCGTCTCATCTTCATCATCATCGTCCTCATCACCACCATCATCATCATCAGTCACTTCCTCATCATCCGTTTGATGCTCAGTCTCACTGCACTCCTTATCAGCCTCCAACATGGCTCCATCATCTCCACCAGCATCACAAGTCGTTTGACCACTGCTCCGCGTCACCGTTGCTGGGTTCTCTGCTACTGCACACCCATTTCCACTGTCCATTTTGCGTGGGCCAAGTCCATTCCGTGCATAAATTTCAAGTGAATAGTAAGCTGTGGTTCTTCTGGGTCTATGGGTATGGATATTGCTTACATTTTGGTTTGTCGATGATCTCCCTCTCTGTCCAGACATAGTCAGCACTGTGGATCCCAGCACCGGGGGACCACCGTCTCGGTAGTCACCAAAGGTAAAGGGGGTGGCTCAGGCGCAGGCAAGGGCAAGTGCCAAGGTGAGGGTTCAGTGTCTCTCGGTGGCCCCTCCTCCATTCCAGGACGATGATGTTGTGCTAGAGTAGGCTCCGCTGCTGTTCGCCGTGGGTCGAGAAGCGGTAGCCAGGTCACTGATGGCAAAGCCACCGCAGCTCCAGCCACCCACGGCACCCCAGGTGGTGGGGCCGGTGGTGGCACGGGAACAGGCGGCGCTGTCGGCACAGCGTGTTTGTCTGCTGAGCTAACTGGGTTCTTACACGGCCTACCACGCTTTGGCCGCTTTGCTCTGGCTGCTGGTGGTAATAAGTGCAACGGCACATGTTGTCTGATACGCGCGTTCAGGTGTTGAAGAGTGCTACCAACGTACCGGGCAGCACAATTCCGGCACTCAAAGAGATAAACCAAAATAATGGCTTGAAAGCTGGGGAGGTAGGACATCCTTCCTCACCATGAACGCACGTACCGTGGTGAACACGGGGATCAAGTGGGCAGCAAAGTTAGTTTTATTGACTAGGGTCTTGATAGCTTTGGACATGCTGACAGACGCGTTGCCTTTCCAAGGCAAGCACAAGTAGATAGGACACTTCTGAGGACCTGTGAATGTATCCTTGTTATTAGATTCCTGCTTCAGTATTTTGTTCAATAAGTCATGTGGGTACCCATTCTTAAGGAATATTGATCTGAGAAATTCCAGCTCGTCGTTGAGCTTCGTTTCGGAACAGAGTCGCTTTGCTCTCCCCACCAGGTTACGTACCAGGTTCACCTTGTATTGATGTGAGCAATATTAATCATAGACGATGTACTGCCCAGTGAAAGTGGGTTTTCGGTAGACTGATGTAACGACGCTGTTATTAGATTTTTCTACCTGCACATCCAGAAAGGCGAGTTTGTTGTCATGCTCATGCTCACATGTGTATTTAAGCGCTAGGTGTAGGTTGTTTAGATGATGAAAGAATGTGTCACATTGCTCAACGGAATCAAAATATGTAAAAGAATCATCGACGAAACGAACGTATACCTGAGGCCACATCGACTCATTGATCAAGGATTCACAGTGTCCAACGAATATATTTGCCAAAACGGGTCCAAGGGGGGACACACCGTCCACCTGCCGATACATTATGTCGTTGAACGAGAACTCTACGCCAGTAGTGACCAAGGACATTAACTTACGGAAGGCTGTCTCCGACAACCAAGGAGTATCTACCGATTCATTTCGATACAGTACATCAGCACAAATATCGATTGTCTCATCCAATGGTACGTTCGTGAACAATGATACTACGTCAAATGAACACATATGAGCACTGGCGGGAACCTGATGAGAGCGCAAGATATCTACAAACTGGAAACTGTCTTTCACTGTGTGCGTACAGTAATAACTTTGTACGACCCCGAGAATAACACAGAGCCACTTAGAGATGCTGTACTGTGGAGATGAAACCATTAATAGTATCGGTCGCAAAGGACAATTGGTCTTATGTATTTTTGGCACGCCATACAGTCGTGGACGGATGGAACCCATTGGCTTGATTTTAAGAAACTCGCCATTGGTAATTTCCTTTTCGGCTTTTAGTCGGTTGAGATACGTATATATGTTTTTCTCTACTTTTACGGTGTTGTCATGTGTCGCGACTGGGCCTAATTTTGAGAACTTAGAGGTATCATCAAGGATGACTGCCATTTTTGAAAGGTATTCCTCTCTAGTGAGGATGACTGTCGTCCGTCCTTTGTCAGGTCGGGTGATAATGATCGCATTGTTTTTTATGAGGTCCTGGCGAGTTTTAGGATGTTCACGAGATAAGGAGAATGTGCTGCGATCAGGAGCCAATTGTCCTAACACTGGCAGTGCATACGGCTTGTTGGGCATTAGATACTGGCGTAAGGTTGATGAGTATTTGTGAAATAATTCAAATTCTGTTAGGATGACCTCTTTCTTGTTGCTGCTTGGAGGAATACGAAGTATTCTACAAGTACATGTATGTGTGGAGATACGAAAAAGTAAGTTAGGGTGCCGGTCTCCAATGACAGGACTGTAGCGTGGAAGTGTTAACGTGGAAGTGTTTGTTTGTTTCAAAAAGCACATACACATACTTTTCTTGTGAACATAAGGCGGTTCCAACAATATCCATGCTGAAAAGTTCTTGTTCTAAGTTCCATGTCAGACGAGAAAACGCTGTACGCCCTCTTGTCTTGGCTGGTGCACAGAAGCGCAGCACTTATCTTAGGGGTGAAACGATTAGTTCTAATAATATTCGAGTATTCGTTCGAAAATTTCAAACGAGCGAGTATTCGAATTTTTGCACTCGATGTATTTTTTTAGTATTGGCATTCTATTTTTCAAAACTTCTGTTGTATAAATGTACCGTTCATCAACTGGTATGCATGCGTTATACATGTCTTTGAGTCAATATTTTACGACTTGGACGATGAGATCACCACGGTAAGTACAAGCACCATTAGTTTTTTAATGATATAATGAAAGTGCTGATGAAAATCGTTACTTTACACCCTCTACAAGACGTTGGCGAATTTTGTTCTACCCTCTACAAGACGTTGGCGAATTTTGTTCTATATTCACAGATATTCCGTCAGCGTCAGTATCAGCAAGTACAGTCATGTAGTACAATTTGTTCCCAAAATAACTTCGGGACAGTCTGTTCATGGTTTTCATTTGTATTGGACTCGTTCTCTACACTTGCGATAATTTAGCGGCAATTCTAACGTTGTAGCGTTGTTCTCTTGTAATTTAGTGGAACCTGTATTGAGTAACTGAGTTTTATGTTTCGTTACATTGTCGTCAGATCTCCTGTGTATCGGTTTTGTGGCACAATGATTATAGCCATTATATTTGGTCGTCTCCATTCTTGCGCAATCATGCGTACATGTATGTAGGTTGGTTCTCTTCATGTTATTGTGACCAATTTCATAGATGTTGGTTGCCTTGTTGCTTTCTCTCCCCTCTCCTCTCACCCAAGCCATTCTGCATAAGCGAAGCTGTGGACGCAGCATACTGCTGCTACACTTCAACGCGGGAATGCGTATAATAATAATAATAATAATTCACAGATAATTTCTTCCGAATCGGTCGAGAACTCACAAATCTAGCGCTTTTGAATTTTGATAAAATACTCGAAATAATCGGATACTCGATCGAATATTATGAATGAGTGATCAATTGGTCAAAATAGATACTCGTTTCACGCCTACTTATCATATCAAGTCTCCTGAGAGTACAGATCATACTATAGGACGGTCATACTACCGGTATACGTGGTCCCGTCCTGTAGCCAGCACTATTCGCTCGACGATGACAATCACAGCTATTCAGAGCTCACTGTTTTACCGGGTTGAAACTACACTATCTTCGTAAAACTCATTGCCTTCCATTGTGTAGTGAACGTGGCATCACTGTGTTGATAAATGCATTTAGTAACAGGAGCTGATTTTTTGAACTGAAGTATAAGAGTACGAAGTAGTGGTTGCGACTTCGGCGATGATTTTTAAGAAGGGTTTGCTCCACACACTGGACTTCGCGCTATTCCGCCGACTTTACTTGACTGATACTGTGTATTGAGCAGGGAGTGGTGCTTTCTTGCAGTTTGCCGAGTCGAAGGTTCGATGGACTTCTCGTGTGCTCTGGTTGGCAGTTGTGAGTCAGTCCAGTGCCAAGTAAAGTCGGCGGAATAGCGCGAGCTCCAGTGTGGGGAGCAAACCCTTATTTTTTTAAGTATAAGAGATTTAGAGAAAGGGAAAGAAATAGAAAATGGGGAAAAATGATCTTGACAGAGAGACAAGGAGAGGAAAAGTTAAAGTGTTGGTGTGTGGAAGAGAGAGACGGTCAAAACAAGAGAGTGGCACAAAGAGCTAGATTGGCGGCTAGTAAAATTAATGTGGATACGTCTATTTTGTAACCAGATCTGATTATTTGGAAATGATATTAAAAAAAAGGTATAGCTGCAGTGCAGCTGTGATGCCGAGACCCTTGGTCGGCTGAGCTTAGCAGGTCCCACCCACTCCGTCCTGCTGGATATGTACCATTGTGTCGAGTTCTCCTCCTCATTTTAGTTCATGTTGCATTGAGTGTTCAATAGTAAAACATGTATTAAAAAATTAAAAAAAGATGAAGAGAACGAGTTACCCAGACTGAAAGGCAATATCGTCAGGTTATACGAGAGAGTAAAGAAACACGAGTGAAGATAAAAGGTCCCTCTCCCGTGACGAGAAGAACGCCATCGCAGACCTACACGAATGTTGGCGTTAAGCCGTCGGACAGGAGCAAAGGCTTTGTTGTGTTGACACCTTTTAACTACGTCCGGACAGTAATTGCAATGTTGGAGTTTCCTGAGAACTATGAGAAGTTTGATGAAAGGCGTGGAAAAACCTGACTGACAGACATGCACTACCGTTGATGACGTCATTGTTGACAAACGACCACCTTCACTCAACAAGTCGATTCTTCCACACAACTCAAGAAAAAGTCAATTTTATTGTCTCCCGATTGACCACAAGCCCGGGCTTCCTTTGCGATCCGTCGTATCCACATGTGGCTTGTCCACAAGCAATGTCTACCTGCTGTTGGAGAGAATACTCAACCAGCTGCTCCGATATGTCCCGGCCCATTTGCCAAACACGGAGGAATGTTGAGAACCCTTGGTAGTCTTCCGTCCGACTGTGTTGTTGCGTCGCTGGATGTCGCGTCTCTATACTCCAACATCCCTGTCCCCGCGATTACCGACGCCGTGATGAAGCTACTGGAATAGCATCAAGTTGACGTGGACCTGTATGACATTGTCATTGTCTAATATTCGTGAGTTGCTTACATTCATTCTAGAGTCCAATTATTTTGACTTCAACAGCAGTGTATTCAGCCAGCGTAAAGATTTGGCGATGGGGAATCACCTTGCCCCTCCTTTGGCGATCATGTTCATGTCAATGTTATAGGAAGAGGCGCTGGCATTGTTCCCTTGTAAACCGAGTCTATACCTCTGTTATGTTAATGACTGTTGCTTGTTTCGTTGCTTGGTCGTCAGAAGTTAGCGGAGTTTGTGGCCTTCATGAACAACCAACATCCTGACATCAAATTCTCTGATACCTCTGACCCACCCAAGTTGGGTGGTGTGTTCCTTTGCTGCTTCGAATTGTATTTAGACCGCATTGTATCGTAATCTTCCTCTAACAGTCGGCATTCTTCGTTCCCGTGGGACATAGCTTTGGCCCATTTGCGCTGCGCTCACCTCACCCTCTTCGGGCCTATACCTAACCACGAACCACGCCATTGGTTTGCGCACTGGGGATGTGTTAGAGGTAGGTCTCAGGTCGTTGAATATCTCAGTAGCTGTGTAGTAGCTGACTGCTTAATAATATGATCTTTTACAGTCGTGGATACTTCGAAATAGTTGCTTCGTAATTTGTTCTGTTATGTTTTCTTCTATTTTACTTCAAAATATTAATTTATCACTGGCTCAGCATCCAAGTTATAATGGATGAATCCGAATTTTCACTGCAGGTTAAAATCAGGGTCCATGTCGGTGTTGGATTTAGCAGATTACATACCTGAGGTTATTAGCCCGGAGCCAAGTCTCTTCGCGTAACCCTTTGCTACTACATTTTTACGGAACTTGTTTTTGCTCGGCCGGTAGGATAGAAACTGCTGTACACAGAGGAAGAGGTTTTCACGCGAATTCAACCCTCCACGACTCGTGTTGATTTTCACTTCAGATATATCTTGTACGATGTCGCTGCCGTCGTTGTATGTATCCATTCTCCGTCAGTTTGGCGCCTTTTGGTCACCCTTTCTGGCCTTATATAGAATATAGTATAGTACATTCAATCTGCGAACAGAACAGTTTCGCCCATTGTGGACTCCTCAGAGCAGCACAGAGAAAATGGGGCCAAACCTGATAACAATGAAACGCATTAAAATCTTCTATTAAAAGCCATATTAAACAAGGCCCGAAAGGACATGTACCTTGCCACAGTGCTTAAACTGACAAGTCAGTGAGCTCTGCATAATGTAAGAAAAGGTTTGCTCCCCACACCGGAGCTCACGCTATTCCGCCGACTTTACTTGACACTTGACTGACTCACGACTGCCATCCAGAGCACACGAGAAGTCCATCGAACCTTCGGCTCGGCAAACCTGCAAGAAAGCACCACTCTCTGCTCAATACGCAGTGTTTCGGGGAATTCACCCCTCATCAGTTGAGATTGAGTAGGCTGAGGAAGATTGTGCCTGAAGAGCACCACTTATATAGTGCTCTCCAGGCTCAAACATCACCAGGGATACAAACTTACAGAGACGCTCCGTTTCCAGTGCGACAAGTACGTCGTAAACACCAGATAGCAGCGTGAGCCAGTGTCGCTCCTGGACGGTGAGACAGACGTCGAGGACCCTCGGTCATTCGCAACGCTGTCACATCCAAACCAACTAGTCGCAAGCCCGCGCTGGGCACAACAGTACGAAGTAGTGGTTGCGACTTGGGCGATGATTTGTAAGAAAGGGTTTGCTCCCCACACCGGAGCTCGCGCTTTTCCGCCGACTTTACTTGACACTTGACTGACTCACGACTGCCATCCAGAGCACACGAGAAGTCCATCGAACCTTCGACTCGGCAAACCTGCAAGAAAGCACCACTCCACTGGACTGGATCGAACGAACATAGAGTACAAAAAGCAGCGGACCAAGAACAGAACCCTTGAGAACGCCACACATGCAGGGGAAAGGAGAGGCACGGTTCCCAGCAATGTGTACTACTAGTATTTGGCGACGATTGGACAAATGGTCGGCAAACCAAACTAGTGCTGAACCAGAAATGCCAAGCTCAAACAAATCATTAAGAGCACTTGTGGCCGGACCATGTCAAATGCTTTGGACAAATCCACAAGCACAGGACCAGGAATTTGTCCGGCATCGCGAGCGCGAATAAACGTGTCCGTGACGAAAACTCGAGCGTCTTCCGTTTAATGTTGACGTCTAAAGCCAAACTTACAGGGAGGGTACAGATTCTCCTTTTTCAGAAATTAGGATAGTTGTCTATGGACAATTCGTTCTAACAGCTTCATCACAATTGGCAGGAGAGACACAGGGCGATAATTTCCCGGATCTTGAGGATTGCCAGCCTTGAATACTGGCGTGACATGCGCCAACTTCATGCCGTCCGGCACAGAACAAACAGCAAGAGATGCATTAAATATCAATGTCAAGGAGGGAGCTAGCAAATCAGCTCGGGATTTCAGAAGAAATACGGGTATACCATAATTGCCTGTCGCTTTGCTGGTGTCCAAGGAACCCAACAGTTTACGCACACAACCTATTGACACCGAACTGGGATGGAGCCAGCGTGATCACAGTATGTAATGCATATGCGGAAGTAATAATTATGTAAATTTAAAAACCAATAGTGTGGTGGACCTGCGCAGAGGAAAGGCATCATGGACATGATCTACATGTACGTGTATAACTTATAAGTGAGCTAGGGCATATCATACCCTCACATATCATCGATGCTTCAACTCGTTATCAGAATAATGGAAAATCTCCAACCAAACACTTCCTTGGATGCAAATGATCGTCCATATACACGAATACATACCTCGGCTTTCGCTTTGTTGAGCACTCTCAGTAGGCTGCTCTAGTGCTGCTGCATCGCGCAATGCCCGCTACATTTTGTAGTTTGAGCACTCTGGCGCTAGAGCGACGAGCTACCTTTTAAAATGTCTGTGGTGCCTCCTTTGCACCATGGCTGGTAGCTCGGCCTATTTAGCTCGTAGCTGTACTGATGAGGCCTTTATGGCCGAAACAGCTTGCTGTCTACAGCATTGGGTACACGAATACATAGATATATTACATTTCGTCTTTCTGCTTTATCCTACGTGTTTTGGCCTTGGTCCTGCATGGTCAATATTATCTTATACTGAGGGTTTGGCACTCCTGGGACTTAGGCAAAGGGTCGTTATAAATGTTTTATGTACAAACGGATTATGTTGTAACCGGACCTGTAAACAGTTGTATAGACCACGTTTCGCCAGGCGATTTCAGATTTCAATTTACTAACGAGGTTTATGTACTAACCGGACTCGTTATAATGAGGGAGGCTGTATAGGGGAAGGGGGAGACTTGGCTCACCTTCAGGTGCTTAGACTAAATCAGGCTAAGAATCCGCAGCCGTCCTTGGCTACCTATGTGGCAGCAAAATCAAAGTGTAACTTATACATAATGAAGGTAATGAACAATTTTGTACAACAAACGTACTACGCGGTACATTTTGTACCGGTTTTCACAACTGTACGTGCGTTCACGGTGAGGAAGGATGTCCTACCAACCCAACTCACATCTAAATTGGTATACCAATTTGAGTGCCGACAATGCGGTAGTCGGTACGTTGGTAGGACTCTTCAACATCTGAACGCACGTATCAAGCAGCACGTCCCACTGCACATGCTGACTGGCTCGGCACGGGCACTGCGACCCAAACGCGGCAGGCCACCTAAGAACCCTCGATCAGAGCCATCGTTAGCACAATTGCCGTCGACGGCAATAGTGCCTCCATTACCCGTATCGAGAGCCGTGGAGATGGATAATGTGCACATTGTCACTAACGTTATAACACAATGTACCATAACAACACAAGAAAGTACACCACAACAACATCCAGCTCAAGACCAAAGTGGACGCTGCGGCGAGGTGATCATGGTGATGCCCCCATCGCCATCGTTGCCGTTGCCTCCCCCAGAACCGCCACCTGCATCTGCCATCGGCAGTGCTGGGGCTGAGTCTGTGGTGTCGCTGGAACGGGCAAATATGGATGAGGTAAGCACTGAACATGAACAAGAAGAAAGAAGGCTGAAGGAAACGGAATTCAACAGAGAAAACAACACGATCAACATTCAAAGACCTAGACGATCAACGGCTAATTATTCAATGAGTTATTACAGTACTGGATATCAAGCACCGGCGAAGACACTGGGAACAGAAGATTTAGCAACAACAGGAACAACAACAATGACAACAACAACAATGGTAACAAATTACCATCAAGATCAAAGGAGGAGTCAACGAACAGAGGTTCAGCAACGTGAAGCGAGCCTGGGACCGATCGGTGGTGATGAGGAGAATGACACGGAGGACGACACTGAGGATGAGTTGGAAGATGAGACGGGGGTCGAGGTTGCGGTTGGTGGAGACGAGGAATCGGATGGTGATTGTGATCGTAAGAAGTCTGCCGTTTTTCTTCATCTGTTGTCTCACCCTAAGTGTCTGCAGGTGTATGATGATTTTAGTTTTTCTGTTCTTTGTCGTGCACGGTACGCTAGTCAGTTGAAAGTACTTGAGGCTGTTTGTATTCGTTTGCATAAGCCTGATCTTTGTAAGCAGAAGAAACATGTAGTTGCGTTAAGATTGTTTTCGTAGGTGCACAGCATGATTGTTTGTCTCACTACATAGTTCTAGAGTTGCAATTAGTTCCTCACCCCTGTTGCACTTAGCTCTCGCTTTACTTCTATTGTCTCACCTTCCCTCATTCTATTTTTAGCACTTTGTTTTGTTCTCGTAACACATTATTGAATGTATATAAATTAATTTGGCATGGTTATTCTTCAGTCACGGCTTTCCACTGATGATTGTGACAAGAAAATCGATTTTGGTAAACCTTCATGACTTTGTTGTAGTGTGGCGATGACAGCAGAATTTGTTCTCTTTATAGCTATTATAAAATTGTTGTCTCCGCGTCGATTATTTTCTTCTTTCACTAATAATTAAATCTCAGGTGTGTACCTGAAAGAAGTAGAATAAAAGTAATTCTTGTTGATTTCACCGCGCCTACCACTCGGCTACCCATTACACAATCAGCACCGATTTCGGTTTCTGCTCCATGGACAGAAACTTACGCAACAAGTTTTTCTGTTTTGAGCCGTGCTCGTCATGGTTATCTTTTGCAGTTACAAATTTTGGAAGCTGTTTGTCAGCGCATTCATAAGCCGAATTTGTGTGTCCAGAAAGATAGTGTTATTACCCTAAAATTGTTCAAATAATGTTCTTTTGTGTAGTGTGGCAACATTGTTGCCACTTGTGCCTGAATGTGTTTTGTCACCTTCTTGTTTATTATTGTTATTATTATCATTCGTTCTCACTTTTTTTGTTTTTGTTGCTGATACACACTTGTCATGCTTAGTTCTTACTTGCATACCCTTGTTTTCTGCACACTTTTGTGAGAAATCGCACCTCGATATTCCAGTGCTGTCATTGTATCGTGTCACCCTACCTTGATTGCTATATTATTTCCTTTGTTCTCATTTTTTTCTTTAGTGCAACGGTGATTCCTAAAGAGTGTTGTACGAAAACTTGTTCGAATCATCTTTTTTTTCCATTGCCTTTTCTTCTTACATGTATTTTTCCTTACCCTTTAGGTTGTTTCTTGCATCGTCTCCATCGCTTACATTGTTAATAATGTAATCCAAATGTCGCTTCAGCTCGTCCTACTTATTGCTATATTAAAATAATAATAATCTACGTGGAGATAAAAGTTTAATAATAGCTATGAAAAGTATGAATGCCGCAGATATCACCACGCAACATGACAATTTGTTCAAGGTTTGGTTTTGTGTGTTTCCAAAATCGATTTTCACGCTCCGATCATCAGTGGAAATACGGAACTAAAGAGATCAAGGGAAAAACAAAGGTTAAAAATCCAAAGAAGTGTGACACATGACGGGTAACTTGTGGTAAGTATTACATGTTTTAGCACTTAGGTTATTTTCGTGAGTTTGCACCCCGTGTTCATGAGTTGTTTCTGCACTGTTCATGCCCGGTTGTCACACTTACTCTTTATTTTAGTTCTCACTTTTTGTAATACTTACCACAAGTTACCCGTCATGTGTCAAACTTCTTTGGATTTTTAACCTTTGTTTTTTCCCTTGATCTCTTTAGTTCCGTATTTCTACTGATGATCGGAGCGTGAAAATCGATTTTGGAAACACACAAAACCAAACCTTGAACAAATTGTCATGTTGCGTGGCGATGTCTGCGGCATTCATACTTTTCATAGCTATTATTAAAATAATAATAATAATAATATAATAATAATAATAATAGTTACAGTTCGCATGTCACTCATGGAAGGATCCATGGGCTAAACGCATCTGTCAACGAAATCCAGGCAGAAGAGCCGACAAAAGGCATCTCATTATTGTTAGAACGTATCGCAGCAAGAACAACTACGCAAGCGCAGCACATTTTTCCACAAGCATCAGCCATTCTTTCTTGTCTAGAGCCAGTTCAAAACAGTCAGAAATATCAATATTGGCGTGCTTTAGATCACTTTTAATATTGTCAATCCATCTGAGATGGGGTCGGCCACGTGGGCGCTTGATGTCCCGGGTATTAATTGCCATCTCCAGTGCTTGGTAGGACGCTGAGTTACGTCCTTCGCGAACAACATGGCCCAGCCAGAGCAGCCGACGTCTGCGACAGGTAGTGCTGACTGGGCCTTGTCGCGTTGAGGCGTACACCTTGGCATTCGACATGTGGTGAGGGTACACCACACCAAGCAGGTACCGCAATTTTCTGCGGTGCCATGCGTCCAGCCGATTACTGAGTTGCTGTGTCAGGGCCCACAGTCCGCAGTTATACAACAGGATAGGCAAAATGAGGGCAGAGAACATACAAAGTCTGGAGCTCAGTTTATGACGCTTCCACGAAATGGAGCCGAACGCTCTATTCGCAGCACCTATTCTTGCCTGAATATCCTCTGCGGACCCCAACAAAGAGCCAAGCAGCTTGACAGATCGCCAAGAGGAGTCGGCTTTAGTTACTGTAATATATTGTGTTTTCTGAATATTTAACATTAGGTTATCTTCTTTGAATTTTTCACTTGATTTCTCCACAATCTCCTCGACTTCTCGCCTCTCCGTGTCATGGATTGTTGTGTCGTCTGCATATTGGGTGGTTGGTGCTGGTAAAGATAAGTGCGATAGTATAGGATCAAGGTGGCGCATGGCTCCCTCAGCATACACATTGTACATGATGGGAGACAGCGGATCCCCCTGCACTACTCCGATATTTGTAGCAAACGCTTTGCCTAAATGAGAACTGAGTTTCACTCTCACCGTCGTGTCCGAGATCAGAGTGGCAACGACATCAGTGGCAGCTCCAGAGTCTGAAAATCGCGCCAACGCCTTCTCACGGACAATGGTATCAAATGCTCCGCTGAAGTCTAATAGTGCGGCAGAGTATTTCCAGTCACCGAGTAGTGCACGTTCGCACATGACACGCGTATAGAAAACTCCGTCAGCCGTGGAGCGTCCGGGTGTAAAGCCTGCCTGACTTTCACGTACATATGAGGTGGTAGATTGTTGTGAACGCATGGTGATGATGCGGGTCAGCACCTTGCGAACAACTGATAGCAGCATGACCGGTCTGTAACTTTTCGGTGCACCCATAGGTTTTCCTCGTTTGTATACTGGCACCAGAAGGCCACATCTAAGGTCAGGTGGGCAATAGTGGAGTTCCTTAATGGAGTTGAATAGGGTAGTCAGCCATGGAGTAATGACAGTCGAAGCCGTACGTAGCAGTGCCGCACTGATCCCATCACATCCAACAGCGCCTCCGATTTTCTGGTGCATGATGGCCTTCCTAATCTCTTCAGAGGTAAATGGTTCGTCTTTCGCCTTACTGTTAGGCTGTGCCGGGAAAAGCGTTGGCTGGTCGCTCCGGTAAAACACTGATGCGAAATACTTGCTGAATTCCTCCAAATTCCAATTTACATTTGTGACATTTTCACCACTATCATTTGCGAGTCGTACTGGGGAAGGTTTGTCAGGATTTCGAAGTGCTTTTAGCTGTTTGATGGCATTGAAGTATGATCTTGCATCCGGTCGTAATGCGTCCACTGCCTCCGCTTTGTGCTGCCAATATAAGTCACCTTCGTTTCTGAGTAATGCTCGGATACGGTGAAGGATCTTGTTTCTACTTTGTGTTAGTTCTTTCCGCTTGTTCGGATCTTTTTCCATATGTATCCGGCTGTGAATTTCTTTTTGTTGAGTTGATAGCTCAATGACAGCAGGGCTCGTACTTCTAGCAATCCTCTTCTGTGGTTTCTTTCTTCCAAATGCCTTTTCCGCTGCTGCATGGGTAGATGACACAAATCTCTCCCAGGTTTGGTCTAGCGTGGAAATATCTTCAGGCGAGGTGTTTATGTCTGGCAACGTGCTTGCTATGGCATTTTTGAAACTTTCAGCAGAGTCTTGTGTGGGTTCGTTGTACTTGATGAAACAGCGGTCGTTGGTTGCTTTAGATGTTGTACACCGCCAGAATGTTAGTCGAAAATCTGCAATAACCGGATGGTGATCGGATCTTGTTGTGAATCCACCGTATGACCTGGCATTCACAACGCGTACTGTGTTTGATCTTCGCATAATCACAAAATCAATCATGTTTCGAACAGGTTGGCCATCCCTGTGTACGAGCCCATCCGAGAACCATGTCGAACGATGCTGCATACGATGTTTGAACATGGTGTTGCACAACATCAGATTTTGCTCCTCACACAGCTCAATCAGTCTCTCACCGTTCGCGTTGCTTGATACGTGCTTGGAGAAACATCCCACTGCACCTCCTGAAGCAGGTCGGGCGCTCCCTACTTTTGCATTCAGGTCTCCCAATATCATAAAATCATCTCTTCTACTGACCTCCCGGGCAATACCTCGTAGTGCGGAGTAGAAGTCATCTGTTTCCTGAGGATGTGATGTCGAGCGTTGCAGCGTCGGAGCGTAGCAGCAGACCACCGTGAGGGAGTTGCTGTCACGTCGAGGTCCATTTCGGAGACGAACTGATATCATCCGTTCGGAGATAAATTTGTACGACTCCACATTATTTATTAGTTTCTTGTTGATGAGAAGGCCAACTCCAGCTCTGGACGACGAGCCACCCGAACGATACAGAACATGTCCGTTGTCGTACGTGTCTACACCGGCTCCGTTCAGCCAGGTCTCCGTCAGTCCGAGGATGTCAAGCCTGTATTGTTCGAAATCTTGTATTATTGTAATTTTCTTGATGTTGCTTTTCAAGGAACGAGCGTTGAACGTTCCTGCTCTGAGGGACGAGTCATTCTTACTGCGCTCCGCAAACACAGTAACTGTTGCCTTCGGCTTATTCAAGCAACTCATCTAGTAGCAACTCATCTGTCTGGAAACATTGTCAAGGAACAAAAGTCTCTCGCAAGAGCGAGAGCTGCCGGGAGCTCAACCCGACAAACCAAGCAATAATAATAATAATAATAGTAATATAAACCCCCTTAGTACATGTACATGACATTTCCTCCGTAGCTGCATGCCACCCACCTCAAGAGTACCCCGTACATACATTTAATTTGTTAAGGCGACGAGGAGACAATAACTTTATTAATGCGATTAATAGTATAAGTGAAGCGGACATTACAAAATGATGAATGAGAATACATGTATCTAAAATGGTTGTTCCTAATCGATTTTCTTGAGACTATCATCAGGGAAAATCGTCTCACAATAGAGGCTATACGGAGAAACAAACTACTTATAGGTTATCGGATAGTGGGAAGTATACGAGGTGAGGTGTGAAAAAAAACTAAAGTGGGAGAGAAGACGAAAGAAATTAGAAGAAAAGATGTGAGAGTGTTCTGACGGTGTGAGCTACTACAAAAGGTGAGTGAAATGAAGGCGTGGAAGCAGGTGAATGTGATAGAGTGAGGAACTGTGAGGTGTAGGTGTATGCGAATGAATACGTGTGTGAATGCTAGGTGAAGAGTCTCAGTTTTGTGACATTTTCTTTCTGAATGCATAGATTAGGATTGTGTTTACGGATGAAAACAGCTTCTAATACCTTAAGTTCACGAAACCTACGAGCACGACACAAAACAGTGAGGCATGAATCATCATACACTGAGCGGCATTGGCTACTAGACAAGAGGTGTTTCTTAATGGCTGACCCTTTCGTTGTGCTCTCACCTTCAGTCCGGTCATCTTCATCTTGCACTATCCGATAACCTATAAGTAGTTTGTTTCTCCGTATAGCCTCTATTGTGAGACGATTTTCCCTGATGATAGTCTCAAGAAAATCGATAAGAAACAACCATTTTAGATACATGTATTCTCATTCATCATTTTGTAATGTCCGCTTCACTTATACTATTAATCGCATTAATATTTAATTTGTCGGTCTTTTAGCCTTCCAGTTGAGGCACATCGTGCTCCATTCTCTTCTTTTGGGCGCCATTAGCTCAGAAATCAGAGCGCAATTCACAAACCGACAAAGCTCTGTATTTCCGAATGATTTCACAGACTCGGCCGGGCATGCGTCATGTAAACTGTAGAATCTTCGCTGACTGTGACCGTTTATAACATAATCTTTATGTTATATCGAGGGAATCAAGAATATCTCGCTCGCTAGTCACGGTTGCAAGAAACACTCAGAAAAGATGAAATATTGAGGAATTCTGGTACACAACCAAGTCAAGCAATGCAGATTTTCGTTTAGTACATAAACCCGTTAATTCAGACATAACAATTTTCAAGTGCTAGAAATTGTGTATTAACGAGGGACGACCTGGAATACGAAATAGAGACCGCTAGAATACAATGCACGTGCTGTACTCAAGCACGAAAATCCGGGATGGGAATTCAGTTGCCACTGGTATACCTGCATCAAAGGAATCGTGCCAGTGCATGAATTTTACAGATCGTGACGACCAACAGTACAAGAAGACATGAAGACTTAGAACTCATAATGCAAGTCGAAACTACAGTCCATTTATCGGAAACAGTTCCGCTGGCTTCTTCAAGTCCGATTTTGGCCGAATTAAGGATCAAGACCCTACGTTAAATATCAGAAATCTGGGTTTGGGATCTGTTTCTCCATACATTTTCCCATGGCATACCTGCCCTATTTTTGCAAAGTCTGGCTGAATTTCTATTCCCCTGTTCTTGGACTTTTCTGGCCTCAAATGTGGCAAGGAGTAATTGCACGGGTCACACAATGCAGGATGTACTGTTGCTTTCACGGTATCTACAACTATGTGTGGAGATAAGAAAATGTTAGTTGGGGAGCCAGTCTCCAATGAATGGACTGTAACTTGTAAGTGTTTATTTCAAAAAGCACATACACATACTCTACTTGTGTACTGATAAGGCGGTTCCAACAATATTCAAGCTGAAAGGTTCTTGCTCTAAGTTGCGTGTCCGACGAGAAAACGCATTACGCCCTCTTGTCTTGGTTGGTGCACAGAAGCGGAGCACTGATCTTATCAAATCTCCCGATTGTGCGGATCATACTAAAGGACGGTCATACCATACTGGGTCACGTCCTGTTGCTCAGCACTATTCGCTCGACGATAACAATCACATCTATTCACAGATTAACGCTCATCCCGGGTGGAAACTACACCATCTTCCTAAACCTCATTGCCTTCCATTGTTTAGTGAACGTGGCATCACCGTGTAGATTAATGAATTTAGTAACCAGATCTGATTTTTTTTAAATGAAATATGACTGGAGATGAAGAGAAACAGTTATTCAGACTGAAAGGCAATATCGTCAAGCCATACAAGAGAGAGAGAGAGAGAGATTAAAGTATGTGTATGTTCTTTTTGAAACAAACACTTACAAGTTACAGTCCATTCATTGGAGACTGGCACCCCAACTAACTTTTTCGTATCTCCACACATAGTTGTAGATATCGTGAAAGCAACAGTACATCCTGCATTGTGTTACCCGTGCAATTACTCCATGCCACATTTGAGGCCGGAAAAGTGCGCACAGCCGCACCAAATAAATTTACAACAAAAACAATAACAGAACGAATAGAAGAGCAACAGACCGACAACAACCAAACTGAAACAACACAACAACAAGCAACGAACTGAACAGAGAGAGAACAACACAGCGAGCAAGACAACAAGACGAACAACAAGGACGACACACAGTCGGTGATGCCAGACTCGTCCACTGTCCTCTGGCGAGCCACGGCCACACGCTCCGTCGTACTTCACTGTTTTCAAGTGGCCTGGGATTGGTCACATAGTACGCAAAGCCTGATTTTGCAGGTGAAGCTTCCATATTTTGCCGCAATCTTTTGCTTCCTCATCGTCGATATTTCGCTTTCATTTTACCAGGTCACTCGATATTTTGCTCCTTTTTTGTTGCTAGCAAAATGGAGCTATACCCATCACGTAGCCCGTGATGGGTCACGTGGTTTGGGATTGAACACGTGATCTGGGATTGGTCACGTGGCCTGAGATAATTCAAGTGACGGGTACAAACGAGCCTTCAATTGACAAGCATGCCATGTGAAATCCTTGCCCACCACTGTATGTCATTGGAAACAGTCGCCAACCATTACGCAAAATACAGTTCTACCAGGAAGTGATTTTTCAGAACACTGTGTCTCAGAACTTTTACAACATGTCCAGAGAGCCAGCATAGTGGCAGGAGTGTGTGGTGAATATTTCACTCAAATCCATTGAGAGACACCAAAGTTACGGTCAATTGAATGCCCTATGAAATTTACGACAAGGCTGCTACCTTAAGTAATGATCTTCCTCACCTATTGGTGAAGCCAAGACCTTAAGTTGGCAGCTTTGAAGATTTGGGATAGTGTTAGGCCTCGACTAAATATGCTTGCGCTTATTTCCGCATATTTTGTGAGACAGTTCATATATGGCATATTGAGCGACACAGGGAATATTGGAATGAAGCTAGCATTATAATTCGAATATTCTGAAGAAAATGAGGACAAAACATTCATATTATGGACAAAATACGTTCAGTAATGCCTTTTATGGATGAATTTGGGATGGTTGATGCGTTTGCTACATTTCCACATGGTTGAACACTATCGCTACGGTTGCTGGGGGCTCACCCCAGCCATACCATTCCGCATGTGTTTTGATTTGCACCATAAGCATGATAGCCGCGAAGCCAATGAATATTTCAAGGTTGTAATTTTACTGAAATGATCTACACTTTCTGCTTATGTCGAGCATATTTTGGCATATTTTGGCGTATCTTTTTGCATATCTTGCGAAGCTTTGGCATATTATGGACGATTTCCCTGATATGCGACGACCATAATATGCTCTTTTTTAGCATATTTGTTTGAGGCCTAGATAGTTAACAATTTGCTCTACAACCATCGGAATACCCACCATTATCATGTTGTGTGATGATTGCACGGTTGTGCATGAAACTGAAGAAGATAGCAGTAAATCCCACAAAGTCCCCCGTCGCACAAAGTCAAAGTAAACAAGTGAACCCAAACTCAAAGCAAAGAACCGAGGAGAAACACGCCTGGTGATGTCTGCCGTATACATTCACAATCACGTACTTCACTGTTTTCACGTGGCCTGGGATTGGTCACGTAGTAGGCAAAGCCCGATTTTGCAGGTGAAGCTTCCATATTTTGCCGCAATCTTTTGCTTCCTCATCGTCGATACTTTGCTTTCATTTCGCCAGGTCACTCGATATTTTGCTCCCTTTTTGCAGCTAGCAAAGTCGAGCTATACGCATCACGTAGCCCGTGATGGTTCACGTGGTTTGGAATTGATCACGTGGTCTGGGATTGGTCACGTGGCCTGAGATCATTCAAGTGACGGGTACAAACGAGCCTTCAATTGACAAGCATGCCATGTGAAATCCTTGCCCACCACTTTATGTCAGGAACAGTCGCCAACCATTACGCAAAATACAGTTCTACCAGGAAGTGATTTTTCAGAACACTGTGTTTCAGTCGCTAGCTAGTAAAAATAGAAAAAAAGAATGCCGCAGAGAGAGAGAGAGAGAGAGACAGAGAGAAAGAGAGTGAGACGGAGAGAGAGAGAGAGAGAGAAAGAGGGGGGGGGGAGGGGGAGACAATCGAAGCATGTTGGCTGGAGCAAAGGAAAACATGGATGAAGAAAGAAAGACGGAACATGCATTCATTCAGTTTGCTGCCTGCGCTAATTCAGGAGTAGGACAAGAGGCGTCTAAAAGTAAATAAGGCTAAGGAGAAAGAAGAAATCTAGAACCAAAAAGAAGATTGCAGAATCCTCCCTCGCAGCCGTCCTTGGCTACCTATGTGGCAACAAAATTAATGTGTAACGTATACATAATGAAGGTAATCAAACAGCAAGAGAGGGGATTCTACATTGTTCTAAATAACACCAGCTGGTCACAAAAGAGTGCTAGTTGAGGTTTGATGTTTGAGTGATTTCTAAATATGCAGCTGAAATGGGCGATGTGGAAGAAAATGAAGAAGGACTTGGATGATTTGCCCACAGAATCTTGAATTTAAAGGCAACTTCAAAATGCTGCAGCCTCGCGGAGAAGGATTGCGACCCAGGAGAACTGTGCGTGTGTATGTAATTACTTTGAACAGACTGAGCAGGTCAACTCCTTCTCGCCGACGTATGTATCCGGAACGTCAGTTTTGGTGTTGGTTTCAACGAAATACAGCAGAGCGCCGTTGACATTCTTGCTGGTGTTCTCCATAACCTCTGGCTGTTTGTCCATACAGATGTACTCCGTACGCCTGTGATCGTACTTTGCCGTCATCAAGTACCCATCATACTCTTTGGTCCAACCAGCGGGACAGGTCAAACGAGCAGGGAACATGAACTGCGCCGAACGACCGGACGCTTGACACAAGGCACACACTGGTGTATTCTGATACTGGCTATGGAAGGCAGGAATCGCCTTAGATGGCGTCTGTAGTTCGGCGCTTTGGAGGATAGAGTTTGATTGAGTTTTAGGGATGTACTCACTGTATTCTGGCTCCATCGGCATGCACAAATACTGCGCAGCGCCTCCTTGAACTGTGTACCACGTACCTCCCACGAATCCACTGTAGACTAGATGTGAGGCCTCAGAGCAAGTGCTACTTCCCCAGTGCGTATAGAGAGCGCCGTTCTGGGAGAAGGCAAAAGATCGTCGATTCTGACCAGCATCACGATCTTCGTCCGAATCTTCAACTGGCTCGTCGCTCATAGCGTCAAGAAGTTCCTCTCCGTACTGTTCATGATGCACGTATGCTCCCAATGTGACTATCGGAAGAGCAATGGATAGACCAACCATCAAAATCAGAGAACGCACGTCCATGCTGCTTGATCACCTAGATCAAGTATGGTACCTCGTGATGCCTTTCGGAACAAGTATTCAGGAGATCTTAGAACGCACTGTTATGATATTCTAGAAAAAGAAAGCCAGTCTTTTATAGGCCACTGATCGCTGTTCGAAAGTCTGAGAGTACGAGCACGCCAGACTACGATGCTCGCATGTAGTGATTGGATAGTTCCATGGTGCATCTGTACAGATGTGGTACGACTTAGTCCACAACCGCTCCTTAAGTGAACACAACTGAGTGCACGTTACGAGGGTTGTATCCAGACTTGGATTGGCTTGTTCCATTAACCTGGCGGTCAATGCATCCAAGCCACAAAAACCGTGTTCCTCAACCATTGCTGATCGTGCCGCTCAAAAGACATGTCGACTTTCTCAATTTGTTCATTCAATTCGGCGTCAGCTAAGGATAAATTTGACATCTAGGTGTCACCCATTGCAGGTTGTTTCACTAGAGTTGGTTTCAAAAAGCAAACTTCACTTCTGAACACACGGTGATTCAAGCAAGATCCGCATCCCCATGGTGATCATAAGATCAATTAAAATGTCTCCAGCATTGTGTGATTCTCGGAACTTGTCTCCACAATTACCGTTATGCACTGGTGGTACACACAATGGATGGGGAACTGATGACACTAACAACTTCCATATTTCAGTTTCCTCACCAACCGTAGGTGGGAGACTAGAAGTCCATGAAACCAAAAATATCGCGATAAGAAGAGAACGTAGTAATAATTACTGTTTGTTCAATACAAATATCTTCTACATGTACATGTGGCTTAATTTAACAACTCCCGATAACCCTCAAAACACTACTAGTTCCAGCAACACTAATCTATGCTATATAAAAATAAACTTAATTTGTAGTTTCGGCTGTTGGAGTGCGCATCCAAGATGTGCTAGAGATGTGAGCCAGTTAGTTGTAGAACGTCAGTACTGTCGGTCAGTGTCGTGCAATGTTATCGCATGAGCAGATTGTTTAGTAACTGGTGGTGTTAGTGGACATTATAGCGTAACTTGTAGTTCTGTGCACGGCTGTCTGACTGTTTACAATGCTCTGCAATCTCTACCGTCACGTTCCTATAACCCACTTAGCTCTGGTACTTCAGTAGGGAATGGTTCCTGAGTGGACGTACATGTACATGTATATGCACATGCACGTGTCTGTGCGGACTATTCCTGGACACCTGGAACAGGTTGAAGGTTCATCAGCGTGGTTTAATTGGTGTGGTACTTCATCTACATGTATGTACATGT